>NC_057864.1:316011574-316317824 GCF_019393635.1 Dromiciops gliroides
TTTTTGGTGCTGAACTGCTTTTGGGCTCTTTTTCGGTTCATTTCATAGTGGCAGTGGGAAAAACTTGGAGGATCAACAGTGTTACTAGATTTGCAGCAGACAGCTTGATTTTTTAAAAAGTGGCGTCTACTGTTTTGAAGGAATTCCTGACCTATTTTGGAACTTTTACCCCAGCAAAATGCCATTTTTGCTCTCTATTTTATCAGAACCCTTTCCTCTCAAGAGACAGAGAGACAGACACAGACATAGAGAGACAGGGATTGAATCTTACCACGGGTCATTTATTTTGGACAAAAATGTGTAGTAGAGTTCAGGTTTGTTTGTTGTTTTTGTTGTTTCTGAATGGATCAACTAAAGCAAAGTGTGATATAATTTGCTATAGAAAAGTTGGCTTTTAAAATTTTTTCCCTCCCTCTCTTTCTCCCTCCTTCCTTCCTTCCTTCCTTCCTTCCTTCCTTCCTTCCTTCCTTCCTTCCTTCCTTCCTTCTTTCCTTCCTTCTTTCCTTCCTTCCTTCCTTCCTCCCTTCCTTTCTTCCTTCCTGCCTTCCTTCTTTTCTTCCTTCTTACCTTCCTTCCTTCCTTTCTTTTTTCTTCTCTCACTTTGTCTCTCTGTCTGTCCATATTTCCCTCTCTCTTTCTCTGTACAATATACTGAATATTATTGCTCCAAGGTCTTCTTGTTTTCACTCCTTATGGTTGAATTTTTCTCATTACTAAGCACCCAGGTCTCTGACACCAGGAGTTCATACTGAAATAATAATTGTATATATCTTTTAACAAGCCAAAGTCTATCCAAGACCAACATAGTTCTGTTTCCATATTTAAAGAATCAGGGACCAGTTGGTGTTTCCATTATGAGCTTTGTTTTTAAGGCTTTTTTCCTTGGCTGGGTTTCTTTGAGGGCATTTTAAATTATTAACTGTAACAAAATTGCATATGACAATCTGCCAAAGCAAGATGTGGACTAGAAATGTAAAGTAAATGAATCTCTAACCCTTTAAGAAACTACCTCTGCTTGTAAGGGAAAAGCCACAGCCATCTCTATCCAAGGATAACATTGAGCAGCACAAGAAGCTTGGGAAACAACCTTAGAGGAAAGCTGTATGTGGACCAAGCTCAAAATAAAAATGAAGTATGTGATTGAAAAAGGAGATATGAGATAATGTATATAAAGCTGCACCGCTGCATAAATTCAAGTTATTATTATAATGAGAGGAAATATGGTATAAATGAAAGAGTGATTGCATTGGAGTTATAAGAACCTGAGTTCAAATTCCACTTCTGCTATATATTGACTACAGGACTCTGGAGCAGTCACCTACCTTGACTTACTTACCTCTGTGACTCTGTAACTATGAACTATACAGAAGACATTGATTGGCACTGGGAGAAGATGTTTTTACCCTTATGTTGAAGAAATCAGAATCTAGTTGAAAAAACACCTTTATAAAATTTGATAATCAATGAATATACAATGGCGGAAGTCATCCTTTTGATCATGCTTAAGGATGGGCCTACCCCCTGGACCTTTCTCACAGACCACATGTGCTCTGGCTCTTTACCAAATACAGATGATTAGAGTATTCATGTTTGTCCTTTGATCCTCTTGACATGGTGGGGGTTAGGGAGCCAGACTGTGTCAAAGACAATTGGTGATTGAGTGGGGAAGAACAACTTACTTAGCAGAGAATGAGGAGTAAGGAGAGAATGCTTTTAGTCTCTTTCAGTGTGGCCTCTTTGTTGGGATATAACCAATGTTATTGAATTTCAAAGGCATGTGTGTGTGTGTGGTGAATCTCTCCCTCCCTTCCCCAGCATCAGTAATGACTGCAAGCATATGTTCCCACTTCCATTATGACAGGAACACATAATATGTTAATTGCAACAAATGGAAAAAAAGTTCATATTGTTTACTTACCTAGAATGCTTTCCTCCCCTCCTCCTCCTCCTCCTCCTTCTCCTCCTCCTTCTTGTTCTTCTTTTCTTCTTCTTGTTCTTGCTCTTCTTCTACTTCTGCTTCTTCTCTCTTTCTTACCTTTTCCTTAGAGTCCAGCTCAGGTCTCAACTCTTCCCTAAGTCTTCTTTGATGAATCTAGATTTCATTGACATCCTTGTTTTCTGAGTTATCACTTCTACAAAGATAACTCCCAGACCTATGAATCCAGATTTTCAGAGTTCCAATCCCACACTAATCACCAATTAAACATCTCCAATAAGCTGTCCCATTATCATGTCAAGCTCAACTTGTCCACAATAAAACTCGTTATATTTTCTCCAGAGCCTATGATTTTTCCCAACTTCCTTACTTCTGATAAGGGAAGTATGGTGTAGTAGGAAGAGAACTGGCATTGGAGTGAGAAAACCTATGCTAAAATCCTGGCTCTTCTATATATGCCTATGTGAACCAGGCAACTCAGTTAACCTGCTTCCATTTTCTAAAATGATTTGGATTAGATGATCTCTGAGGTAGTTTCTACTTGTAATATATGATTCTGATGCCAAAGTTTGCAACTTCATTATCACCTTCAACACACTCTCCTTCACCTCTATCCCCTATATCAAACTCATTGTCAAGTTTTTGATGCTATCTACACATCATCTCTTACATCTGACCTCTCTATTCACATGGTCATGCTCCCAGTTCAGTCCCTTAACACCCTTTGTGTGGACTATTGCAATAGTCTGCTTGGTGTCTCAAAGTCTTCTGTCTCTCACCAATAAATGAGATAATCTATCCTTCCCACACCTGCCAAATTAATACTCCTTTACGGTGCATCTAATCATTCTGATCATGTCTGTCTGCTGCTCAAGAAGTTCTACTAACACCATATTGCCTCTAAGGGAAAACAAAACAAAACAAAAACCACTAAATAAAACAAAATCCCTCACCTATCTGATAATTAAAGCTCTTAGTACTACCAGTCCTCCACCCCCACCTGCTTCTTCTGTATCAGTTCCTCCTTTCACACCCCACTTTATTTTTTTAGAATCATCTCATCACACTCAATTTACTTCTACCTTTCTTTCAAACTACCCTAGTAATAATGATAGTATTAAGAATAGTGATGACATTTTCACATATAAGTAAACAGTTTGACCTTAATGAGTTTCTTATAATTAGTTTTTAATGTTTTCCTTATATTTCTTCTGGATCATACACACACACATATGTGTGTGTGTGTGCATGTGTGTATAATCCTCGGGAAATAATATGAAAACAATCTGGAATATATATATATATATATATATATATATATATTGTGTTCCAGTCAAACTCTAGATGATTCTCCACCTCCTTCCTTTCTGTCTTTTGTTACCATTGTTTACCAAGTAAAGGATGCTCTCCTTTAGAAGAGGTGGTAGAATGGATAGAGAGCTGGTCATGGAGTCAGGAAGACCTGAGGTCAAATCTGACCCTAGGCACTTACTCAGTGTGTGAATGTGGGCAAGTCATATGATATCTGCTTCAGTTTTGTCAACTGTAAAATGATAATAACAGCATCTACCTCACAAGGTTGTTTTGAGGATCAAATGAGATATTTGTAAAAACCTTGCTTGGCACATAGTAGGCACTATATAAATGCTTATTCTCTTCCCTCCTTTTCTTACTTCCACCTGTTAAGAAGAGAAACAAGAATTGTCCCTACCCTCAGGGAGTTTACAATCAAAAGGATTCCTTCTTCTAATACTATTTCTGCTTTTGACTCTTTTGCTATTGCCTTTGCTGCCTCCTGAGTTTAGTCACCATGCTAACCCACTTTGTCACCCTACTCTTCTCTTCCTTGCTAATTCATTGCCATCTCCATAGATTTCAACAGAAAGAACTTCCTGACAATTAGAGAGGTCCCAAAGTAGTAGAATGAATAATCCTAGAAGTTAACAGGTTCCTTATTGCTGGATGCATTCATATGGAGAGGCTAGGTGATTTATTGGTTGGGAGCGGAGGGTTTCTGTTCAAGTATGGGTTGGAAGAGAAGACCCAAGATTCTGTGATTAGCCTTCAGGAGACCAACTTATTATGTCTTTACTTAATCTCTGTGTGCATGACATAGAAAATTGTGACATTTTTAAGTTTTAGAGAATGCTATAACAGTAGAATATTCTTAACTTGTCATTCTAATTATAATGTGGTTATAAGGGGGGAGGGACAGAGGAATGAAAGGAACATAAATTTATTCTCTCCATTAGTTTGAAATTCTGGCTACATTCCTATTACAAGTTTATTTATTACTATCAAATCACATTTATAAATGTGTATTCACCCCATTATCCATGCTGCTTCCTACCTCATTTCCATCACTGGATACAAAGATATAATACAACTTATGTTTGTCTTTTCCTTCCTTGAGGGAAAAGAGGCTCAGTATATGTGGAAATAAAGGTAATACTGGAAAAAAAAAAGAAAAGAATTTTTTCAATCTTTTGAAATTTTGCTGAACTGCAGGAAAGCATAATAAAGAATGAAATATGTCATGGAGTTCACCCTCCTCCCAGTACAGAATTGATTTCTAGAAAATGCTTCTTAATATGTTATCTGCTCTGGCTTTAAAAGTCCCAAAGGATATGGCTTTCATCAATTCCCTGGGAAGACTGGCCCACACAGAGTAAATTGTACAACACCAAATATTTCCTGAAACCCAACTTGTTTTCCCATTGCTTTCATTTCTGTCCTTTTGCCCACACTAAATAATTTCTCTTCTTTCAGTCCTCAGGAAGAACTCTCTAATATGATTATCACGTAATACCATATTTTATAACTATTTGTGTCAGTGTGCTTTCCTTTAGAATAAGCTCTTAAAATGCAAAGGTAACTTTTCTTGTGTGAACTTTGTATCTCCCCTATTTCCTGAATAGTGTTCTGACCAGGATAGATATTTAGTGAGCATTTGCCATATTGATATTATACTTTATGTTTAATCTAATCCCATCTACTATAGTCTTTGTTTTTTGTTTGTTTGTTTGTTTGTTTGTTTGCTTCTTCTTCTTTTACTCAGGGCCCAGCTAACAATGGATTCCCCCAAGGAACGGCATAATGAATAGAAAGCAGGTATCAAAGTAAGGAGTACCTGGATTCAAATCCCACCTCTCAGATCCCACTCACTTTGTAACCCTGGAAGCTAAGTGGCACAGTGGATACAGCTCTGACCCTGGATTTAGGAGGACCTGAGTTCAGATTTGATCTCAGACACTTAACATTTGCTAGCTGCATGACCCTGGGCAAGTCATTCAACCCCTATTGCCTCAAACATCTGGAGTCCTTTCCAGTCATCCTGGAGTATATCTTGCCACTGAATCCAGATGACTCTGGAAGAGAGAATGAGGCTAGTGGCCTTGCATAGCCATACTTCACTTAAATCCAATTCACTGCAAGTCATGACATCACCTCATGTCATGGTCCTCTTCAAGATAACAACAACAATCCTGGGCAAGTTGACTAAACTCTTATAACTGTGTTCACCCTCCTCCTACCAATAAGACTCAAAGCTGAAGAATAGGTATTATACTACATGGGTAGAGGAATTTTCCTCATGTAAGCCAATAAAATCGCAGGTAAGATCTAGAAAACAATTATAATAACAAGAAAACTTATGTGCAAATCTTGGCTCTTCTGTTTACTATTTTTAGGACTTTAAGAAATTGACTTGAGGATTTCTAGGGTGGAGCCAAGATGGCAGAGGAAAAACAGTAAGCTCTCAGAACTCATGACATGATCACCCCCCCAAAACTCCAAATAATGTCATAGCACAATTCCTGAAGCAACAGAACCCACAAAAAAAAGGGATGAGATTATTTTCCAGCCAAAGCCACCTTAGAAGGTTGATAGGAGGGGGCTGGTGTGCTGGGGCAGGAGTGGAGCCCAACCCCATGGTCACACTGACAAAGATCCAGTCCTAGGCAGGCCTTGCCAGAGAAAAAGACCCCCAGAACCTCTGAATCAACTATAGCACCAGTGTTGTCTGGAACTAAGCTCAAAGTCTGATGAGAGAGCTGAGCCCTTGGCTGGGGGGAGATTATGGGGGTCTCTACTGGCACTGAGGCAGAACTTGGGTGTTTCACCCCTGCTGGGAACCAGGAAGTAGGCTTAAGTGGCAGTGGCCCAGGTGGGGGAGGGGAACAGGCTTTTCAGAGCTAACAACCACAGCATACAAAGTTTTGCTACCTGGTTAATTAGCAATTTGGCCTAGGATTATCTATGGATAAGAGAACAGACCAGGCAAGTGAAGGACCTGCCCCTCCTTAAATCATACCACCTTAGACCCCCTGAAGCGTGGGACTGTACATCATGGAAGCAGTGCCCCACTTTAAAAAGGAGTTAAAAGTCAAGTAGAGGCAAGGGGGCAGCTAGGTGGCGCAGTGGATAAAGCACCAACCCTGGATTCAGGAGTACCTGAGTTCAAATCCGGCCTCAGATACTTGACACTTACTAGCTGTGTGACCCTGGCTGGGCAAGTCACTTAACCCCCATTGCCTGGCAAAAATAAATAAATAAATAAATAAACAAACAAACAAACAAACAAACAAACAAACAAATAAATAAATAAATAAATGAGTAAATGAATAAATAAGTAAATAAGTAAGTAAATAAATAAATAAATAAATAAATAAATAAGAGATTGAAAACCCCAAAGAGCTTAAAGAGAGAGAGAGAGAGAGAGAGAGAGAGAGAGAGAGAGAGAGAGAGAGAGAGGCAAGATGAGCAGACAGAGAAAAATGCAGACCACAGAAATTTCCTTTAGTGACAAGGAAGATCAAGGTACACCCTCAGAAGAGGATAGAAATATCAGGGCTCCTACATCCAAAGCTGCCAAGAAAAGTATGAATTGGTCTCATTGAAGCTCTCAAAAAGGACTTTGAAGATAAAGTCAGAGAGATAGAGGGAAAAGTAAGAGAGGTAGAGGAATAAATGGAAGGAGAAATGAGAGTGATGAAGGATGGTTATGAAAAAAAAAAAGTCAGCAGCTTGAAAAGCCAAATTGTTCAAATGGAAAAGGAGGTACAAAAGTTCTTTGAAGAAAATCATCACTTAAAAATTAGGACTGAGCAAATAGAAGCAAATGACTTTAAGAGAAATCAAGACACAATAAAGCAAATACAAATGAATTTTTAAAAATAGGGGCAATGTGAAATATCTCCTTGGAAAAACAGCTTACCTGGAAAATAGATCCAGGAGAGATAATTTGAAAATTATTGGACTACCTGAAAACCATGATAGAGGAAAGAGCTTAGGTATCATCCTCCAGGAAATTGTCAGGGGAAATTGCCCTGATAGGAAGCAGAAGGTAAAATAGAAATTGAAAGAATTCACTGATCACTTCCTGAAAGAGATCCCAAAATGAAAACTCCCATGAATATTATAGCCAAATTCCAGACCTCCCAGGTCAAGGGCAAAATACCATAAGCAGCCAGAAAGAAACAATTCAAGTACTATGGAGTCCCAATCAGTATAGCACAAGATTTAGCAGCTTCTACATTAAAGGATCAGAGGGCATGGAATACGATATTCTGGAGGGCAAAGGAATTGGGATTACAACCCAAAATCACCTACCTAGCAAAACTGAGTATAATTTTTCAGCGGAAAAAATGGAACTTCAATGAAAAAGAGGACTTTCAGGTATTCCTGATGAGAAGACCTGAAGTGAATGGAAAATTTGACTTTCAAATCCAAGACCCTAGAGAAGCATAAAAAGGTAAACAGGAAAAACAAATTAAGAGGGATGTTAAAAGGTTTAACTGCTTACATTCCTACATGGGAAGATGATACATCTAACTCATAAGAAATTTCTCAGTATTAGGGAAGATGATAGAAATAAATTTAGACAGGGGGTACAAGTGGGAATTTATTATGAAAAGATGGTATCTGTAAAGCATTTTTTTGTTTATCTTTTTTTGTGGGGTGGCTGGAGTTGGGTGACATGCCAGGGGATGAGCAGTGGGTGAGTGTCTTGTGACTGGGGCCAGATTTGGGCTTGGGTCCTCCTGGGTCCAGGGTGGTTGCTCCATTCACTGTGTTACCTAGCTGCCCCACGATGACATCTTCAGGGTAAAATTGAGGGGTGAGAGGATTTCACTGGGGGAGGGAGAAGGGGAGAGATAGAATGGGGTAAAATCCCACATGAAAGAAACAGGAAAGGGCTAGAGTGGGGGGAGAGATGGAGGAGGAGCAGGGCTCTGAATGAACCTTACATTCATCAGAATTGGCTCAAAGCCCTTAATTTTATCAGAGTTGGCTCAAGGAGGGAATAACATACACACTCAATTGGGTGGAGTAATCTATCTAACCCTGCAGGAAAGTGGAAGGAGGGAGGGATGAAAGAAGGGAGGTCAGATTGGGGGAGGGTACAGTCAGAAGCAAATCCCCTTTGAGGATGGATAGGGTGAAAGAAGATAGATAATAGAGTAAATATCATGGGGAAGGGAATAGGATGGAGGGAAACAGTTAACAATAGTAACTGTGAAAAAGAGAAAAGAAAAAATGTACAAAAATATAAATAGCAACTTTTTGTGGTGGCTAAGAATCGGAAATTGAAGGAATTCCCATCAAATGGGGAATGGCTAAACAAGCTGCAGTATATGATTGTAATGAAATATCATTGTGCTATAAGAAAAGACAAGCAAGATGATTCCAGAAAAAGCTGGAAAGACTTATATGATCTGATGTACAGTGAAGTGAGCAGAACCAGGAGAACAATGTGCACAGTAACAGTATTATTATTATTTGAGCAATTGTGGATGACTTAACTATTCTCAGCAATACAATGATCTAAGACAATCCCAAAGGACTAATAATGAAGCGTACTATCCACCTCCAGAGAAAGAACTGATATTACTTGAACACATATTGAAGCAAGCTATTTTGCATTTTCTTTTTTTTACTTGAGTCTTTTTATATAAAATGACTAATATGTTAATGTTTTACATAATTGCACATGTATATCCTATATCTGATTGCTTACCACCTCAGGGAGGGTGGAGGGTGGAGAGGTAGGGAATAAGGGAGGGATAGAATTTGGAAATCAAAACTTAGATAGATAGATAGATAGATAGATAGATAGATAGATAGATAGATAGATAGATAGATAGATAGATAGATGAAGAAATAAAGAAATTGACAACCTTTTTTGGTGTCAGTTTTCTTATCTGTCAGATGATGAGAGAATTATTTCTAGCTCTAAATTCTTTGGTTTTATAGTTACAATACCTGGGAACTGTAGCTGGTGACAGAGACTCTGAAAGTTGAATAGTTCCCTGAAAAATTCTTTATAAGGTTAGATATTGACAATAGTAGGAAAGGGGAGGAGCTTTACTGACAGGAAGTTTCTATTTCCACACTGAATTAGTGGAATTGCTAGGAGCTAGGAATATTGGATTTCTTTTCATGTAGAGATAATCTGGAGACCCTCCTATCTCTGGAAGCAAAGATAGCAACTAATGATATTGAAAGATTGACTTTTGCCTTTAGTTGACAGTAGGTAGCATGGGAAATCTTGGGAGCTCTGTGGAATTCAGGAGTCATACCTGATATACAAGAAGCTACCTACTTTGGAATGATTCATTGAAATTGTCTATTTGGGAGAATTTTTCATTCAGTCCCACCTTCTTCTGAGTTTATTTATAGTGAGAATGTCAATATGGATATGTTTAAATTCCTTGACTCAATCGATTATTAGACAGTAATCTTACATTCTGAGTACTGAAGGTCTAATTCATGTTTTTCAGTAGTCTAAACATTGCATGATCTTTAACAGCCTCTCCTTCCCTGGTTCACTACTCCAACACTGTGCAAGTATACTTCCATGACTGAGGGGCCAAAAATGGTTAAATTGCAAATCATCCCGTAGTACTTGGTTTGAGGTCTCTAGGTGTTTGCTCCAAGCAGATAAAATTATATTGAACTCGTGTATCTGGTTTCTCCTGTGTCTTTCCAGTATAAAAAGCATTCTGATGGCTTTACCCACATTATATTCTAAGTTCATAGTAAATACTTCATGATGTCTCCATGTCCTAACTTCCTCCCCCCAATCCATGGCATAGAGGCAAATCTACATAATCAGAGTTCATGCCAGAAGAATACAAGCTCTGACAGATTCTATTAAGATAGATAGGTTTCGGGGCAGCTAGGTGGCGCAGTGGATAGAGCACCGGCCCTGGAGTCAGGAGTACCTGAGTTCAAATCCGGCCTCAGACATTTAACATTTACTAGCTGTGTGACCCTGGGCAAGTCACTTAACCCCAATTGCCTCACTAAAAAAAAAAAAAAAGATAGGTTTCAATTATTGTCTCATATAAGAGACTAAATCTTTTATGCATGGGTTTACCTATCTACATATAGGAAACTAAAGGCTAGCCACTAGGTTATGACTTCTTTGGCTATGGCAACATATGAAACAGACAAGAACAAAAATATGGTGATGCTAGTTGGTTTAAATTTTAGAGTTCTAAACAGTAATTTGAGTATGTTTATTTAAAATTGGGAGTATTTAAACAAAAACCACAATCCTCTAAGTTGGATACTCAGCAAAGAGTGGTTTAAAATGTTGAAGGATAGTAGATTTGACGTTTTATATTCTCAAAAACTTTGGAAAGGATTTTATCTTTAGCACAGAGGAGAGACAGAGGGAGTGAGGGAGGGAGGGGGAGAGAGAGAGAGAGAGAGAGAGAGAGAGAGAGAGAGAGAGAGAGAGAGAGAGAGAGAGAGAGAGTGTAATTTGTTCCCTTATCTGATTCAAGCAACAGCCATTGCTCTCACTTTTGGATGCTATCAAGTATATTTACAAGTTCTTTAATAATAGAGTAGCAGGCCATGAGTTTGGGAACTTTTTTTTCCTTCCATTCCCTTCCCTTCTTTTTCCTTTCTTCCTTCTCCTATGACAGAGGGAGGAGGGTAATGATTTAGCAGTGTTTTGAAAAGAGATAAAGACATCTATCAGGTTAAAGGAATAGGCCTCCTTTAACTGATAGGGCTCCTAACTGATAATGATAGTGGAAAATCAAGAAGCAGACAACTCCCACTACCCTACACCACCTCTTGCCCTCTTGTTTAGCAGTCCACACAGATGTTGGAGATAATTAGGCAGTGGTAGTGTTGCAAATGGATGAGGATAACCCAGGCAGGGGAAAGCAAATCCCATTTAAAACAGTTTGCAGTGGAACCCTGAATGGAACTTTTCCTCTATGTTAGGGGAAGAAGACACCTCCCCCCCCCATATATCTGGCCTCCATCCTGACCTCTCCCCTTTCAAATTTTGCAAACAGTACTAGGGGTGACACATGATCTTCAAACTAGGTTTTTCCTTGGAGGAAGGCATATCCCTGAGTAACTATCCAATGGCCGAGTGGAAGAACTAGACATTTTTGGTTCTCCTCATCACCAGGGCCCATGTAGTTGTAATACCAAGATACCCATAAGCAAGAGGCAAAATCATTACCCTTAGTAGCTTCAGCCCAGGTCTATCTTATCAAACGAATGATTGTGGCAATCCCCACTGAAGAGTGTCAGACTAATTGGAAAATTAAGTTTGGTCCAATATGATAGGGCATTCCTGTGGGCCAAAATGAAAAATTGACAACTACCCATCACTCATATATCTGCCAACTGAAGGTGACTCTTTCCCAAGGAATCTAAATGAAATGGCATAGCTGATCAAGTCTGCACATGACAAATTACCTCAGTAGCAAGATAAAGCTATGCCTGAACTGTCCATAGAAATAAATGCACTAAGTACAACTGGGCCACCAGATAGGCTTCACCTGAGAGGCCTCTACCTTGAGTTAGATTCACAGAAGAAAATCCAAAGACATGAGGGGCTTGTTTTGCTTCCTACAAATCCCATTACCATGTAGAAAGGGGATCCTTGGAGAAGATTCCCTGGGTGGGTATGGCCAGCCAGATCTTGGGAGGGTGATTATGCAAGCTCTTTTCCAAGGCACCAGGGCCTAGAGTCATAGAAGTATCCCCATCTTCAGTGAGTGTTGGGGCAGGGGCGGGGGGGGGGGTCTGGGCAAAGTACTAGAAACCAACAGGTGATCATAAATGGGTCTTGACTGAAATAGGAGACTAGTGGGGGAAGGGATTGTGGATCTTGGCCACCAGATAGTCTACCTTGAGGTCAGTAGGAAAGGATGTATAACTAGACTAGAAAGGAATGTGTGAGCTAGTAGAGAGGAAAACACTGGTCCTTAGTATTCATCCTTTCTTGCTTTATTTCCACATGTCACTATGCCTGTCCAGTAATTACTTTTTAACTTTTAGTTATTGAGAGTTGCTTTGGGGGTCTGGGTTGTTAAAAGATTTGTTCGGGGTCACACAGATAATATGTATGTATATATGTATGTATGTATGTAATGTGTGTGTGTGTTGGTGGGGTGGGATTTGAACTTAGACTTTTCCTGACTGAAGCTGGTTTTCAATCCATTAAGCCACACTAATTGTCTATACAACAGCAGCTTATATTTCCATAACACTCTGGTGGCAGATTTGCGGAGCAGATAAAATTTAAGACTTGGAGTTAGGAAAACATTGGTTCAGATATTGCATTTGACACTGGTGGTATAATCCTAGGTAAATCTCTTACCCTAGGCTATGTGCCTCAGGTAATTCCCTAGGACTTACCTATTAAGTCATAGCTAGTTTTTCATTTGCTTTGGTAGAGCAAGTTTTCACACTGGGAGTTGCCCCACTGAGGAAATAAAGGATTGCTTTCTATAAGTAGTGCACAATGGTTACAATACAGTTTATGTACAATATCTTGGGTGAGCTTCACAGCAACCCTTTGAGCTAAAGTGTATTACCTTCTCCATGTTACAAATGAGGGAATCTAACTCATGTTACAGAAGAGAAAATCTAACTTCAGAGAGGTTAGGTGACTTTCCCATGGGTCACATACTATTAATTAGTTGTTTACCAGAACTTGAACCCAAGTCTTTTGAGTCCAAGATCATGGCAACTGCTCCCATTACTTCCTGGAAAGTAAAGGGAGAAGTAACAGAAACAGTGTCAGATTTTATACTCTTGGGCTCAAAGATCACTACAGCAATGAAATGGAGATCGTAGTCATGAAATTAAAAGATGCTTGCTTCTTAGATGGTAGGCTTTGGCGAATCTGGACAGCAGACAAAGAAGCAGAGATGTTACCTTCCTGACAAAGGTCCATATAGTGAAAGCTATGATTTTTCTAGTAGTAATATATGGCTCTGAGATTTGGACTATAAAGAAATCTGAGTGCTGAAGAATTGATGCTTTCCAATTGTGGTGCTGGAGAACTTTTGAGAGTCCCTTAGACAACAAGGAGATAAAATTTGTCAGTACTTAAAGAAATTAATTCAGACTATTCATTGGAAGGTCAAATATGGAAGATGAAGCTTAAATACTTGAGTCACATATTGAAAAGATCAAACTCATTGGAAAAGACCCTGATGTTGGGAAGCATTGAAGGCAAAAGGAGAAGGGGATAGCAGAGGATAAGAGGGATGTATAATGTCATCAAAGTTATAAACATGAATTTGGACAAGCTTTAGGATATAGTGGATAGGGGCAGCTAGGTGGCGCAGTGGATAGAGCACTGGCCCTGGATTCTGGAGTACCTGAGTTCAAATCTGGCCTCAGACACTTGACACTTACCACCTTTGTGACCCTAGGCAAGACACTTAACCCCAGTTGCCTCACCAAAAAAAAAAAAAAAAATGAGATAGGGTATAGTGGAGAATGGAAGGACCTGGTCCATGGGATCACAAAGAGTTGGACATGACTTAAAGACTGAATAACAACAAAAGTTCACATAGGCAAAGGTAGCATAATAAAGTGAAGATCAAAGATTTAGAGCTGAAAAGAACCTTAGAGGTCATCTAGTCTAATTCTGTCATTTTACAAAGGGGGAAACAAGGAGCCAAAGAGGTTAAGTGATTTATTTAAGGTCACAATCGAGTAAGTGAAAGAGCCCGCATTCAGACTCATGTTGATTGGCTTCAAATCTGCAACAGAATAAGTATTTAAGTTGGGCTCCCAAACCCATGCCTTGGGATTTCTCTCCTTTTCATCTCCTTTGTGTCTATTTCCTCAGGTCTAGAAGCACAAGAAGTTATTTTTCATGTCTGAAAATAGTAGCTGCTATTGTGGCATTCCTGATGCTAAATCCAAAAGAATGGGCAGCAAACTACAGTTAGGGGTGGTGGCTAAGGCATGTAAAAGTAATGGGAAATAGGGAGGAGTTTAGTTAAATGTTATGAGAAACTTACAATGGAGGAACCTTTTGAGAACCACGATATTTCACTATGCTGCTGTAAAGCAGAACAACTACAAATATGTCCTATTATCTACTATGTCACACTGCCCTTCTATTGACTATTATAGGAATTTCTTGTTGAGCTAAAAATCATTTGGTGATATATACAGTAAATATCTAGGAGGATTTATTGCTTGTGATATAACAATAATAATTACCATTTATTTAGCACTTTAAAATTTACAAAGTATTTTATAAATATAGTTTCATTTTATCCTCATAAGAACGCTTGGAAATAGGTGATATTATTATCCCCATTTTACAAATAAGAAAAATGAGGCAGACAGGGGTGACCTGACCTGGCCAGCATCAATAGCACTAGCTAGTAAATGTCTGAGGCAGTATTTGAACTCGGGTCTTCCTGATTCCAAGCTCTTTACACTGAGCCACCTAGCATCCTCTATGTCATTTGGTGGGAAAAAAAGTATACTCTTAGAGGATAAATAATTTTTTATTTTTGTCTTTATATTTCCAGGATCATGAACAATGCTAAGCAGGTCATAGCAACTTAATATATGCTTGATGATTAAATGAATTATTGACTTTAGCAATTTAATATTCCATCAATTAATAGAATCAGAGACTGTTAGAACTTGAAAGTATCTTAGAAATCTACTAGACCAAACTTTGCAGTTTTTATATAAGCTAACTGAGCCTCAGAGACATTATTGAGGTGAAAAAAGAAATAGCAGACTCTGGAACTGAATGAAGAGTCAAGTCTAGGACCCACATCTTCTATTTTTCAGAACACTGCTTCTGATCCACCCCAGCTCAAAGCACCTGTCCAGAGGCATAGCTTTAGCCAGGGGAAAAAACCCCAAAACAAAACCAACAAATCAAAACCTGTTGTTACACTGTTAGTTCTATACCCCAGTGCTAGTGTTACAAATGGATTCCATGGTACTTGCTCTTGGGTCTCTAGATGTTTGTCCCAAGTAGATTGAATTGTATTTGTATTACAAGAACATGTTTCAGAATTAGAGTTTCTAATTGTGTATCTCCAGGATTTCCCTATTTTGTGTTGGTACACAAAATCACATAATTAAGGCTCTAACCATGACCTATTCTTATATTTTTGTTAAATATGCTATAGAAATGGATTGTAAAGGCCTAGTTCTCTTTTAGACTAAAGTGTAAATATTGTTTTTGCTGCAAGGATCTTATCCTTTTCCCATCATTAACTTTGGTAGAGAAAGACATCTAACATATTAATATATCTCAAAATACTTCTTACCTCTCCTATCCCTAACTGTCACTTCTCAAAGCCCTGCTGATATTCCATGCATCCAGTGGAAAAGGGAAATGAACCAAGAACAGGGCCACTGAAGCTTCACATTTCTGTGAGTACTAGAGATATAGAAAATAAGAAGACATCTTTAAGGGCGGTGGAATAACTAAAAGTGCAAGGCAGTTAACCTTCAGTGTTTGAGACAACTTTGTGTATATGTGTGTGTGTCTGTGTACCTATAATTTACTGGCTATAGGGAACCCCTTACTATGGAACCCCCTTCCACACCTAAGTAGATCAGCTATTTATTTGTAATTTGTAATTAGAGAATTGCCTAGAAAGCATTGAGTAGCCAAGTAATTTATTTGTTATCTCATAAATAGCATATGTCAAAGTCAGAATTTGAATTCCTAACTTTAAGACTGTGCTTCTTATTACTATATCACATCATCCTTCTATTAACTGTGTATTATAGTAATTTCTTTTTGAGTTAGAAGTATCTTGGTGATAAATACAGTAAATATATGGGAGGATATATATGTATGCATACTATATATATGTGTATGTACATTTATACAGTACCTAGACATGTGATATATATGTATATGTATATATACACATATATATACATATATATCATGCATATACATACGCACTCTCTTTTATACAAACACACACATTCATATAAACATGTTGCTGTTCAGTTGTTTTTCAGTCATTTCTAACTTCATAATCCATTTGGGGTTTTCTTGGCAAAGATACCGGAGTGGTTTGCCATTTCTTTCTCCAGCTCATTTTACAAATGAGGAAACTAAGGCAAACAGGGTTAAGTGACTTGCTCAGGGTCACAAGTTAGTTAAGTGCTTAAGACCAGATTTGAACCCAGGAATATGGGTTTTCCTGACTTCAGGCCCAGTACTCCATCCACTGTGCCACCTAGTTATCCACATAAATGTGTGTATTGCACACACACACACACATGTTCATAGATTTATTTGCTATAAGAAATTCTCTGGAAAAAGTATCTTTCAATGAAATTAGGAATTATTCTCAAATTTATCGTTTTAAAGCATTGCCTAAGGAACCGAGAACTTAAGTTTCTTGCTTAGGGTCAAGCTAATAGACCATGTTCTAGGTGGAAATTGAACCCATCTTTCTGGTTCTAAGGCTGGTCTCTTCACCATTTCTTCAAGCTACCTCTTGAGACATCTTATAAATACTAAGTAAGTTTCTAAAAGCTTTTTTCTTTTTTCTTTTTGGTCCTAGGAGAAAATAATGATGAAAATAAATGGAATGTTTTTAGTTACTTGGTGGGGTGAGATAAGGGAGTGGGGAGATGGTTTCCTAATAAAACATTGCTCCACCCCAATCTTTGACTATAAAGCTCAATTTGCCAAAAAGATTGAAATGTGTGAGGGTGTTCGATGACTTTTAAAGCAGCTTTTGATAAAGTACATTTTTGTTTGAGTTGATCAGTAGCTAGGAAAACCACTCTTGCTCAACTGTTTGGACACAGAATAATAAAACACAAAGCTTCAGGGTGGCTGCAGCAAGATTTTTAAGACTTAATGAAAATGAAGGGAGTCTAAATTAAGCCATAACAATTGAGGTACTGGGCATTTCCTGGGGATTAATGACTAGTTGGGTGGTGTTGATGGAGCATGGTTTTTATGTGGGCCATTAACCCCAGCTGGTCATTAATTCCCAAGACATACCTGAGGGTGAGGCTGTTCCTATAATTACAAACTTAAAAAGGGAGCAGGTTGGTGAACCCTGAAGTGTCAGGGAGTTTTTGTTTTTGTTTCTTTAAAGAGATGACAGTTTCAAATAGGTAGGAAACAACTTGCAGTTCGGGCATTAATTCCTTAGCAATCAAGGTCCCTGAATCATCTCTTGACTATTCACTTTATAGATACCAATGAAACAGTTTCTAAAATTAACATCTTATTAAGGGATTGGGGAGGATAATAGAAAATAATAGCAATAATAATAAATATATGTATATATCACACATATGTGTGATATATTCATATATAAAATGATTAATATAGTTAATTAACATTTATATAGAATTATGAGGTTTGCAAAGTACTTTACAAGAATTAACAGGGGGCAGCCAGGTGGTACAGTGGAAAAAGCACTGGCCCTGAATTCAGGAAGACCTAAGTTCAAATCTGACCTCAGACACTTGACACTTACTAGCTGTGTGACCCTGGCCAAGTCACTTAATCCTTATTGCCCAACAAGAAAACCCAAAAAAACAAAACCAAACCAAAAGAACAAGTAAGTCAATTAACAAGCAATGATTATTTATTTATTCAGTCAATCAATATTTTAGTTACTAGGCACTATGATAGGCTGTGGGATTCAAGTGCAAAAATGAAACAATCACCACCCCTCCTTCCCCCAAGGAAGTGATCTTAAGTGATTATTATGTTCCTACTTTATGCCAGGCATTGAGGGAGGAGTTTGAGGAACATTATCTCAGGTGATCCTTACATTAACCCTCTGATCTAGATATTATAACTGCAGCTAAGTTCCTGTTAGTGCAAATAATGTATCCCCTGAAGAGGTTGCATATATTCCAATTAGCACTATTTGAAGTTATAATTATGTAAAATACGGTAATTGGTTCCTGTCCAATGTAAATATGCAGTACAGATTCAAATAATTCAGCTCTGCAGGGGATTCATTATTTACATTAATTAGGGCTTAGATGTATCTGCATTTTTTTACAGATAAGGAAATTGAAACAGATAAATTGAGTGACTTGCCTAAAGTCATACAGCTAATAAAGATATGAAGCAGAATTCAAACCCAGCTCTCCTTGATACCAGGTTCAGCACTCTACCCCACTACACCATATACTCTCTCAATTATTCTATGATGCGTTAGTATTATTAGACCATCATAACACCCGAATAAGAGCCCAGTAATAATATATGTATTGCTTTGAATAAAAGTGATTTGAAAATGTTAACATTATCTTTGAAATAATAATCACTGATATTTATATCATGATGTAAGCTTTGCAATGTGCTTTATAGAGTGTGCCTCATTTGATTCTCACAAAAAGCCTTGTTAGAGTCTATATTATTCATCCCATGGAGATGCTAAGTTAATTGTCTAAGATCATGTAGCTAGTACAAGGACTGGGACTGGAACCCTGATCTTTTGCCTCAAAGTCCAAGTTCAAGTTCAGTTCTCATAAACCCCTCTAAGAAAATTAAAATATCATAACTCAAAACTAAAAAGTTAAGCCCCCTTGGGAAGGGAGCTGATCAAACCATTCCTAAAAGGTACAAGAAATTGATGTGAGCTGAAATTTATTTTATTTTGGGAAACTCACTCATTATAGATTTCAGGCCTCTCGAATAGCAAAAAAAAAAAAAAAAAAGCATTTTAATAGCAACTCCCAACTGCTTTAATTGAAAGATGACTATGAAAAAAAGATCCTTACAGTCATCCAATCCCTTGACCTCCTGTTGTAACATCTAAAGGTGCCAGAGGGAAACTTTAGTAGTGGTAATATTTCAAAGGCAATGACTACTGTACATAAGTAGAATTTTAATTGATTTATTAAAACTCAGACATGGGGGTGAGTTAAAGAGGTGAAGGTTGCCTTATTGACTTACTCCCAACCTCAGGATTCATCCCTTTTAAAACATCCATCAAAGTCTATCTTCCTTTCTTTTTTTCCCCTGCACGGTCTTCCATATCAAATTCTGTATTCCACTGTATTCATTCATTCTATAAATGACATGCGAAAGATCTTGTGTATAAAAATTCTGATATGCAATTGCTTGGTTGTTTCCCAATTCTACAGCTCTACTTACTTGCTTTATCTTTAAAAAACAAACAAACAAACAAACAAACAAAACCTTTTTTGGCAAACAAATAAATAAAAAGAACTCTTAATGTTGAACATCAATGCAACTAACTAAGCTTGTTTAACAGTTATTAATATTTAATTGATTATTTTCAATGTATAAAATAGCCTGATTTTCTCAGTCACTTCTACTGTTTTCCTTCAGATTTTTTGTATTTTCAATCATTTTTCAGAAATGGTCCACTGTTTGTGACTCCTTTTGGGTGTTACTTGGCAAAGGTATTAGAGTAGTCTGCCATTTTCTTCTCTAACTCATTTTACAGATGAGATAACCGAGACAAACAGGGTTAAGTGACTTGCCCAGGTCACACAGCCAGTAAGTATATGAGTTTGTATTTGAACTCAGATCTTCCTAACCCCAAGCTCAGTACTCTATCTACTGTGCTACCTATTTTCCCTAAGATTCTTTACTTGTTCAATTACTCTCAATCATTTTTCCTCTTACAAAGTCATAGTTATAGCATTCTCCATTTTTCTGCTTCTGATCTTCTTCCTATTTGTTGTTAAAGGTCTTTTGCGCTTTGAGCCACTTACAACTTTGGTTCTTTGGAGACTATTGTCTTCCAAGATCTGAAGCCATGTAGCAACAGAGAACATTTAAATTAACGAAGTGAATTTTTGTGTTAGTTTGGATCACTAAAAGCCACATTCAATTTCCCAAATTCCATCAAATATTTTCCTTTATACATCCAACTCATTGGACATAAGCCGCCATTTTTCCTTATTTAAAAAATTTTTTTCTTATTTTTTGCTCAATATGATAGGTTGCCATAGTCAAGACAATTCATTACTTAGTGGCCAGATTGCTGGAGATGAAACTTTGTGTATTAAAATAGGTATTAAAATGGGTTGATGTACAGACCACAGGAATAGTCTATCACTAGAATCATTTTCAAAGCATTTCTAGAATGGAAGAATCAGCCAGAGCTTATATTCTCCCCCTCCCCCTTTTTTTTTTCTTTTTTCTTTTTCTTTCTTTTTTTTTTGTGGGACAATGAGGGTTAAGTGACTTGCCCAGGGTCACACAGCTAATAAGTGTCAAGTGTCTGAGGCCGGATTTGAACTCAGGTCTTCCTGAATCCAGGGCCAGTGTATTATCCACTGTGCCACCTAGCTACCCCCAGAGCTTATATTCTACTGATATAGCCTTTGAGAATCAAAGGCTATCTCCATGCCCAGATGAAGCATGGGCTAAGGTTTTATTGTGGCTGAAATACTTTTTCCCATTATTTATTATTTCATAGAGAGGCAGTGTCATATAGGAGAAAGCCCACTGAATTTCAAGTCAGAAGGCTTATCTGGGTTTTGATACTTATCAACTATATGACTTTAGGCAAATTTACTTCTCTGAGACCCAGTTCTCTCAGTGTAAGACAGGGCTGTTGCAGAGATCAAAAAAGATAAAGTAGTAGGTACATGGTAAGTAATACTAATAAGTAATAAATGACTGACAAGGCTTTCCACATTCCCTGTCCTAGAGTTTTTGATTTTGTATTTGAATAGACAACAAAATTTTAATCATAGGTATGTATAAAGGATGGTCTGTCTATGAAGGCACAGCATATTATTTTTGGTGAGGCAACCAGGGGTTAGAGGGGGTAGAATAAAGGAATAGGGTTTTATCTGTGAAATTTCAAGTATCAACAAGATAGCTCAAGAATAAATATTTTTAAAGAACCTTTTCAGAATCCCTGAAATCATAGCACTTTGGTGGTCACAAATTTCAACTTTGACACATATAGAGTCAGTACCGATCAAAGATATGCAATAAAGTAAATTCTGTAAAAGCCAAAGGCATCTACGTCTACCACACATGCCAGTGTTGAATTTGGCTGAGGATATGGATGACAGAGAAGAATGTAGGATTATAAATTAATTTCTGAAATGGACCTCAGAGACCATCAAATCTAACTCCCTGTCATTTTACAAAAGGAGAAGTGATGTCTAGAGACGTTTAGTGATTAACCTAAGTACCAGGTTAGTGAAGTGGAATTTGAATCTGTAGTACTGATCTCCACTCTTACTTCCCACTACATCATGCTGCCTCCAAGAAGAGAAAGAAGGAAGTTGAAGAAATGATGATGTATAATTTCTTTACTAAAAACTCACCCTCAATCTACTCTGGATATTTTCCCCCTGGTCCTTTTATTTAGAAGGAAAGGAATAAAGTTAATGCTGGTGTCCATTTTTAGAAGATAGTTTCTAAAAGAAAAATGGTCAGCAGTAACTTTATCTCTGACTTCTCTCTAGTGGGATAACCTTGGCTAAAATTTTGCAGTACCTAACAAAAACAAAAAGAGATTTGGTGATTGATTCTAAGTCAGATTATGTGAATTGTCCAGATCACTTAAGGAACTTGGTTTTAATAACTTCCGAACCTCTAGTGTCCTCATGCATGCCATCTGTAGCCACTGGAGAAAAGTAGGGGGAATAAAGGAGAGTTATGAAAATAGGAAAAGAAAACTAGAAAAGGAAGAAAATTAAAGGAGAACAAATAAAAAGGTCCTTACCATCAGCAGATCTCTGGCCAGCTCTAGCTTAGCCCTGGGTGCTATTTCTATCACAGCTTACCTTGATCTTATATCTCCATGAAAAGAAACTCTTGAGAGATGCAGTAGGTCTGTAGAGCTGCTCTAATAAACTCATCCATGCCCTCCCTGAAGTAACTGTCTATAAAAGTATCCCCAAAAAATGTCCAAAGAATAATAAATACTGAATTTAGTTTGGACTCAATTTCTAATATTTTGTCATTAGGGGTTTCATCCGGTCATAGGAGTTAGAACCAAAAGGGATGTAATAAACTCTTATCAAGTATCTCATGACACAACTGTGTTAAGAAATACTTAGAGCACCTATAGGTGGTGCAGTGGATAGAGCACTGGTCCTGGAGTTAAGAAGATGTGAGTTCAAACAAGGCTTCAATCTCTTACTAGCTGTGGGACCTTGGGCAAGTCATTTAACCTCTATACCTGATTCTCTCTCTCTCTCTCTCTCTCTCTCTCTCTCTCTCTCTCTCTCTCTCTCTCTCTGAGACTCTCAGACCGACTCTCTGTCAACTACAATATGCTGCTTCTCACAGCCTAATTCCTAAATGAGAATAAACTCTAGGGACCATACCAATGATTTGATGGTCAAAAGCTGATAATTGAACATTCAATTTTAGAATGTTCTAGTGCTAGGTATCAACAGAGGAGCAGGCTATTGCTTTTGTTGTTGATTGTGTTTGCTTTCTTACAGTCTTAAAATAAGGAGTTATCACATACCATAAGATGTGATTTGTGAAATTGAGTACTATGTACTCAAGTTGTATTTAAGGCTGAATTTAATTTATTATGAATATTTTATTATTATTGGTAGGACATAGTATGGCATGGAGGAAATAACACTGGATTTGGGGTAAGAAAAGCTGGATCGCAACCACTTAAACTCACTGTTTCTTGATTTCTTCATCTGCAAAATAGAGTTAAGTACCTAAATCTTGGAGGAAATCACTTTCTATACCTTGAAGTGATAGATAAATGTGTTCTATCATTGTTGGTCTATTGTTATTATTGTGTTATGTTTGTATGTCTCTAACATCTATATAGTCCTTTAATGTTTGCAAGTGCTTTATACAGTTATCCCTTCCACATTGTAATTTTCCCCACCCTGGTTTTGATATATCATGGGCTGGCATAAGAAATTAAATTTTAATTTTGGGGAAGTTATGTGGAAGCTGAAGATAACACAGAGTCCATGACCAAATACTTAACCCAAATTTTACAATAGGGTACTGTAAATATGCCATCAAAGAAAAAGAAAAAAAAATCAGCCTTCTTCTTTGATACAAAGAGAGGGCCAAAAAATTTATGCTGATTTTCAAGATCAAGAGGGTACCCTTCCCCTGACTCCCACAATGTGGAAGGGATAACTGTATTATCTAATTTGATTCTCACAACAACAGGTGCTATCATTATTGCCATCTCCTAGGTGAGGAAACTGAGGTAGACAAAGGTTAAGTGACTGTGCAGGGTCATACCTAACAAGTATCTGAGGTTAGATTTTAATTCAGGTCTTCCTAACTCCAGATGCATCCCTCTATCCATTGTATCATCCAGGTGCCTCCTAGCTCCTAAGCTGCTGTACCACCTAACACAGCAACCAGCCAGGCAACAGTAGGCTGAAGCCAAAGGGGTTGGTGACCTTTATTATTCTAGATCCTTTGCTGCCCCTTGTGATTGGTCCATGGTACACTTGCCCTGTCTCCTCAGTGGGAGAATGAATATTTCCCTGGTATCCCCCTCAGAATTGCTGAGAACCAATTCTATTTTTTGGCTCTAATCTAAATGGTTCTTCTATTTGGGGGCAAAGAGTAAAAAAGGTACCTGGAGTATAAATATAAATTAGGAACCACACGGAAAGTTTTATTTCCACAGGAAAGGGAACACTAAGTAATGAAGAATCATAGAATGATTGCAGTTAACTGAGAGGCTAGTATTCAAGCCTTGTTGTGACATTTGCAGACAGCTTTTCAGTGAGAACTGCTTATTAGTTATTACAGATATCACCTCTGAGTACAGCCAGATCAATGCCAAGTGGGCTCTTTCTTTCAGTGATTTCTCTCTTTTTAGATGACTCTTTTCCTTGCAGTCAGTCTACCTCTGCCTCTGACACTGCTGCCATTGCCATCTTTACTCTTTCCAGTAGCTCATACCCCATTGTTTGGGTGTCCAGAGAGAGGCAAAGATGCCGGTTTTTGAAGTTCTCACAGGGACTGCTACCAAAAGAAAGATGACACAGATGGGACAAAGGCTTGCCTAGAAAGTCATGAGCTAGTGGCTTATGACCCAGGGTGGAATAGGACATCTCCCTAATGAAACCGCTAAAGCTCAGAGAAGCATCCTTACACCCTTAGGTTGGCAAAAAGAAGAGGCTCAAGGGGTAGAGGCTACCAGTTTAATATCGCCACAAAGTAAAACTTCAGTAGCCGATACAAAGTGTCATCATGGTTGACAGTTGGAATCTAAAGAACATCTGGGCCTCCTCTAAAGTAGAAAGGGGGGTACCTTACAACATGTACCCCAAAATGGATGTTATATATGTGTGTCCAATTTAGGAAATAACTAGAAAGCAGGGACTGTATCTGGATATAGTAGAATGGATTAATGTTTGAACCTGTGATTTCTCTGGGATAGAGAATTGTCAGTTGAAAAAACTCTCACCATTCAAGTTGGTAGTTTCTCTGTAACTTCTAATTGTGGAGTTAGATAGAGCCTAGCTTCTTAAATTGTGAGTCATGTAACTGAATGTGGGGGTTGAGAAAAATCTGGCAACAGTAAAAGTTTATGTATAACTATTTTATATTATATACCAGGGGTTGTGTAAAAATTTCTCAGCAGAAAATGGGTCACAAGTAGAAAATGTTTAAGAAGTCCTGACATAGAGCATTGAAAGACTAAGTGACTTGCCTAGAGTCTTATAGCCAGTATGAACCAAAAGTGGGAACTGAATACAGTACTTCCTGGCTCTGAGGCCTTTTTTTCAACTACATCAAGCTACCTTTTAGATAGCTAAAGTACCATTAACTAAAAAACCCCACAACTTTTAGCTGTTGCTAAAAGCCTACTTAAGTTTCACTTTAGTAAATTTTAAAATAATAGTATTTAAAATGAAAAGGCTATTGCCCATCATATAGATTAATAAATAAAAATATTTGATCCCTACAAAAATATTTGATGTAATCAATGTGGGTACTCCCTCCATGAATGCCAATTTATAGTCTATTCATGCCTTCTTACCTTGTGTGATTCTTTTAAAAATATTTTTAATTTAACTGTTATGTTGCTTCTCTTTTAATTGCCAATGAGATTTACCTTTGCTCTGAAAACTATAGAACAAGAATGACTACTAAGAGGGAGTTGATATACAAAATAAGTAAGCACATTGTAAGAGAGCACCTAAGTGCCCTTGATGGATTCAAATCATTTGGCCCAGCTTGACTACATCTGTTCTAGAACTTCCCCTTCTTATACTTGTGAAGATGATTTTTTGTACATAAGGGAAAGACTTTACATTTATCCCTACTGAATTTCATCTTAGTAAATTCAAGCAAGTGTTCAAGTATGTCAAGTTTTCTTTCATATTCTCCCTATCACATATTTGTGATCTTGTGTGGGAATGAATGAATGAATGAATAGATGAATGAATGAAAAAGCTCATTGATTAGTTGCTTACCATGTGTTAGGCACTGTGCTAATTAATGGGACTATGAGTTCAAAAAGCAATACTGTATCAGTTTCCTCCCAAGGACTCTATAATCTAATAACGGAAAACAACATACATATAGGGGACTGGTAGGCAGGGATGGTGTTTTGGTTAGGGAAACTCTTGCAAAGAGGATTTACCTTATCCACTAGATGATTTTTCTCTAGGTCCTTTAATATTTTGTGAATATCTACACAACCCTTGTTCTCTTAATTTATTTTCCCTGTTCTTATTTCTTATTGTTTTTCAGTCCTTTCTGTCAAAGTGATTTGGGGGTATCTTTTATGACATTGACACATTAGTATGGCTTCCTTATGTCCTTTATTATACATTGGTTCACTTGCAATTTTGATTCTTCTGAGACCATAATGCAATTTTCATTGAGAATCATCATTGTATTTGGAGGTTCTAGAACTATGATTTAATTACTGTGGGGACTGTCTGGTATGGATACTCTTATTGAAACAAATTGGCAGTTCTATATCTTATTGTTTTAGAGAACTGTTTAGGATATTTAATGATTGAATGACTTATCAAGGGTATTAGCACTAGTATGTGTCTGAGGCAGCATTTGAACCCAGTTCTAGATTACTCCTTATAGGAGTCATAGACTAGACATACTGTTTTTCTTGCTATTACTCACACATAGAATTCTATGTCCCTACTCTTTACCTTTGTATAAGCTGTCCTGGCAGCTAAATGGTGCAGTGGATAGAGCACCAGCTTTGGAATCAGGAAGACTTATCTTTCTGAGTTCAAATCCAGCTTCAGACACTTTCTAGCTGTATGACCTTGGGCAAATCTGTTTGCCTCAGTTTCCTCATCTGTAAAATGAGCTGGAGAAGAAGCTGGCATACCACTGCAGTATCTTTGCCAAGAAAATCCCAAATGGGGTCCTGAGGAGTTGGATATGACTGAAAAATGACTGAACAACAATAACAACACAAGCTGCACCCCTTGCCTAAAAAGTACCCCATTTCCCTGTTCAGGCTCTTATGATTCTTCAAGTGTTAGCTCATATGTGTCTTCCTACATAAAGAATTTCTTGATCTCTTTACCTACTAAGTTCTCCCTCCACCTTTGGACAAATGACCACGTATTTATCGTGTATCTGTTCTGTACACAGATATATGTGCACATTCTCTTTCCTCCCAAAGAATGTACACCATAAGTTTCTTAAGGGCAAAGACTAAGCACATTGCCTGACACCTAGGAGGACCTTAGTAAATGATTCTTGATTTGATTGATTTCTGACTCCAAGGCTGAACTCCTGCCTCCATCTGACCTTGTCTCCCAATAATCAAATATTTAAGAAAAAAATACGAATTCCAACTAAAAAAGCCCCAAGTCAGTGTTAAATATTCAGTGAGTTCATATTTACTGTTTCACTGCATAAATCAGCATGCCACATTCACATGCAGTTTAGCCTGGTATTCAAGGGTTTTTAGAACTCAGGCAGAGCCTTTGAAAGGGAATCCAGGCTTCCTTCAGATCTTTTTCAGGCACTGGAAGTAGGGGGAGAAAAATCTTCTCCTCCTGTGCAGAAAATCGGGAAACCCTGAGCTTCTGACCTTTAATCTTTGAAGGCCATAAGGCTGCACATTTCTCTTGAGCATTTGAGATGATCAGAGGGATACAAGCCATTAAAGTTAACAGTGGATGAACCCATTCCATTACTTTTAATAACATTCTATCTGTGTTTGTCTGCTCGATGTAATGATAACTTAGTGAAGGAGAATTAATTCCACATATTATCTACATAAAGGATAATGAGGGAAATCAGTTTCCTCTAAGGAAGTTTCATTAAATTTGGGTGGAAGCCAATCTACTTTAGATTGGTTGCTGGCTTTTGGATGACTTTCAAGCCTGGAGGCTCAGGGAGAAGGTACAAGGCCATATTTGAATCTCAAGGAACCAGACGCAGAAGGTTTCCGAGGATCTCTGTCACTGAAACTCCCTCCCCTTCTGGAACAACAAACTGCTAGTTTGTTGACCATCAGGTGCAAGGTCTGCTTTTTTCTCCCCTTTCTTTATTCCAACATGGCAAAGTTGTGTCTGCTGAGCTAGTTTTAATTCAAGTGATTTCTATACTTAAATTATTTTTTTGGGTCCATGTGTCTACAAGCCTCCTGTGAGACATTTTTAAGATCAAGTAACAAACAAGCCAACAAATGAGGGAAAAATATGCAGCATCAACTAGGGGAAACATTCTGTGACTGATTTGCTTTTTTTGAATACTAAAAGTAAGGTCAAAACAATGTTTTTCAAGTTAGAAGCATAATGGAAAAGTTTAAAAAATTTATAGGATTATACACTTAGAGATGGCAGATTCTCAAGAAATTATTGAATCCAGCCCCCTTATTTTACAAATAAGGAAACTGAGGTCCAAAGACTTTCCCAGGATTATACAGCCAATAAGTAACTGAGACAGGATTTGAATTGTGGTATTCTTTATTCTAGGTCCAGAACTTTATCCCTTGTGCTATACTGTTGTCTGTCCTTGCTCATTTCAGTTCAATTGCTTGAAATTTGATTTGACAACTATTTATTATAGTGCAAGGCATTGTTAGGTATTGTTGATACATAGACAGAAATGGAAATATTCCCTATCCACAAGAGACTGACATTCTATTTTATTCAATTGTCTTCAGGGTTGAAGTTACAGAGCTAGTTACTCTGAGTAAAGTCATAGAACACATTCTCTTGGGTAGGTGTTTGCATGTGATTTTGAATTTCTTGGAGAACGCAAATAACAAATGATTTATACATGCAAAGTTATCACTCAGTCATTCAACATCCATTGATTAAGAGGTTCCTATCTTCAGAGCACTGTTAGGTACAGGAGAAATTATCACTACCAAAGCAATTTTGATTAGACAACACATTTTTCAAGTTCTACCCCTTTTATCCACACAATATCTTTCACATCTGCTTTTTCATTTATATTTTCATTATTACCAACTTACTTTTGGCCCTCATTATTTCACATCTGGATTATTGTCATAGTCTCCTAATTTATCTCCCTATGTTAATCTGGATATGCTTAATATAGCTCTAATGATGTCATGCAAAATTTGGCATCAGAAAAATTTCCGCATTGTCACAGATCTAGAGATGGAAGATGTCTTGGATATCATTGAGTCCAACCACCTCATTTAACAAGGAAGGAAACTGAGGTTTAGAGAGTTTGTGACTTGCTCAAAGTCATACACATAGTATGTAGAAAGATAGAGATCTGCACTCAGGTCTTATGACTTCAGTTTGAGTGTTGTTCCCACTAGACCACATTGTCTCTAAACTACTAAAGAATGGCTAAACACCTCAGTAAGGCTTTAAAGGCTTTCCACAGATTGCCCCCCAATCATCTTCTAAAACTTATCTCATATCCCCCTCTTTCACGCTCTTCACTTTGCAGTTAAGCTTTTCTATACAACTTTTCCTAATCTTCTGTACATAACTACTATTACCTTTATATATTTCTAAAACTATTCCCTGTACCTAGAATGTACTCTCTTCCCATATCTCTTGTATATTGATATTCTTTGCCTGTTGAAATCTTTCTGTTTCAGCTAGGCCAATCTCTGGCGCAACCACATCTGTAAAGTTTTTCTTTATTCTCCCAGCTGACACTGAGTCATCCCTCCTCAAATTTGTTATAGGATCATGTTTGGACCTTTATTCACTCATGCCTTTCAATTTTTTTGTCCATTTGTGTATATTTCTTATATCCTTAATACATAGTAAGCTCTATTGAGAGTAGGGACTGTCTTATTTTAACTGAGTATTATTTTGTCTCGGTATACCAGAACCTAGCATGACAATCTACACATAATAGATACTTAAGAAATGTTTATTGAACTGAACAAAATTCATTTGAGTGTCCAATTTTAGCTCATTGAGATTTGTATGGATTAATATGTATTAGTCACATTTTAGCATTATTAAAGCTATAGTTTTTAGGTATTTTGCATAAAAGTTATTCATCTATAAATTAAAGCATCACTAATTCAGATTATCTGTGGGAGAAACAGATCTGAATCAGTAAAATGATTGAATCACACTGTATGTATGTATGTATGTATGTATGTATGTATGTATGTATATATGTAGGTATGCCATTTAATTCCTTCCCAGGATATATAACAATCCACCCAAGGCTAACACATTATTGGCTAGTAGAGGTCCTTGTACATTACCTCTTTCAATAAATAGATATAAGTGCTTTGTAATAATTATTGCAGGGGCAGCTAGATGGCACAGTGGATAGAGCACCAGCCCTGGATTCAGGAATACCTGAGTTTGAATCCAGCCTCAGACATTTAACACTAGCTGTGTGACCCTGGGCAAGTCACTTAACCCCAACTGCCTCACCAAAAAATAATAATAATAATAATTATTATTGCAATTGCTAATAGATAGGTAGTTGTAATATACTTGATGCTATAAAATTGTCAATTCCTGAGAGTTTGAAATAGTTCTCCATTCATTCTTGTTCAAATTATTAATTTATTGAGAAATAAATATTTTTTAAATTGCTATGCAAAAGTAAACTTCAGCCCAAGCACTAGGTGAGGTCTAACAAATTTCAAATTATTTCATCTTAAATTGAATGAAATTTTGCAGCATGCATAAACCCAACAGCAAGTGACAGCTGAAACAAATTGGACTATAGGTCAAGGGAAGAAATGAATAAATGTTATGATACAGCATGGTATAGGAGAATAGAGTATTGGAGTCAAAGGATTTGAATTTTAATTTCAGTTCTGTCATTTCCTGAATGACCTTGAGAAGTCATTTAACTTCTCAAGGTATCATTTTCCTCATCTGTAAAATGTTGAGTTTCTACTAGATACCTATTAAGGTTATGTTCAGTTCTTAATCGATGATAAGATATTGGGTAACTAAGTTGAATGTGTGAACTTACTTCTCTGTATAACATCAGTATACATTACTTATAGTTAATGTCAACGGAAGAAATGTATGGATCAAAGATGAAATTGACTGTTCACATCATGAAAGTAAAGAATAATATTATAGATGGATCACGTGCTCTTTTGGTCTACTTAACATATTAAGAGGATGCAAGTAAAGCCTCAATCTTGTTAAGTGGAGTCTCGGTGGAAAACTTATGGGAAGACTGAAAAATATCACCCAGAATATACAGGCATCAATGGATCACCATCTATCATTGAAAGGAATAACACATAAATGAGATTACACATAGATTGGGGTAATGGAGTACTTAAATTGAGATTTAAAGAATTAACCAGTGGCAATTGGTATGACTCGGATGAGATACCTGACACAGTGTGGTGAATCTGCTACTTTTTCAATAAATACTTGGTGATTTTTTATGAACAAGATGAGTTACTTTACCCCTTAGCAAGAGGGTGAGGAGCCAAAAACCAGATCAAGATGTAATGTACAATTTCTTATATGTGCATTGTTTCCTAACACCTATAAAATGGACACCAACATGTTGCAGAATTATCATATTATTAAATTGTTATTATCTTAAATTACATATACCTTAGAGGAGATCCATTCGTCTTTTGACTTTCCTAATTAAACCACAGAATTATGTAGCCAATTATTTTATTCAACTAATTTTCCACTGCAAAGTCCATAACACTGCTTACTATTATTGTTATTAAAAACAATTTTGTTGGGGGGCAGCTAGGTGGCAAAGTGGATAAAGCACTGGCCCTGGATTCAGGAGGACCTGAGTTCAAAGCCGGTCTCAGACACTTGACACTTCCTAGCTGTGTGACCCTGGGCAAGTCACTTGACCCTCAATGCCCTGAAAAAACAAAAACAAAAAAGCCACAATTTTCTTAACTTTTACTAAATTTTAAGCACTGTTAGGTACAATTTGAAATATCAGGAAATAAGACATCCTCTCTGTGCTCTAGCAGCTTATCATACATGCAAATAAATATAAAAAGAGGCACATAAGAGGTATCATTTCAGTAAAAGGAAGACTTCATTGGGTTTGTGCTGGCAGAGAAAGGTTCATAGAGGAGGTGAACATCTAGCAGGCTGAAAACAAGGGGTAGAATTTCACTAGATAAAAATTGGGGGAAATATCCCTTGAGAAGAGGAGAATTGGGTGGAGATTCTTTACTGGAAATTTGAGGTTTCAGTTACTATCTAAGGTCCCTCAAATTGTCTCATGGGTCATAACTAGAGAACTGCTTACCACTTTCAATGATTGAAGAGTGCTTCTAATGCAAAAACAAAAATAAAAATAAAAATCTCCTTTATACTACTATTCTCCCAGTGATGCATAAAACTGAAAATCACAGGACAGTATAGTCTGCAAAGAATCAAAATTATAGGAGACCCAATGGACAATGGAAAGACAATTGATGATATGTGCCATAAATAGCATGAATAGCATAATCAACACTACCAAGGATATAAACACACATATACATATATATATACATATATGTGCATATGTAATTTTTCTCCTTGAATTGGACCAATGATTTCACTTGTTTAATCAAACTCATAGTAAGGAAGCACCTTCTACCAATGCAGATTGGCTTCATTCATTCAGTCATCGTTTGGGGTCCTTTAGTAATTTTTCAATCATGTCCTCCTCTTCATGACATCTTTAGTTTTGTTTTGTTTTGTTTTTTGGCAAAGATACTGGAGTGGTTTGTCATTTCCTTCTCTAACTCATTTTCCAGATAAGGAAACTGAAGTAAACAAAGTTAAGTGGCTTGCCCAGGATCACTAGCTATTAAGTGTTTGAAAATGAATTTGAACTCAGATCTTCTTAACCCTAAGCCTGACACTCTATCCACTGTGCCACTGAGCTGCCCTATTCATTCATTTAACTGTTCTACAATTTATAATCTTAGAGAGTTGCCTGGGGCACAGAAAGGTTAAATGATTTTCCCAGAATCACATATAGAGGCATGCCTTGAACCCATATTTTTCTTAAGTTTAAAGCTTTCCTTCCTTCCTATCCCCCTTACCATGTTATTTCTTGGCAAGTCATACAAGGATAGCTATGACTATGAAAATGTAATGTAAGAGCAGTAAGAGAGGAGAGATAGTATGATGTGCCAGGATATATGAAATATTAAAAGCATTACTCCCAAATATTCTCTGTAGTCCTGCATTCTCTTTATTGTTACCAATTAAAACATTATGTGCCTTCCATATGCAGTTTATCTGGGGGACTGTTATAGTAATATGAATCAATAGTATGTGTGATAGACTAAAAAGTGAATGTGATATTGGGCTGTATTAATAGAGGGCAATAGTCTAACTATACTCTGACCTGGTCACAACATATAGAGAAGATCATGTTCAGTTCTTAGCACCACATTTTAGGAAGAAAATTCATAAGCTGGAGAGCATCTAAAGGGAGATAATGAGGAGGTGCCTTTGAGTTATATGTGTGCATATCTATCTATCTATCTATCTATCTATCTATCTATCTATCTATCTATCTATCTATCTATCTATCCATATGCAGATATACATATATCTATATATGTATACATACATATATGTTATATATTATCTATATATATGCACATATATATTACATGCTAATTTGTTGAAGGGATAGGGATTATTCTGCCTAGAGAAGAGATTTCATACAGAGTACTCTGCAATTCAGTGATATAAGCCTCCTGCTGTTCACAACACATGACATTCCAGCTCTTGACTTGGTATATTTTCACTGACCTTTCCCTAGACCTGAAATGCTCTTCCTTCTCATTTCTATCACCTAGCTTCTCTGCCTTTCTTCAGATCTCAGCTAAAATCAAATCTTCTGTGAAAGTCCTTTCCTGAGCCACCTCAATGCTAATGCCTTCCCTCTAAGATTATGTCTAATTATATATATATATATATATATATATATATATATATATATATATATATATATATATATATATCTTGTTTGTATATAGTGGTTTAAATGTTCTATGCCCCATTAGACTGAGCTCCTTGAGAGCAGGGACTCTGTTTCTTTTTTGAGTCTTTTGTTTGTTTGTTTGAGTCTCAAGTTCTTAAGAACAATGTCTAGCATGCAGCAAGTGCTTAATAAATTCATGTTGCCTTGGCTTGGCTTGACCATTATCAATTATTGGAAGGTCTGCTATTTGTACAAAAATATAGCAGCTCTTTTTGTGGTGGCTAAAAATTGGAAATCAAAGGTATGCACATCAATTGGGGAATGGCTAAACAAACTGTGGTATATGATGGTATTGGAATATTACTGATCAGTAAGAAATGACAAACAGGATGACTTCAAAAAAGCTTGGAAAGACATGTATGAAATTGTGATGTTTAAAATATAAATGTGTGGTTGCCTTAAATTAGAAGCTTTAGCACCAGTCTTTGGGCATTAAGCATTTATTAAAGCATACCACATATTAGTAAAAAGAGAACACTTGGAGTTCAGAAAGTTAGGAGATCTGTCTACCCTGCCTGCTTTGCCACCACATGCTTGTTCCCAAATGAAAGAGATAGTTTCTCAGTCTGTTCAAGTGGAAGCTTGCTGCTGACCAGAAAAGGGGCAATCCCCACACACAGCTCCAAGCTAATTGTCTGGTCCATTGATTAACATGACTTACAGGCAGTCTATGAATAGACGTAACTTCCAGACTCCACGCAGCTTCTGGACGCTAGTCACAGGCTTTCTTTTCAGGGGGGCATTGCCCTGGTTCTCACAATGTCTTTCTCAGCAGGGGGTGGCACCCTGATTCTCACAAAATGATTATTGGAAAGTGAGCAGAGCCAAAAGAACACAGTACACAGAGACAGCAATATTGTTCGATGAAGAACTGTGAATGACTTGACTATTCTCAACAGTACAATAGTCCAAGTCAATCCCAAAAGAATATTGATGAAACATACTATCCACCTCCAAAGAAAGAACTGATATTGATGGAACAGACTGAAGCATGCTATTTTTCACATTCTTTCATTAAGTGACAAATATGATGTTTTACATGATCATATATGTATAACCCGTATTGAATTGTTTGCTGCCTTGGGAAGGGAGGAGGGAAGGAGGGATAGAGATTGGAACAGAAAAATATAAATAAAAATGTTTAAACTGAAAAATAAAAGATAAAAGGAATATATTTGGTGTCTGCTTGTTCTCAGATGTCAGAACTAGGAGCAAGAGAAAGATTTATATTCAATATAAATGAAAGCTTCCTGACAATGAGTTATTCAAAACTGTGATGAAGTGCCTAGGAAAGTAGTAGATTACCTTTTATTGGTGGTATTCAAGTAAAGTTCTAGGATATGTCGTGTTGGTATGTCATAAAGTAAATTCTTGAGTAAGTGTAAATTTAACTATAACCTGCTCAATATCATCATATTCATAATCATTATAGCTAGCACATATAATACTTCAAGATTTACGAAGTAGTTCACATATGTGCATATATGTGTGTACATATTAGCTATCTATCGCCTTTCATCTATCATCTATCTATAGCTAGGTGACACAGTGAATAAAAAGCTGGGTCTGGAATCAGGAAGCTCTGAGTTCAAATCTGATCACAAGCATTTCATAGCTATCTGACCCTAGACAAATCATTAAACTTCTCTTTACCTCAGTTTCCTCAATTATAAAATAGGGTTTTTAAGTGCACCTACCTTGAAGGGTTGCTGTGAGAGTCAAATGAGATAATATTTGTAAAATTCTTGGCATAGTGTCTGGCACAACATAGGTGCTTAATAAATTATTATTCCCTTCCCCTTCATGTGAGCTTCAAAACAAACCCATGAGATAGGTACTATTATTTCCCCATTTTATAGATGAATTAATTAGAAATTAGATTGGAGAGAAGTTCAGTGATTTGTCTAAGGTTGCACAGCAAATAAATTTCTAAGGCAATATCTGACCCCAGGTCTTCCTGTTCTAAAGTTCAATGCTTCATTTACTATGCTGTTAAGCCTCCTTAATACTGGATTTCTAAGGTCATTTCTAATCAGTGTGATTCTTTGAACAAGAATTCTTATTGTCTTCTTATCCCTGAGGCCTAACATGCCTGACAAAAATGAAACACTATGTTTTTCTTGAATTAGTGATAAATAAAAGCTAACTCATCTAAAAAAGTATATATATATATGTATGTATATTTTGGTGAGGCAGTTGGGGTTAAGTGATTTGCCCAGGGTCACACAGCTAGTAAGTGTCAAGTGTCCGAGGCTGGATTTGAACTCAGGTCCTCCTAAATCCAGGGCTGGTGCTCTATCCACTGCACCACCTAGCTGCCCCAAAAAAGTACATTTTTAAAAGAAAGAATAGAAAAAAAGTCCGCAAAATTGGTCAATACTTCCCCCCCCCCCAAAGATAGCAAAGCCAACCATAGGTCTCCATAATTACATTATAAAAGGCAATTATGGGGGCAATGGCGGGTGCAGTGGATAAAGCACTGGCTCTTGATTCAGTAGTACCTGAGTCCAAATCCAGCCTCAGACTCTTGACACTTACTTGCTGCGTTACCCTGGGCAAGTCACTTAACCCCAATTGCCTCACCAAAAAAACCCAAAAAAACAAAAAACCAAGAAAGGGTATGGTTGTTCTTTCACCATTACTTCTCTTATTTCTTCAAGTTCCACTTTTATCTTTATCTAATGCATTTTATGAAAGGAATTTTTTAATGTTCTCGTTACTCTGATTCTTTTTTTTAAGCCCCATAGTTGTTTTCATCATTTTAGCTCTATTTTTCTTAATAGTGTTTAGCAATTGAAATAATTTTTTACTTGTGCTTTCATTAGTGGATATATTAATTTACCTTTCTGTTTCTGTTGCTTCAAGTGTTTGGAGTTGAATAATCTTATGTCTTTTTTGTAAGAATGCTTTATATACTTTCCTTTTATTAAATCTCCATCTTTTTTAAATTGATGGTTATCATCATGTTTGAAGGGGTTTTCTGGATTGCACTTTAGGTTGCATTGTGAGGTCCTTTTGCTTTGGGGAATATATATTATATATTGTTATCATACACACACACACATATACACTCTCTCTCTCTCTCTCTCTCTCTCTCTCTCTCTCTCTCCAGATAGATAGATAGATAGATAGATAGATAGATAGATAGATAGATAGTTAGATAGATAGATAGATAGATAGATAGATAGATAGATAGATAGATAGATAGATAGATAGATAGATAGATAGATATGTAATCTACAATTTCTCAGGGGTAGAAAATAGTTTTGTGGTGTTTGAATTTCCTTTCCTTTATATTTGGAGGGGATTCTTCTGGTTGTTTGAAGAATTTGCTGTTTGTCATTCTAACTAAAATTGATTCTGATGTCTTAGAGTTTGCAGTACATTCCATTCCTCACAATACCTACCACAGAGACCATCCGTAGATGCTTTTGATTGTTTTTGCTTTCCGTATGCAGATGTTTCTTAGCATTATTCTTGTATTATTTCTGGGATTTAGGTTTTTTGACGTTCTAGTATTATTATACTCTTCAGGGGTTATGATTTGTGATGTTCTTCTGGGAGACCTATGATTCTAAAGTTGTATCTGTGCATCCTGTCTTTTAGATCAATATTTCTTTTCTATGTATAAAAAATATTATTTTAATATTAATTTTTTTGTTTCTCTTCTTTCAGATTGTCCTATAGTTCAGTATATTTGGATTCCATATCAATTGCTCTATCTTTCACCATTTTTTAAAGACTTGTTATAATGAATTCAGGTTTTTCTATTCCATTAGTTATTTCTGCTGTGCAGGTTATGCATCCTGACATTAGTTCCTTTTTTACCTTTTTCTTTCAAGATTCTAATTTACCTCTTGAATTATTTGCGTACATCCTTTTGTGGTTCCATGCTTTCTTGGGAATCCACGGGTTTCTCTTTTACCAGATATTGGTTCAATTTATTTTGCTTTGAAATGTATTTAGAGCTTCTTGAAGTCATTAGACTCATCTTCCTTTTTGCTTTAATATCTTACCTGTTAGTTTATTTGCTTATACTTTAGGTTTGTTAACTGAATTTTCTTATTCCTGTAATCTCTGGTGACATTAATCTCTTTTCTTTATAGTCTCCTATTACTCCTTTTCTGACTCCTTCCCTATTGATGATGGCTCTTCTAATGGCTAGAACATAAAGCTGTCTCAGCTTCCTCTAATACTTGATAATTCATTTTTCACTGACATTGATCTTTGCCACAAATTACTTCAGTGAGGAGAAGCAGTACAGGCCCCAGCTAGATTACAGTCACTTTTCCTACAAACCTGGTATAACTCAATATGTATGCAGATGCCTTGTCCCAGTTTCCTTTGTCCTTATTCTCTCTGATCAATCAGCAAACTTCCCCAGGCAGAACACACACCTAACTTCCTATATATACCTCCTTGACTAAGTGAGCTATTTAGGGATTAGCATTTGCTGCCCTTAACTTATAACTCTATTACCCTAGGCTTCCTGGTGTTTTCTGTTGAGACAGTTGTATTTATTCTACTATTGAGGCATAATTCTACTTTTAGGGAGTTTTTGAGAGTCAATGAGCCCTAAAGAAAATGTACAGTGCTATCTCTTATTGGTCACAAGACCCAGAACTCCATATTGTTCTTGTCATGGGAGACTTTTGGTTTGTTTTCCTTTGTATTTATTGAATTTGTTGACATTTTAAAATTAACATTTTTTTCTTCTAGTATTTATGAGTTTCATTGCTCAAATTCTTTGGAATTGGGCGCATGTCCAAATTGTCTTGGCCTTGCTGCCATCCACTCTTATTATTGTATGGCATCCTCAGAAACTTATCTCTGGCTTTTTTCCTTACTACTTGAATGCCTCTCCTTCCACTGCTACATACACCCTTGAGGCCAGGCATTTTCATGTTCCTTTAATTGTAGAGAAATGATATGTCCTGGCTGAATCCCTGCATAAAGAAAACTTCATGTACAGAAGACTAACTAGGGCTGGGTTTCTAGTTACTTTTCCCTCAGGCTTGGATATTTCCTTCCTCCTAACAGAATCATTTCTCCTGCATATTCTACCTCCTCCACAACTACTATTACCTTTTCTTATTATGGTTGGACAGAAAAAAGTATCTTTCACTCCTTATGTGATGTATATGGACATGTATGTGCATGCATGTATGCATGATATGTGTATGAGAGAGAGAGAAAGAGAGAGAGAGAGAGAGAGAGAGAGAGAGAGAGAGAGAGAGAATGAGTTAGACTAAGTTTCTTGTATGAGGGAAGCAGTCAGAGGCTTCTCATTATCAGACACAAATCTGCTAGGTTGGTTGTGTTTACTGAATCTAGTGCATGAAATAGGCTGAGAATGAAGAAGGAGAATAACAAATTTAAGAATTTCATGTTTCTGATATCATTTAATAAGGCTTTTACCTCTATGGTATTTCTGTTTTCTTATGATTCTTATGGATTTAGCTTTAGATTTTGTACCTATTATCTTTCTCTTAGGGCTGCTAGGTAGCCCAGTGAATAGAGTCAGGTTTGGAGTCAGGAAGACTCATCTTCCTAAATTTAAATATGGCCTCAGATACTTACTAGCTATGGGATCCTGGGTAAGTTACTTAAGCCTGTTTTCTTCAATTTCCTCTTCTGTAAAATTATCTGGAGAAGGAAATGGCAAACCAGTCCACCATCTTTGCCAAGAAAACCACAAATGGGGTCATGAAGAGTAGGACATGACTGGAAAAACACTGAATAGGGGGCAGCTAGATGGTACAGTGGATAAAGCACTGGTCCTGGATTCAGGAGAACCTGAGTTCAAATCTGGCCTCAGACACTTGACACTTATTAGCTGTGTGACCCTGGGCAAGTCACTTAACCCTCATTTTCCTGGAAAAATAAACAAACAAACAAGCAAACGAATAAATGAATGAATAAGTGAGTAAATAAATAAAAAGAAAAACACTGAACAACAACAGTAACAATGACAACAACCACCTTTCTCATGAGATTGTTAGGTTGAAACACTATGTATAAAACAGTACTCTCATTTTGTGCCTCCTATGACTCACTAAATATCCTTCTGTGTATGTCTCTAGTGTGTCACCCAGAAGCCCAGTTGTGGGAATGGAAAATATGGACCGTAAGATCTTCCTGGGATTAGGGAATAGATGGTTAGAGCAGTTTGGGGTTAAAAGGCCAATGATTCTACAATGAGAGTAAATGGATATTTGAAATGATCAACCATGGGATCTTGGCTTTGTAGCAATATAGTTGTAATAAAAGGTATGGATTGAGAAAATATGGAGGGATTAAGAACTTAAAGGATATTCATAATTAAGATGAAAAGCATGTTTAATAGGCTGAGAAAGTGGAAGAGATAGATTGATTGAAATTGTGGTATGGAAAGGGACTTTTTGAACTACTTGGCATGAGTGGCGGGAACATGGAGGTCACTGGAGTTGAGAAGGCTAAAAAAATGTTAAGACAGTTGGTATAATTAGCATTGATGATGAAACTGGAAAGGATGATGGCATGTGGTAGGAGATAAAAGAAAGCTGTCAGCTAACTTCTAAAGTCATGAGAGAAAAGTCAGAGAGTATTTGTAGGACAAAGATAACCTTTTTGAGGTTGGGAAGAGAGAAAGAAGTTCAAATGGTTGGCATGGAAATACAAACATGAGATTGCTAAGTGATGCTAGAAAGGAAGGTGCCAACCAGTCCCTTTGACCTTTCTGAAGAGAGGCAAATGAAATTTGTAGAATGAGAAGGATTTGTCCTGAGTAAAATTAATATGGTAAGAGCATAGGACTTACTGCTAATACCTTTTCAATTTATGCACTGGTTGAGTATCTTGGGAATAGCTACCATGATGCATAGTTCTATATCTACTAAGGAACTGTTTGGCTTCTGATTGATCACTTAGTTCCTAATGCCCATTTCTGTAAAGCTTATTACTCCCTCTTGGCAATACTTCAACCCAGGTATCTAGGAAACTTGCCAATGCTCCCCAATTTTTCCTTTATCTGGAATCTTTCTCCTTCCAAAAGGACAAAATTATACACATGCAAATTAAGTCTATAAACATGCTTGAATCTCTTATAGTTCCTCAAGGCAGAGATGTAAAACAATCACTAAAATGGTTTGGCCATTTCTCTCAGACCAAAGACCAAAATGGCAGTGGACTCACAGCTCATATACCCTTCCAAACAGTAGGCGGTCTATTAAATAACAATAGGATCTAATTGGTCAACATGATTGGAGGTGGGCTGTACTAAAATAAGGTATGCCTATATAAGGTCATCAATTCAAAGAATGTAGACCTCACCCAAGCTGAGCAGAGTACAATAGCTTCCACCTAGGTATTATCTGGTACAAGAAAGTTAATCCAAATTTCATCAGTAAAATCTTTCACAAAAAATCTGAAGGATTTAGGAAGAAAGGGGAAGTACTGAATCTTCCTAAGATATCTATTATTAATATTCATTGCTCACAGTAAGCAATAAATATAAAAGTAAATTAAGAGGTAGCTAGGTGGCGCAGTGGATAAAGAACTGACCCTGGATTCACGAGTACCTAAGTTCAAATCCGACTTCAGACACTTGACATTTACTAGCTGTGTAACCCTGGACAAGTCACGTAACCCTAATTGCCCTGCAAAAAACCCCAAAACAACAACAACAACAAAAGTAAATTAAGACAGAGAGGCAATCCCTGTCTAAATGGTTGGTAGGAGTTCATTTTTTCCTAACTGGGGGCTCAGAGCAACTGTGATTATATTTCTAAGTTTTCATTTAATATAAACACCCTAAAACATCAGAGGAGAGAACCACATGCACCTATGTGGCAATTAAATTTCCCTTAGGCTTAAAACTAATTATTGTCACAGGATATTGTACTATTATCATCCTAATCATGAGTTTCATCTCTGCTCTATTCTTCTACATGTCTAACCAATTATACCTCCATCCAGATCAATACTGTAAAGTACTGTATGGAAAGGGAGATCATCTATATCTGTGGCACTGTAATTGTGACTGAGGAGGCCCTTTATCTTAATACAAACTCTCTGAAATCATTGAAACTCCAGCACTCATGTCAGACATTTCTCACTCTATTTCAAAGCATATTGTACTCTATCTAAGACAGTATACAGGATAGTCTTACTGACCAAATGCAAAGTAGTGATACTGACCCTGAAAGCTCTTCTTGACTGGCCTAAAACCTGCAGATATAAGATAATCCAATTTTCTCTTTTTTCTTACTCATAAAACATGGAGGGTGTTCAGTCTTGAACCCTCTAGTAAAAAGGCAAATTGAACCATCACCTTGGCTCAGACAAAATCATTCAGCAGCTTCTGTGTCCAGAAATCTGCCACTCAGAAGAAGGCCTTTTCCTCAGCAAAGGCATCTGTTTGTGCTTCCTCTGTAGTCCTCTGATTTCTGTTGCTCAGGCACTCTGATCACCAATATCCTGAACATCACACTCATCCTTGGTTTTATAAGCAAACGATATGTAGCATGATGTTTATACTACTTACTGGTGTTTGACAGGTATCTAGGGAAGTGTCTTTGGTAGCTCAGAAATATAATGCATGGGCTAATCAATTAAGGTAGTCTCAGAGCCATAGTTAATCTCTAAATAATATTAGAAAACTTTACTACTATCACATGTGCCATAACCATGGATTTTACGAGTGAATTAGAAATTTGAAGGTCAAAGTCTAAGGAATGTTTTCTTTATACTTTACAAATTTCAAGTTGTGTCATAGAAAAAGAGGATGGCTTTTCATTCACTAACTGGTTAACTCAGAAAGGGGTCTAGGACTGAATGCTAGGAAAATATGGTACACTGAATGAGTGGAATCTTGAGATTGGGATTTCTTGAATTTGATGTGCCTAAATGTATATAGACATATTTATGTACACACATTTATATGTATATGCACACATATATATATGCATGTCTATGTTTGCATGTATGTGTGCATACATGTATGGGTGTATAGTCCTGTGCCCTATTGGAAGGAGGGAGATACTACATAAAGAAGAATTTGGGAAAGTTGTCAAGTCTCCTGCATATCTGAGTGTAGGCATGATGAACTCTGATCTTTTCAGCAGTTTTTTTAAAAAGAGAGATCTCAATACTCAGCTGAGAAATCCCTAAGGCTCCATATAAATGGAATCATTTGTAATCAATATAGGTGAAATGCTGTTCATGACAATTCTAGTCAAGAAATTTTGTGTGATGGGAACTGTTTTCAGTTTGATATGTGAGAGGTCTTTGACTGGTTTTTCTTTTGTGGGTTTCACCCTGGGAGTCCAGCCCTTTCTGGTTCGTGCCCAATCAGACCTATTATTCTGAATCGATACAAAGAGGAAGCTGGATACACATTGGGTTTCTTTCTTATTTTTTCTAATGTGTCTTTCTGAACATTTCCATGGCTTCATGTTATATCCAGGTAGGTCACTGTTTTAACAGTCAATGATCACTCACCTATGCCCCAAAAGCTACCATCCATATTTTCCTTCTTTTCTTTTACCTCCCTCTGGCACTCAGATTGTGGAGATTTGGTGTACCTTTTCCAGGTGTACCTGGAAGAGATAATTTATTGCTGGAAACAACTAACTCCTTTCCAAGTGTCACCTCCTTCAAGAATCCGGTCTTCATTCCTTCAGTTTTTAGTTGACTCCTACCCCAATACAACCCCCTAAATCAGTTGTATATTTATTTTTGTAGATTTCTTGTATATGATATAGGATCTGAGAACATATAAACAAACTATTTGAGTGCAGAGATTTTGTCACTTTTGTTATATGAATCCCCATTACCTAGCCCAGAGCCTGGCAAATAGTAAGTGCTTAATAAATGCTTGTTGACTGATTAATTGGTTAGTTGGTTGTTGGTTGACTGAATGGGTTGGATTACAGAGAATTACAGTTCTTTCGCTTGAATAAGGGAAAAAAAAACTTTCTAAGGATTAGAATTATTCAAAAGTAGAAAGGTTTATCTTTAGCACTACTGGGTCCTCTTTCAGCAGAAGTATTCAAGCAAAGACTGGCAGCCACTGGCCTAGACTATTGTCTCCAATTTCTACTGTATATATCTTGAATTTACATAGTTGTTTGTGTATTATCTCTCCCATTAGACTGTGAACTCTGAAAATAATAAATGTCTTTGCCTTTCTTTATATTCTCAGGGCTTGGCCCAGTGATTCACACGGAACATTTAAGAAATGTTTTGTTGACTGACTCTCGTTGTAAAGGGAATCACTATTAGTTCATAGGTTGGACTAGATGTGCTCTCAAGTATCTTCTAAATCTGAGCTTATTTAACATATACAGAAGTACAGGTCGTCAAAAATACATACATATATGTGTGTGTGTGTGTGTGTGTATGTGTATATATATGTATATGTGCATGTGTGTATAAAGATTGTGGTAGCCTCCACCACATACTAATCTATTCTAACTTTAGTTCAGTAACCTTCTCTTCAGAATGACCCTCAACACAATGTAGTTATTTTTAAACCTAAAACATAGTGCTCAAACTGTGAGCTCCTTTCATCCTCCCTTCCCTTATATCAATTCCCCCATCAAGGATCTTTATATGTATAAAATCTATGATCCTATAATGCTAAAATACAGTTTCTTCAAGGGAAAAGACCATTCATGATACATAGCAAGTTGTTGTTTGGTCATTTTCAGGAATGACCAATTTTTGTGACCCCATTATTTTGGCAGAGATACTGGACTGATTGGCCATTTCCTTCTCTAGCTCATTTTACAGACAAGGAAACTGAGGCAAACCAGGTTAAGTGACGTTCCCAGATAGTAAGTCTCTGAGGCCAGATTTAAACTCAGGAAGATAAGTCTTCCTGACTCCAGGTCTGATGCTCTATCCACTGCATTTATGCTTTCATTCATACATTCATTCATTCATTCAATTAGTTTCTCAGTCATTCTTTCACTCATTCATTTTCAACCACAACAAGAACCAAGAAGAAAGAGTTAATTAGAAGTACAGGGCTGTATAACAGAACTATGGCTATGGCAGCTGGGTAGAAACAATTAGTTTAAGAATGTATTAGACAGGGGCAGCTAGATGGCAAAGTGGATAAAGCACCGGCCCTGGATTCAGGAGTACCTGAGTTCAAATCCGGCCTCAGACACTTGACACTAGCTGTGTGACCTTGGGCAAGTCACTTAACCCCCATTGCCCCACAAAATTTAAAAAAAAAAAAAAAGAATGTATTAGACAATTACAGAAGCTTCGGTAGTTACAACTAAATGAACAAACAGGAACACATGATTTCTCATCCAGGGTTCCAGAGCTGCATTGCTCATGCTCGATTCTGTCCCTGCAATACAAATGCTGAGTCAGAGTCCTACTCAAATACCATGGAGGTCATGTTACACATCTAAAACTGGTAGCTTCAGGGGGCATATGTGTCTTAGCATCTGTGTCTCTCCCAGTCTTTTTTATCTTTAAAACAATTTTACCTCCTACTTCTGATATCACCTCCCTCTGCCTGTTGCCCTCCAGGCACTGCGTTTTAGAAGGTAATCTGGTAGAAGAAACTACATCAGAATGTGAATCCTAGGAAAAGACTAGAATGTCCTCATTACATTTACTTTCTTTTTAATTTACCTTTCCTAAACACTCCTACCTCTACCTCACCACTATCTGTATTGCCCCAAATTAGTGCAATGCCTGGACCATAGCAATCATTTAATACACATTATTTCATCCATTCTCTTTTCTCTTCTATTAGCATTTAAAGCCCTTAACTCTCTGGTCCCAGGCTACTATTCCAGGCTGATTACAATACACTCTGGTCTAGCCAAACTGGCCTACTTCTTGATCATCACACAGGTTCTGTCTTCCAGCTCTCTGCATTTATACAGGTTGTTCCTCTAGATTGGAATGTACTCTGTCCTCAGCTCTTCCTCTGAGAACCTTGGCTCCCTTCTAAATTCATCTCTCTTCTCCCCCCCCCCCCCCCAGCAATGAGGGTTAAGTGACTTGCCCAGGGTCACAAAGTGTCAAGTGGCTGAGGCTGGATTTGAATTTAGGTCCTCCTGAATCCAGGGCTGGTGCTTTATCCACTGCATCATGTAGCTGCACCCCTCCCCCCCCCCACATTCATCTTAAACACCAGTTCCTATGTGAGGCCCTTTCTCAATCTCCTCAACTATTAGTGCCTTTTCCCAGAGGGAATACTTTGTATTTAAAGTGTATGTATTTTGCATATGCTAATTTTGCCTATGCAGTGAACCTGTTTTTTCACTTGACAGAAAATAAACACCTTCAATGTGTTGACTGTTTCATTTTTGTCTTTGAATCTCCAACACCTAGCAGGGTGGTTGGCTCTTAATAAATGCTTCTTGACTGATGGGTTGATTTGTCCTTGAATCTTATATCTCCTGTTCCCTTGACTAATTCCCTAAATGCTCTATGTCCCATTTCATTTATTTTAAAATTGCAGTCAGCAACAGCTGTTAGATGTTGAGGTAGTTCCGGAAGAAGTCAGGGAGTGGCAAAAGGGAAGGAGCTGGTTACAAGGTAGCAGCGTTCCACCTCCTCCCAGCCTGCCAAGCCCCTTTCCTCCCTCCCCACTCTGCCTAGTCTCTTCCCTTCCCTGTGAAAATTGCCCCTCCAGATAGAGGATTTACATGCCTGGCTGGGTGCTCTGCATTCCAGCGGGGCTAAGAATACAGTGTGCAATGAGAGGGAGAGGGGGAGTAGGAGGGATCTAGTATGATTTATACAGTGAAATACTGCCTTTCGAACAGCCCTTTTTTTTTTTTCCCGACCTCTTTCCTGGGATTCAGTGCAAGATGGTTTCATTATACTTATCAAACGTTTGCTACAAAACATATTGCTATAAAAATCCGATAAGTGTTTGTGATCAAATGGAATGAATAAATTGCTGTAATTGTCCAAGCAATGATATACGGCAAAACTCACCAAAGCTATCTGGGTGCAGAGGATCTTACAACCTCTTTCATCCATCAAATGTTTCCTTCTCCTAAAGTCAGCAGTTGGGGTTATCAGCATCATAAACACTTTGCAAAGCTTTTGGATCCCTTCTGGGGGACAGGTTGCTAGCATTGACTATGTTATCAATCAGGCCATAAAGCACAGCTATAATGTTATCTTTGATTCAGAAGTTCAGTCTGGCAAATGAACTGCTGGGGAATAATGAGTCCTGAGCTTGTAACTATAGGCAGTATTATACTGGGATGACTACTGAGTCTTATTAGAGAAGGCATTGCCCTATATTTGTTGAATTTAAAATCAGAGTATGTTTTAAGAAAAACTTGGAGAAGATTAACGATGTTTGAACAGGTTTAAATTTACCAATATACACTAAAAAATGAGGGACCATGGTAGATATAGTATTGTTCAGTCATGTTTGACTTACTATGACACTACTTAGGATTTTTTTGGCAAAGATACTGAAGGGGTTTGCCATTTCTATCTCTAACTCATTTTATAAATAAGGAACCTGAGGTAAATAGACTTAAGTGACTTGCCCAAAGTCACATAGCCAGTAAGTGTCTAAGGCCAGATTTGAACTCAAGTCTTCCTGACTCTAGGTCCATCTACTGTGCCACCTAGCTACCCCAGTATAGAATTTATCAAAGTTTGGCTTGGGGACCACTGGAGGGAGGCCCTCAGGACCATTCAACGGGTTCGAGAAGTCAAAACTATTGAAATAATAATACTAAGGCATTTTAATTTCAGTTCAAATATGTCCCAAGGTATTTACTATCTATGTGACCTTGGGCAAATCACTTAATCTCTGTCTCTCAGTTTCCTCAACTGTAAAAGAGGAATAATATTAGTACCTTTCTTCCAGCTTGTTGTGAGAATCAAGTGAGATGTTTGTAAAGAACCTGGCACATAATAGGCACTAAATAAATGATAGCTAGTGTTGTTAAATATAATTATTAACTCACATAAGCAAAAACTCTTTGTGTTCTTCCATAATTTTTAAGAGTTGTAAAAGGGGACTGAATGAAAAGAAAATAAGAACCACTGGTACAATGGATTTGAAAAGCAGATTGGGAGTCAGTGAGATTTTAATTCAATTTTCCTTTTGAATACACACAGATATGTAAGACCATGGATAAGTAATTTGACCTCTCAGTGTCCCAAGAGGCTCTTTAAGATTATTGAAGTATTGGGGCAGCTAGGTGGCACAGTGGATAGAGAACTGGCCATGGATTCAGGAGGACCTAAATTCAAATCCAGACCCAGACACTTGACATTACTGGCTATGTGACCCTGCGCAAGTCACTTAACCCTCATTGCCTGGCCAAAAAAAAAAAAAAAAAAAAAAAAGATTATTGAAGTATAGCAGAACATTTGTTGATCTACATTATTAAAGGAAGTTCCCTCATTGGAAGTTCACTGCCCCAGTGAAATTGCTGGTATTGACTTTTGTTTTTTTTGTTTTTTTAGTGAGGCAATTGGGGTTAAGTGACTTGCCCAGGGTCGCACAGCTAGTAAGTGTTTAGTGTGTGAGGCCGGATTTGAACTCAGGTACTCCTGACTCCAGGGCAGGTGCCCTATCCACTGTGCCACCTAGCTGCCCCTGGTAATGACTTTTAAAAGATGTAAACTCTAGAAGCAAGAAGAAGCCAAGAGCCTTAATCATTTGTATGAATTTCAGGGAGGTGGGGAGCAGGGCATTACTTAACATTTTAAAAGTACACTTTAAACATTTGCATTGTAGATATTCTTACTTAACCAGACTCTTGATTATTTTATCAGATTTTTTTAAGGAAGAATTTTACTATTGCTTTTAGGCTTAAACTTTTTTGGATTTTAGCTTTCAAGAATTGTTGAATAATTTTTAGTAGCAGGCAAAATTAAAGTGCATTTAATTTCGACCAATATTTGTTAATATCATTCTTTTATTGTAATAAAGGTAAATGGGATTGATTATGGACTTGAGGTAGGGAAGAAAATTCTTGCATGGTTTCTCCCATCATATTTTATGAGTACATTACACTCATGTATCATAATGTTCTGAAATAATCTTCCAGCACAAAGTTTTGGTATATTGAGATTAATAAATTAATAGTTAATGGACTCTCTTCGAAGCCTTCAGATAATAAATAATCCCATGAAATTGCAGTGTGTAATTTAGGCAAAGTCACTTTAAATTAATGGCAGGTAAATGGAAAACAAATAAAAGCAAATATTACTTTGCACACGGTAACCAGTGGAATTTTTCAGGGCAGGATGTAAGAGACTCAAATGCCACAATTGGGTGGAAGCAAATGATGATCAATTTCACATCCTCTGGTCATGCTTTTCTTTATCCCTGCTCCCTTCCTTCATCAGATAGATTCATGGAAGACTTCTGCTGGCTTCTGAAGTAAGAAGTATATACTTCTGAGGCATTCAAAACAGAGTTCTTTTTAGAACCAGATGTGATACTTAGGACTCCCTGGATGTACCGTCTTATTTCTTAGTGGATCTGCTCATTTCAGACCTGCTGGTGATTCATTCAGCTTAGCATAAAGAATACTGGATCTAGAAGGGACCTTAGAGATCACCTAGCCCAACCCTATAAATTTACATTGTTGTTATTGAGTCCTTACTTCTTGAAAAGGACCAATGACATCAGTAGGGTGATGTCTTGACTTGCAAGGGAACTGGATTTAAGTGAGGCAGAGCTGTGCAAAGACTTCAGCCTTATTCTCTCCTCCAGAGTCATTAGAGTCCAGGGGCAAGACATAGTCAAGATGACTGCAGATGGCTCAGGATACTGGGGTGGGGGTGGACAGAAACTTTGGCCTTTTTAAAGTGCTTTCCCAGGTCTCAGTTTGTCTGAGGCAATGCCCACTCAGTAATTAAAGGCAAGGAAAGAATTAAGGCAAAAGATGGCCTATTTTGCCTGCACAAAAGAAACAGTCTGGGAGGGGAAGATCCTCAGAGTTTTTATGTAGAAAAAAATACCCAAGGAGGTAATATATCTTGATATCTTGCCCCAAAGTCACATGACAAGTAAATCAAATAGCCAGGATTTGATTCTAATTCTTTTGACATGGCCAGCTTTCTTTATACTATACAAGCCTTGTGTTGACCCATATGGATCATTAAGTTTGCTAGAATAATTTGACTAGCCCCCCCCAGTCATTTTGGAGCATAGTAATGCAATTTGAACCTCTATTGCTACTTTTTTTGAGTCTTCTAATCATGAAACATTTTGCATGAGCTTGTAATGCTGTATGCCTATATTTTCTTTATGGATTTTTACTGTTTAAATGTGAAGGAAATTTATCAGAGGATTTTTCTGATTAATTTGATGACCTTCTTGGGAGGTAACCTTTTGTTTGTAAGCTTTGATCATACTTCCTCCCAAAGAGTCATCATTCCTTTATTTATTAAGATGATAATGGGAAAATCCCAACTAAGTTTCAGTGACCAAAACTGACCCTAAAGTGAACTGAGAGATTTGGCGCTGCCCTTGAGAATTTTCAGTGACTGTTCCCAAGATGAATAGGTTGATTCAGCCCCCTTCAGATGATGATATCCAGTACTGGACATGGAATCCTTGGTATGAAAACTGCCTCAGTTACTTGCTAGCTTTGTTATCCTGGGAAAGTCCCTTTTAAACGCTTTTAGCCCCAGCTTCCTCATCTATAAAATGGGTATAATGATAGTGTCTATCTCACAACAAGCTAATATATCTATGTTAAAAAGCTTTGCAAACCTCAAAGCATTGTATGGATGTTAGCTATTGTTATTGTCTTGTTGTTGTTGACTTTTGAAAGGACATACTTTTGTCCTAGACTATATAACTAAACTAGCAGATCTACTCAGATCTTTTGAGGCTTCTTCTCTACTTTTGCCTTCTGCTTTTCTTTTTTCTTTCTTTTTTTTTTGAGACAATTGGGGTTAAGTGATTTGCCCAGGGTCAAACAGCTAGTAAGTGTCAAGTCTCTGAGGCTGGATTTGAACTCAGGTACTCCTGAATCCAGGGCCGGTGCTCTATCCACTGTACCACCTAGCTGCCCCCTTGCTTTTCTTTTTGAGAGAGCTAGAGTGTAACAATCTTCACTTTCTCCCTTACCCCCCCCCCCTCATAGTGGGGAGATAAGTTATCAGTGGCTACTTTGGAATATATGTTCATGTTCAAGTCCACATGGCCCAAAAGAGTAGTTACTATTGACCTTTTGCTTCTTCCTTCACCTCTATCCCTGATTTTCTGTGTATGAATTCAAGTTCAGAGAAATAACAGTTGGTTTTGACTTCCCAAGCCATCATGCAGCATCCAGGGATCATATGTTCATCAAAGATCTGGACCTCAGAGGGCCACCTAGTCCAACTCTCACTGACTCATTTTATGGAAGAGGAAACAGAAGTCTATGGACACTAGACACTTGTTCAGTATCATAAAGGTAGGAAGTCTTAGAAGTGGAATTTAAATAGAAGGAAGGACTACGCCAAGGACTATGCTGAATACTTCACAGATATTTTCTAATTTGATATTCACATCAACCCTGGGAGGTAGGTGTTACTATTATTCTCATTTTACAGTTGAAGAAACTGAAATGGAGATTAAGTAACTTGCCCAGGGCCACATGGCTAGTAAGTATCTGAGGCCAGATTTGAACTCTAATCTTTCTGACTTCTAGCCAGCCCAATGCACTATCTAACCACCACCACCACCACTACAACCACTACCACCATTCATATAATACTATGTGACAGGTACTGTGCTAAGCACTTTACAATCATTACCTTATTTGATCCTTGCAACAACTCTGAAAGATAGGTGCTATTATTATTTCTGTTTCACAGATGAGGTAACTGAGACAAAGAGAAATGAAGAAACTTGACCAGAGTCACATAGCTAGTAAGTATCTAAGGTCAAATTTAAACTCTGGTATTTCTGACTCCCAGCTCAGTATACTACCCACTACTACATCTAGCAGCATTCTGATTAGAAAGTCAGTAATGCAGTGCTCTTTTCACTATACCAGTTGTATCCTAAAGATGTATACAGGAGCTGCCTGTGCTTACTTACCCACATGACAATGTCAACTCTATCTAGCCTTTGGTCCAGGTTTCCTGTACTACCTTGGGCATAAACCCAGGTTCAAGAGACAGGAGATCCAAACTTCTATCCAGACAAAGAGAATTTTCTAAATAGTACATGCTTATTAAAAAGAGAAGAGTTATCATCCATATTCCCCCTTTCCTACCACCAGATATAGAATCAGTAAGGCAATTATTCCTTCACTATGAAGAGTAAAAATCTTTGGTTTTTGTTCTTCATTATTTGTACAAATTCTACAGACAGTACAGGACTGATGATAAGGGATTTCTTGTTGAGTAACCCCAAGGTTCTATCCTTCTATCCTCAGGAGTCCAGTATTAGAAGATTATACCCCTTTGGGTATAATCAATAAATTAATCAATATTTCTTCAGTTCCTACTATGTGCCAGGCACTGTTCTAAGTGCAGCCAAGACCCAGTGGGTTGCTTGTTGCATATCATGAGTCCTTTGCATTTTACACATTTCAATGGGGTGAAATAAAAACGATTTGGTATTTAATGTCATTGTTACCTAGAGTGTTGTCTTGGATGGGGAGGACACATTATTTGTGTTTGGGGAGACTAGTTAGAGAAATATTTTCTTATTTTTCTAGAGTGCATTCTGGGGGGGGGGTAGCAAAAGAGACCAAAGAAATATTTATTTTTTTAGGGGTCTTAGGTGGAGACCCAAGAGTGGGAGAACGCCGGGTGAAGAGCTGCATAAATGTACAAAAATGCTAATTAAGGGTTACTAAATAAATGTCTTCATCATTAAGCTGCTTTTTCACCATTAAAAAAAAATCAACAAATCACAATACATATTGTGGATTTTCTCTTACCTTCTTTGTCTTTTTCACCTCATGGAGTATACGTTGGATCTACATGATTGATAATGAAGATACTTCTTGGAATGTGGAAAGGAATCCAAAGAATTAATGATTGCAGTGTCAGCATGGTTCTGATTAAATAGGGTATGATTCAGTGATAGGACTGATGGTGCTTTCTGGTAAGTAGAGTTATCTGGGCAAAAGAAAAGAGGAGGAAATTTTATTTTTATTTTTTAAAAAATGTATCATATGAAACTTGGAAAACGTCCCAGTGAGACCATTTATGATGATCTGTGTTATTCTAGTTCATGAGTTTGGGGAACAGAGGAAGGATGGGGGAGTCAGAAACAGATGAGGAAACAATTCCAAGGCATCAAGTTTTGTAAGAAAATTCATAGCCACTATGCTTTGTAGATTTTTTTTTCACTTGCTACCTTGGCAGAGATGATAATTATGTGGCACCACAATTTCAAAGTAACCAACCATATACCCTCAAAAAAATAATCATATGCCAACAAGGAAGGGTAGGCAAGGAAAAACAGAGAAAAGTCAACAAGAACAGCACTTTATCTAACATTGGAGCTGGAGGGTTGTCTGTCCTTATCTAACACAATGAGGAAACCATAACCCAAAAAGATGAAGTGATTTACTCAGAATCATATAACTGGCTAATGGCAAAGCCTCAAAACCCAGTCCTTAATTCTTTATATTACACTGGGAGTTTCCAACCTTTTCAAGAAGAAGATCCCCCTTTTAATGCTTGAAATGCAAAAGGTTTTTGCTTTGCTCTCCAATATTTCCATAAATTGTACAAATAGTTCAGGTCTGCTGATGAGGTTACTTGCCCAGTACCCCAAAAGTGTTTTTCCCTTCTAACCTCAGAGAATTCTACAGTTCCATTATCACGTGTGTTCCCCATGATAAATAGTTGAAAAATTGTGCATTAAGTCAAATTTGGTGTTGTTGTTCAGTCGTTTTCAGTTGTGTCTGACTCTTTGTGATTCCATTTGGGGTTTTCTTGGCAAAGATACTGGAATGGTTTACCATTTCTTTCTACAGGTCATTTTACAGATGAGAAAACTGAAGCAAATGGGGTTAAATCACTTGCCCAGATGGGGCAGCTAGGTGGTGCAGTTGATAAAGCACTGGTCCTGGATTCAAGAGGACCTGAGTTCAGATCTGGCCTCAGATACTTGACACTTACTAGCTGTGTGACCTTGGGCAAGTCACTTAACCCTCATTGCCCTGGGAAAAAAAAAAGACTTGCCCAGGGTCCCACAGTTGTTAAGTCTGAGGTCAAATTTGAACTCAGGAGATGAGACTTCTAGTCTCCAGGCCTGATACTCTATCCACTGTGCCCCATTAAGACAAATAGGATAACAAAAATTACTATAGATTTTGTAATACTTTTTTTTGCAGGGCAATGAGGGTTAAGTGACTTGCCTAGGGTCACACAGCAAGTAAGTGTCAAGTGTCTGAGGCCGGATTTGAACTCAGGTCCTCCTGAATCCAGGGCCAGTGCTTTATCCACTGTGCTACCTAGCTGCCCCAGATTCTGTAATACTTTTAAATGAATTTGTATTTTGTAAGACAATAATGGTATCAGCACACATTTGAATATATACACACACACACACACACACACACACACATATTGATGGATATAGATATATATGTATGTATATATGTGCTAGACACATTGCCTATTTATTTTTCAGTGTCACACTGCATATTTTGTTGGAGCTAAATAAAGATCAACATGGCAATACTTGGTATACAGATGGATTGTAAGAACCCTTAAATTATCTCCCTAGAGTCCTTGGCTCACAGGTTGGGAACCATGCAGTATCTCCATCCCAGGGAAAAATTAGCTACTTGATTCTCACAAATTTCAGTGACCAAGGTCTATGGCTGAAAAGTATCTTTAATAGTATAGTATAGTATAGTATAGTATAGTATAGTATAGTATAGTATAGTATAGTATAGTATAGTATAGTATAGTATAATAAACAGTAAGGCTGTACCATAGAAAGATTTAATTTTTATTCTTTTAAAACTGACTTGCCCTTGGCCATATAGTAAACTTATAGTTGAATATAATCATATTTGATAATAAAATTACAAAGAAGGGATTTTAGAGGCTCCATAATCCTACCCTTTTATCTTACAGATGAAGAAGCCATTGCTTAGAGATTAGTTGACTTACCCAAGGTCACACAAATAATAAGTAGTAGTTTTGATTGGAACCTAGGTCCCATGACTTACAATCCACCATCTTTTCAATCATAACACACTTTGGAAATAGGACTTCAGACTCCCAGTGTTAACCGTAGACTTGGGTTGATCAGACTTTACTGCCACTTGTAAGAACCTAACCCAATGGTCAGCAATTTTTCAAGATGTGCTTGCCAAGTTCATAACCTCTGCTCTTTTGGAGTGTCAAGACTTGGCTAAGGAAGCAGTGTGACCACAGGCCAACTCTTGAAAGCAGTGAGAAGGTGACAGGCAACAACTTATAAGCAGTGAAGAAGCAGTAGCAATGATTAGTCCATAGACCACTCAAAATTGGAACATGTATCTTTAACATGTGTAATATAATTTGTCAACCCCATTCTCAGATTGTAGTGGGTTGAATAGGTGATTTGCTCTATGACAGGCTTTCAATGATTTGCTATTTTTGTTTGTTGAGAGGGAGAGAAACTCATATGATTTTAGAACTGGAACGGACCTAAGAGATCAGTTATCCTTAACCCCTCAGTTTGTAGATGAGGAAAGTGAATTTCAGAGAAGTTAAGTGATTTGCCCAAGATCTTAGATCTGGGATCCAGAAGAAAACAAAGGAAATGCTAGCTGCCTCTTCCAGAAAGTTATAAATAATAATATTCTGAATTTCTGGTCCTTGACATCAGGAGGAGAGGAGAAGATAATTTTCTTCTCTCCTGGGCATAATTTTGAAAAAGGTAAAGCTCATTTTTTACACACTCCCATTTTCTGTTTCACAGTCCTCTCCTGCTTCTTACTCTTCTCCCCAGACCCTGAACTGCTTAGTGGTCCTCTAATTAATTCCATCATCCTTCAAATTGGCATCTTACCCAGGCCTGCCTTATACTTCCAAGTGTTTCCTGTTCCCAAATTCTCCAATTTTACTCCTTCAATTGAGCCTTTCTTTGCTCTGTGCAGTATTTGTTCAGAAGGAAATAATCTTACTGAACCAGTTTTCACTACTAGGTAGATGACTGGTAACACCTTAATCATTCAGAAGAGCATTTGTTTTTCAAAAAGAATGCTTCAAAACCTAAATGAATTTCAAAATGCTGGTGTATTAGGCAGGGTAGCAAAAAGAAATGAAAAAAGAGAAAATCTATGCAATTCTTTTCAAAGCAAACAAAGCATTTACTATGTACCAGACAATATGATAGGCATAGGTGATACAAAGATGAATAGCAAAATAGTTTTAGTCCTTGAGGAGTTTATAGTCAACTGAGAGGGATATGGCATGGATGCCGATAAGTATAGTATGACACGGAGTGAGGCAAAGCACAGAGCCAGGCAAATTCCTTTAGTAAAATTACAGCAGGAGAAAACATTGGAGAGAATTATAAAATACTTCACAGAGAAGTTGGCACATGAGCTTAGCCTTGTCAGGGAGAAAATAGTTTTTAAGAGTGAAAGGATGAGAAAAGTATTCCAGACTACATGAAAGAAGGCACTCAGAGGCAATGATGGCATTACTAGGCAGACCAGCTACTCCTGAGAATCCTTTCCCAGGCTTGTCTTTTAAGTGCTCTTACTTCTTATAGTTCCTTCCCTCCTCATTCTTCCCTCTCACCATGACCACCCATTTTCTTTAAAAGTTCAAAGTCTCCCCTCACACTCCTAGTGGATCTATGACATTGGGTTCGTAGAAACAGCAGGGATGATGACTCTTCCTTGGTGAAATCATTTATTACCATATATTTGTAAGTTGGGTCTGATTATAACCATGATGGAAACAAAGAATATTGGATTTGCCTATGCTTGACTGAACTGGGTTTTTTAGGTCTAAATTCCTGTTCTAGGGCAGCTATGTGGTGCAGTGGATAAAGGACTGAGCCTGGAGTAAGGAAGACTCATCTTCTTGAGCTCAAATCTGGCCTCAGATACTTAGTAGCGGTGTGACCTTGGGTGAGTCACTTAACCCTGTTTGCCTCAGTTTCCTCATCTGTAAAATAAGCTAGAGAAGGAAATGGCACTCTACTATTTCTGTCAAAAACAAAACAAATGGGGTCACAAAGAGTCAGACACAATTGAAAAAGCGAACAACAAAAACAACAAATAACTGTTCTGGTTTTATGAATCTATGATTGTCCTGTTTGTGGCCACTTGGGGGTTTAAATAAGTTAAAGTGAATCAGCTCTCTTATTAGCATAGTACTGTACACTGGGGCGCTGTAATCGAGCTTAATTTTCTATTGGGAAGAATGCTGTAGAACACAATATGGCAATAAATAAGGAAATAAAAGATAATTCAAGGACAGAGAGAGGACTAACTGGTGGATTAAGAATACTTTCTATCAGAAGCAGTAAGCAGTACCTGATCCATGTCCTTAAGAAAGCTAAGAATTCTCAGAGATGGAAATGAAAAGAAAGGGAATTCTAGGAATGAGTGTTGTTGCTTGGCCTTCATTCTGTAGGAGCACATCACCTTTGAAGTCATGACTTACACTGGATTGGATTTAAGTGAGGCAGGGCTGTACAAGGTCACCAACCTCACTCTCTCCTCCAGAGTGATCTGGGTCCAGTGACAAGATATACTTCAGGATGACTGGAAATGGCCCTGGATGTTTAAAGCAATTGGGTTAAGTGTATTACTCAGGGTCACGTAGCTAGTAAGTGTCTGAGGTGAGATTTGAACTCAGGTTCTCTCAACTTCAGGGTCAATGCTTTATCCACTGTGCCACCTAGTTGCCAGGCATGGGTGGCAGCCTATGCAAATGTGTGGGAGCAGGAGATGGAACAGTGTGTTTAAGGAAATAGCAAATCGCCTTGTTGGCTGAAATTTATAGTATGTGAAGGATCAGAATGTTTCTATTAGATAAAATCTTTTTTAAACCAATGCTATTTTCCCTTTCTTTTCACTGCAAGAACTATGACAAACTGCTTTTCCTTCCATGCCTCAGTTTCCCTACTTGTCCAACTGGTCCTTCACTCAACAGAGTGCTGTGCCAAGAATGAAAGATACCCCAATTAAACCAGCATGCAATGATGATTCCAGCTAGTAGCTTATGTAATGCTAATTAGCATTTCATATTTACAAGCATAATCATATTTTGCTATTCCTCCTAGCAATCTAGTGGAGGAAAAGGATATTATCAGCCATAACAGATATGGAAAGCATGGGACAGAGAGATTTGGGACCATGTTAAAAAGAGAAGGACCATTGGATGTAGGAATGTCTGGTACTTGTATTCTAAGTTTTCCTTTGCTCCCGATAAGCCTCAATTGGAGAACATGTAGGCTATACTCATGGCTTCTCTAAGAGCAATATCATCAATCTAGCTCTTAAAACAAGTCTCTACTCATAGCTGTGTTTGCCAGGTTTCAGGCAATTTATCAGAAAAGCTGCTTCTCATTGCTGTTTCTATTCTAGAGTCATGAAATGAAGAAAAAAAAAATTCAATTGAAAAGAAATAGCACCATTTGCCCACAAGGTGACGCCTGATTCCTTTGTTCTCTTCTTTACACGTCTCCTCCATGCTTTAAAAAACAAAACAAAACAAAACAAAACCCCCAAAAAACCCACAATGCTGTTGGTTGAAAATTCAGCCAGGTGAATATGCATTCTTCAGAGCACTTTGTTATGTGATCTGCAAAACTGTGATTGAAAATGGAGTGAGGACTGGCCTTTTTTTTTCCCTCCTGTCTCTGTGAACAAGGGCTTGTGTGTTAAGAAATACACCAGGTTTCAGATGGCCAGGCTCCCAGTGATACGACCTCATGCATCATGGAAATGTGTACAATCCATAGTTCCCACTCAACAGGCCTTGTGGCTGCTGTATGACTTACCTCCATTTCCCTGACACTAATGGGACTCCAAGTCTTTCCCTAATCTTCACTATTACAAAGACTGCTTTACCAGTTGGTCCTCTTTAATTCCCAGCACATCCCTCTTACGTCTCCTTCTTTTCTCCCCCAGAAATCCAGTCCTGGCCTCTCTCTATTAAAAGACAGAGTAGGCACTAGCTACATGTTATATATGATTTCTTTCCCCCTCTCTACCTAATCTCTCTCCTACTGATGTCTTAAAATCTGAAATTCCTATCTATGATGAGGTGATGGGTACTGGGTCATCCCTGAGAGATTATTGAGATAAACCATGTGAACTCTTTGAGTCTTAATTTCCTTATTTGTAAATGAAAATAATAATAACAATTTACAAAATTAAAAGAATAATAAGAGACAGCATGGTATAATAGAGAGCATATAGGTTTTCAAGGATGGAAGACATGAATACAAATTCTTTCCACACTTAATAGCTATGTGGCCATAAGCAAGTCACTGAAACTCTCTGGGGACCTACAAAAGGGGAAATAATAATATAGTGCCTACCTGTTTGTTTCAGAGATTGAAATAGGAAAATTTATGTAAAATATCCCCCAAGCTTTAATGTTTTATATCAGTTATTATTAATTATAACTAGCTCACATTTAGGGCTTTGGGGAAGATGAAATTAGATCACAAAAGTTTAGAGTTAGTAGATTTTAAGGCTACCCAATCCAATCTCTTCATTTTACATGTGGAGAAACTGACATCCTGAGAGGTGAAATCACATCAAAAGTTATATAGTTAGTAGATATAATTTTAAAACAACTTTTAAACTGTGAAACATTATATCGATGTTAATAATTGGTAATAGCATTTAAAAATTGGAAACGACCTCAGAATTCACAGGAACAGAGATTTACATGTAGGACTAGAAGGAACCTTGGTAGCCATGTAGTCCAACCATCTCATTTTATATATGAGAGAAATAGATCCAGAGAGGTCTTGTGCCCTAACTGAAATTGTATAAATGGTTATGGACACACTTTTCATTTTGCCCCTATTCAGCTTTGAAATAACCAGTAGAGAGGCAACAGTAAGAGACAGGAGGGGGAGGAAAACCAAAAGGTCTAAATAACCCACAAACTCGTTAACTAATTATTCCTGAATAAACAGCAGTTGCCTGGAAAAAAAAAATAACAACCAGGGGGATAGTTCCACTGTAGATAACATTTCATGTAGCTTACCTATTTGTATGACTACACACACACACACACACACACACACACACACATACACACACACGCACATATATATACATATATAATATGTACATATAATCATATAATGTCCATCTCTATGTATGATTTCTTTAAAAAAAATATTTTTTGAGGGTCAGTGAGGGTTAAGTGACTTGCCCAGGGTCACACAGCTAGTGTCAAGTGTCTGAGAAGGGATTTGAACTCAGGTCCTCCTGAATCCAGGGCTGGTGTCTATGTATGATTTCTAATGTTTTGAAATAGGACTATGCTCAAAAAATGTCTATACATTCTTTTTCTGACAAAGGGGTGTGCAGGAACTAGCACTTATTAGTGCAGAAGAGCTGATTGTTAAATTTTTAGTATGAGCATTTATTCCTTAGAAATAGGCAAAAGTTAGAAATCATAGCTTGATTTATTATTTTGTTGATCATCTGGATTTAAGAAAATGAATGAGAAAATGTTAATAATTCAGATTAATCTGAAAAGTGTATCTATCCTTCATAATCCCCTCCCCCAGCATGTTGCTAACATCATTAAACATTTACCAACATTCCCCTGAATACATTCTCCTAATCTCTTCCTACTTCCTTCCCCATTCCCATTATGTGAGAATGGGGGGGGGGGGAGCGGAGAGGGAAGAAACCAACTATATCTCCATATACAAACTACATGCTGGCACTGCAAAATTTCAAGGGCACTCCCTCTTCAAGATGATCCTTTATCACTCCTTTCTGGAGAAAATTATTTTTCTTCAGTTGTTTCTCCATTAATCTGATTTTTCCATTGCTATGGAATGCCACAATTCTGATATCATGGCATATAAGCCTAAGCAGCAGCCACTTCAGATAAAAAGACATGTTGGCAGTTTTTGGACTTGCCACTGTAGTAGAAAGCTCTCAGTTCAAACCATGTCTCCATTGTTCATGAGTGGTGGACCACAAGAAAGTCACTTAACTTCTCAGTGGCTCAGCATTCTCATCTACATAATAAAAATAAGTATACTCACACTACCTACCTCAGTATGTTGTTGCAGGGAAAAAAGGGCTTTTCCATTTAAAAAAATATATTTAAAGGTAAGTTTTTTGTCTTTCATATTGTATCATGTATCTTTTTTTTGTTTGTTTTTACAGAGATAGATATGACTAAGCAGAATAATTCATTGTCTGTGGAGATGATTTGAGGGATACTTTGAAGGGCAAGCATCCTTTCTTCATCAGCCTGTTGATAATGCTCACTATTTAATTTATGGAACTTTTACATTAGTTAGTTACATTTGAATGCTTCCAGAATAGATAATAAATGGTGCTGGTATCAGTCCTTGACATTTTAGTATGAATGCATTTGTCAGGTTATTTTTACCCTACTTTTGATAAAAGAGTAGGTGAAAAGACCATGAGGGTAGTTGGGTCCTACAGGTGGAAAAGGGACTCTGACTAGCAGAAGAGTTCAAAAAGGGGAGTTAAAAAATAGTAGTATGGAGACAAACCACCTCTTTTATAATTTTGCCTCAATACAATCCTGCATAGAGATGGTGGCAATGTTGTGTATATTCTTTTCTCTTTCTTTCTTTCTTTCTTTCTTTCTTTCTTTCTTTCTTTCTTTCTTTCTTTCTTTCTTTCTTTCTTTCTTTCTTTCTTTCTTTCTTTCTTTCTTTCTTTCGTAGAGCAATGAGGATTAAGTGCCTGGCCCAGGATCACACAGCTACTAAGTGTCAAGTGTCTGATGACATATTTGAACTCAGATCCTTCTGACTCCACTGCACCACCTAGCTGCCCCCAGTATATTCTTTCAAACAACACTGCTGTTGGGGCAAGTAAGATAACCCCCATTGTCCCACAAAAAAGAAAAAAAGAAAAAAAGAAAAATCTTTCTTTTCTTTTTGTTTACCACTTTCTGATATTTGTAGAAGAACAAGAGAATTTGTAAAGATAGGCAAACTTTTCAGCATAAATCTTCTTGGGGAATTTATAGACTTTGCAGTTCTCTCAGCTGTATAGTTGCTACTCAGGTTGAATGGTGAAACCAGGTATATCATTGAGAATTTCTTATGAATAATGGCATAGAATAAGAAATGAATACTTGGTTGAGAATTAGAAAAAAAGCACAACTTTGATCCCAAAACTTTTGATCCTATAACTCTTTTGGATTTCCCAAAAGAACAAAACTACATGATTTATCTTCCCAAAGCATGTTTTAGCAAATCACTAATTAAGCTTTAAGGTACCACAATAATTTATAAACATTTAGATCAGCTTGTCCAAGTTTGGAATGACGGTCAAGGTGAAGTAGAAAGTTACTTTCAGTGATTCTAAAAATACACATAATACACTCAACTTTCCGAACAGTTAGGAATATTTAAGGTAAACAATTTATGGTATTAGACATCCATCAAATTCTTTGTTTCAAGTGACATACTCAAAAAGTATAATCCTTTTTGTTTGGTTGGGGTTTTTATTTTAGTTTTAGGGATTTTTTTCCTTCTGTATTTGTCTCAATTTTGAAGTTACCCTGGGACAAATCTTTAAGTGGAAGGTAGAGGAGGGGAAGTAGAAGTAAAGAGAAGAGCAGTAGGAAAGAAGTTCAGACTGGCTGGACCCTATTAATTAAAGTAATCATTGAAAAATAACAACAAATGGGAGATATGCTGCAGAACTGAAATAAAGCAAGTGTTTTCTTGATTTATAGGTGGATTGAAGACAATCCATGGGCTTGATTCAATGCTTTGAAAAATTCTACAACATATTAATAAAGAAGTGGTCTATAAGCATTCAGAAAGGGAAGTGTTAGCCTCTTTGAACCAGTATTGGTTCAACAAGGACATGTGACACAAGATAAAAATAATTTCCATTTTTTCAAGAATCACTAGATTTATGGATAAGGGTAATGCTTTAGATATATCTGTTTCAGATACACATATATTTAATGTTGTCTTTCATGATGCTGCTGTGAATATGGTGGAGATAAATGATAAGGCTATATGGAATTAAAGCTGGTCAAATGACTATCTAGCCATAGAGAGATATGGCTATAACCCTAAAATTGTGACATGGGCTCCATGTGAACTCTAAGGGAAGACATAGGATGAAAGCTGGAAGGGACCTGAGAAAATATCTATACAGCCTTCCTCACTCCATTTTGCAAATGAGAAAACCAAGATTTAGGGAAGTTAAGTGAATTGCTCAAGGTCACATTACTATCTAAGAAGTAGACCCATATTAAAATTCAGGTATTCCTAATCTAAATTCTGGGTTCATTCCATTATACCAAACTGTTTTCCCAGTAAATCTTTGGTGGAGTGGTACTGGTCATTGTATTATCGATGTCTTTGATGAAGGTAAAGATGGTATACTTAGCAAGTTTGCCAATCACATGAAACTAGAAAAGATAGCTCACATGTTAGATGACAGAATCCGGTTCCCCCAAACCAAAGAGAGGCTAGAAGAATAGACTGGATCTGATTAGAAGAAATTTAATAAGAATAATTTCAAAGCTCCACACTCTGTTTAAGAAAAAATACTGTGCATGTATAGGAATGTAAGGATTTGATGAGATAAAGGCTTGGGATTTTAATGGACTATAATTCTATGACAACAGTATGAAGTGATAGCCATAAAAAGCTAATCTTGTATAAAAAGGGTATCATGCAGAATAAGGTTGGTTATAATCACTGTATTCTGCTGTGGTCAGACAATATCTGGAGTGTTGTGTTCCATTCTGAGTGCTACATTTAATAAAGGACATTGGTCAGCTGGAACAAGCTTATGGCTGAACAACCAGGTGGAGGCTCAAATCCATATTATGTGAACATCAGTTGTGCAAATTAGGGATGTTTACTTGGAAGAAAAGAAGACTTACAGAGGGCATGATCTTTGTCTTCAGATAGTGGAAGGGCTGTCATGTGTCATGAAGAAGGATTAGATGTTTTCCACTTGTCCCTAGAGAATACCAATAGAAGCAAAATGTGGAAGTTAAAGAGAGGTACATTTAAGTCCATTGCAAGGGAGGAAAACAACAACTACTTCCTAAAAATTAAATTTATTCAAAAGTGAAATGGACTGCTTCAGGAAGCAATTGTTTTCTTCTTCCTAGATATCATTAAAGATTGGAAGGCCACTTTAGGGAGATGTTACAGAGGGAATTCCTACTTATATATGAATCAGACAAGATGACTGCTAAGGCCTATTCTAATTCTCAGATTCTGATTCTGTGTTTCTGTATTTTTCATAGTCTAATAAATTGATCTCATTCTAGACCAGTCTAAACTCATTTCTTTCAATGGTTATCTACCTTTTTTTAGGGAAAATATAGCTTTCTTCTCACCTGAATCTGGAGGGGGCAAGGACAAGGCTGCTGACAAAGACATTATATGACCAGAACTAGCTATTTTTTTCTGACTTCCTCACTCAAATGGTCTCTTATTTGTTCTGCCTTCTCTAATGATTTTTTGAGAATCATTTGTAGGTGTCTGATGATGAAAGAGGGTAAACGTTTGAATCCTTGTGGTATTCCAGCTCATATTACAGCCTTTGTTGATTATGTTTTCTTATAACCTTTGGACACTTGTTATGCTGGCTTAGATATGGACACTCCCTATGACCCATAAGCATATATTACATTCCCTATGACCTATAAGGGTTTGAAAATTCTTTTTTCAAATGCTCACTGGCTGGAGGAAAAAATGCATGGCCAGAGGAGGCTGCATCAAAAAAAAAAGACAGGGGAGAAAGAAACAGTGAAGAGGCATATAATAAATGTCTATTATATGGTAGTCACTATGCTATGTGCAGAACATAGAAATACAATAATAAAAACAAGCCATGCCTTCAAGAAGCATATAGTCTACTTTGTGTGTATGTATGGGGAGGGCAGCAGTGAGGGAAGGATGAAGATGGAATAGAGATATAAGACAACAAATTCAAAGCATCTACTTAGTAATATAAAATAATTTGAAAAGGGAACGTCATTTCAGGGGTGAAGTAACTACAGAAACTGAAAAACAATTGGCTACATGTTCCTATCAGTGGTACAGACTGGAAGAACTTTGGATACCTTTCTACCCTTGTAATCTGATCCAGTCATTAAGTTATATAATCTCGATTTTGTATGTGATGGAAAGAGCCTAAACCAACCATTCTTTCAAATGTTCTATGCAACAGAAATAGACTTTGATGGTCAAAAATATCTTTGTAAAAGATTTCCAACCCAAGGAACAGTGCTGAGCATTTCTGCATTCTAATTATGAAGCACTAATGTGCTGTGCATTAGCTTGTAGCCTCAGGAAGTCTTCCTTTTGTGCCAAATTAAAGTAATTTACACTTACTAACTAACTAAACATTTTCTTAGCATGGCACAATGCTCACATTTCTACTACAATATTATACTTTACACTTCCCTACTGGTTTGTAGAATTGTGTGAGGAGAGGAATATTCCCTGAAACCCCTCCTGGAAACTAGCCCCTAAAGCCCCTCATTCTCCATGTGTTTCCAAGATATTACTTCTGCAAAGACGATGAAGATATTAGTAATACATGCTAGATGATGTCACAAGTTGCCCTTAATGCATTGCACAGCCTGCTGAAAATAATGGTCTTACTGTCGGGCATATCCTGAAACCTCAAGATATAGCAGACAATGTCTCCCAAGTTTTAGCCCAGATCCGCTGTCACTAATCTCCAGGTTCCTTTAGTTGTTGTAAGCGAGACTCTTAAAAAAATATAGTGATGTTTCAGAAAGATTAAGCGGGTTATATCATATGGGGAGGGATCATGTATAAGCTAGTTTGGAAAGGCTTGTTATCCTCCCCAGATGTCTCTGTTTATTTAACTTGCTTCTCATCCAGGCTCATTATTTTATCCTGTAATCTTGTTGATTCTTAGAATGAAGTAGAGTCAACATGTCAGTGCTTGAATGGGGGTGGTCCCTCCCAGATTCACCTCTAGCCTTTAGGAGGTGACAGTAGTGCATAATAAGTGATGCTTTTTCCTTCCGAGTTGATGCCAGGTGACTCAATAGGAGAGCTCAAGTCTTGATTTCCTGTGGTCATTAAAAATCACAGCCTTTCAGGAAGATAGTGACATTGTTGGGCATTATCCACTTTGTCTGGCTACAGGCACTGGGATGTTTCAATAGCTGAGGAGACACTAGAAGGTTTTCTGAAATATGGAGCAGTGAAATCAGATACTGGTCACCTTGGTCCCTGGGTGGTTTCACACTCCCCTCACTTAAGATGCATTGTTTTGTTAGGATCTGGACCCTGGCCATTCCTATGATAAAGGCAGTGGGGAATGTCTCACCTATCTTGGTAATTTGAGCCTTTGTCCCATTTTCCAGGCAAGATTTCAAACTTTTAATTACCCACTTAGTAAAACCCAGATGTCCCATTTCAAAGACCTTTTCCCATTAGGGAATTTTCATTTCCAAGCAATAGTTGGATGAAATCCTAGATTTTTACTACATCCCATTTCCAGGATGTTTAGCTTTGCTTTTTTTTTCTTTCCCTGAGTAAATAGGACTATAAACTTCTAATTCTCAAAACCCATTTCCAATAGAATTGGGAATATACCACAATCCATTGCATTGAAGCTTTCCATCTAGGCTTTAACTGGATCTTTTCAAAATATTTTTTAGCATGCATTTAGTTCATAAACCTTCTTGGGGCTGTTAAGAGGATAAGTGACTTTCAATTTGGAAACATATTACAAAGTGTTCCATCTCCTATAGTTTAAGGAACAACCGGGTCAAGGTCTTGCAAAAAATTTACCTGACAGTGATTTTGATAAACGGATTTCATCACTCAGTTGGAAAGGAGCCAGCAATGAGATGCCTCATGTACAGTATTTGCTGTGGCTCTGTGTATTGGCAGAAAAGTTTGAGTCTTGTGTGACCTTGTTTATATAGGATATTTCCACAGCTGTGCTAACGGAAAGTCTGAACTTCAAAAGCTTATCTCTGACTACCAAATTGGCTGGTTTAATCACTTGTTGATGGTGTTCTGAGTCAGAAGGAGAGTATTCAAGACAGGAGTGTTGAGAATTGATTGAAATTGGTTACATTGATGAGTAGTTAGAATAGCTACATAAGGAATTTAGGATGGATAAAAACATAACGGTTCACATTGGTATATAGATGCTTAGATGTGCAGTTGTAAATTGGCCTTCACATAACCTAGGTAAGAGCTGCTGTGCTTAGCAAGGAGAATGGCAAGCTCAGATGGCAAAAGAGCAGAACACTAGTCTGGCCAAAGGGTACTCCCAGTGAAGACAGAGAAAAGTGAGAACTGAGGAAAACAGTGCGTTCATTTTTCATTCTGAACTTTGATTCATAAGTGAAACATTGACAACAAAAGACTAAAAAGAACAAGGAGACTAAAGCCCAATATTAATGCACAAGGAGTTCTTGCCTTTGACCTTGTGTAATATCATAATTGTGAGTTGCTAGCTAGAAAAACTAATTTTTTTTAATGGAAGTGAGGAGATGGAAAGATTTTTTTTTTCCTGTAGGTTGATTGTAATGGCAAGGTACTATAGTAGAAAGTGTGTTAGATTTGCAGTTAGAGGACATGGGGTTTAATCTCAGTTCTGCTACTTGTTGGCTGTATGAAACAGGGCAAATCACATCATCTCTCTGTCATTTCTCCTCTATAGAATAATAGAGTTGGGCTAGATCAAAGATTCTTAACCTGGAGTACACACACAAACACACACACACACACACACACACACACATATATATGTATACATATATATTCCAGTATTATTGGTTTCCTTTTAATCCTATGTATTTTATTTATTGGAGAAGCTAGGTGCTGCAGAGGATAGAGTGGTGGACCTGGAGTCAGGAAGACTTATCTTCCTGGGTTCAAATCTGGCCTCAGACACTTATTTACTGTGTGACCCTGGGCAAGTCACTTAACACTGTTTGCCCCAGTTCCTCATCCGTAAAATGGGGAGGAGAAGGAAATGACAAACCACTCTAGTATCTTTGCCAAGAAAACCTCAAATGAAGTAATGAAGAGTTGGACACAACTGAAAAATGACTCAACAACAACAACAACAACAATTTTATTTATGGGTAAATGGATCCATTGGCTTCCAAAACAGATCATAGCAAAAGAAAAAGTGTGGATTAGATGATATGATTGATCAATCAACAAACATTTAATAAGGACCTACTATATAGACTGAGCTAGGTGAAAGGATACAAAGAGAAAAATTCAATCATCCCTGCTCTCAAGATGCCTAGATTTTACTAGGGAAAATAATATATACATACAGAAATACATACATATACAGAAATATATAGGTATATGTTAATATATAAGTATAGACAAAATACATTTACAAAATAAGTAGAAGGTAACTGGGAGAAGGACATGATAACAGCTGATCCTTTCTAATATACATATATATGTGTGTATGTATATATGTAGTATGTTTGTATATATGTATGTATATATACACACATATATCTTTCTAGATTGTAGCTATAAGTATATACATATTTATTTAATATACATACAAATGGATGTATACATTAATTTGCATATAAGATTAAAAATCTCATTTTCATTAGAATGGCTCCCTAATGATACCTGGCATGATTTCTCTCATGCTACAAAAATGGAATGCTAGTTCTGTGATAAGAGGTGGGAATAATAAAAGATAAGGAGATATAGAAGCTATTATACCCATCTGTGATTACTGAAATCACAATTTGATTTGGAGTTTTGAAACAAATATAATCTTTGCTGGTGCCATTTCATAGGAACATGATTTTATGTAAAAGTACATCATATTAAAAAGAATGATTTCAGATATTGCAAAGATTTACCTTATTAGCTAAATTCCTTACAGAACTATGCAAGATATCATTTATGAAGGTCACTGGATAGAATCTACTTTTTTCCTTTTGTTTATGCCCAACTTTTATTGCTTACCTTAGTGCTAACATAGACTGTTAGAACTGAAAGGAAATCTGGTTTCTGCCTCCCCTCCCTCCCCCTGCCCCCAAACATTTTACAAAAGTAGCAAAGTCAAGGCCCAGTGAAAGGGGCTTGCTGTAAGTCAGAGCTACCGAATGTGTAACATATAAACCTACTTTGCTTCCTTTTTGGACATGCATTTTGGAAATTTAGTGCTTAAACTGCCATTTAGTAAACTATTAATTTGGTATTCAAGGCACTCACTCATGAGCAATCATGATTTATAAAATTGAATCATCAAGAAAAATGTTTTCTTTCATCATATTTTCTTGGTATTTTTCATGCCATGCACATAAGGATATTTGAAATAATTGACAGCATACATGTAAATATTACATGAATCTATATTTTCTGGTTATTGTTATGCTAACATTCATCCTACAGTAATAGTTTTCTTTTTTATATTAACACCATGATATGCATAAGTGTTTGTATTTAGCTTAGATACATGCATATAGATGTATATATTAATATGCATATATGGTTAAGAGTATCATTTTCATTAGAATGGCCAGCTAATGATACCTGGAATGATTTCTCTCATGCTGCAAAAATGGAATGCTAGTTTTGTGATGAGAGGTGGTAATGATGAATGATAAGGAGTTTTCTGATTGACTCTTACTTTTCCTGATTCACATTCCCTTAGCAGACTTGCAGACTGGTGGGCACTCTTTAGGTATCAAGTTTTCTTGTCCTAATGCATATAAGGCTCTCACATTTCTTTAATTGTCCAATTTGTTTTATGTTACCAGGTGGTTCTGATTAATGAACCAAAACAAGTGAAGTTGTGTATAGGAGACAGAAAGAATTATAACTCAGGTAGGTTGCTTTTAGGTCAATACAAGTTAGAATTGAACATATAATCTTGTTACTGATGCAACATTAATTCCTTACACATTGAGGGGAATGAAGTACCTAATTAAACTTATAACATTTCCACCGCCCTTCGCCTTTTAATTTCCCTAAATACTAGTAAAAATCAACAAAGCCATGAATGAAATGCTTTGCTTTCCATATTCTAAGGATATCCATCACAAACAGCATTACTCTCTATCAAGCATTGTGACATGCAAGTAAAACTTTTTTCTTTGTTGTTTTCTTATATCTGCAGTGGCAGGATATAACTGCCTTCACCTGTGGAAACTTTGCTCTTTGCCTTGCGTCCATTGAGAATAGAGACAGGGGTGGTCTTAAAACTACTGAGAGACAGCGAGAGAAAGAGAGACAGAGACAAAGAGGGGGAAAGGGGGAGAGAGACAGAGAGGGAGGGAGGGAGGGAGAGAGAGACGGGGTGGAGGAAAGGAGAGACAGGAGAAGGAAAGGGAAGAGGGGGAGAGAGAGAGAAAATAGGTAAGAGGAAACAATGGAGACTGAGACAGGGACATAGAGACAAAGACAGACATAGAGAGACAGTGTGAGTGTGAGAGTAGGAGAATTTATTAAACTTTTATTATGATACAGGCATTGTGCAAAGTTCTGGGATACTAAAAAACAAAAACAAAAAACAAAAAATATAGTCCATCCCCTTAAAGAGCTTATATTTCAATACAGGAGGGTGGAGGGAAGCAATGTATATTCAGACACACAAAAGGAGAGAATCTAAAACATTGTAGGAGGGTAATTCTTAGCTTCTTACTCTCTTGCATCTGAATTGTCCCAGAATCTTCATTCTACAACAATTTTTCTCAGCAGATCATCAGTATCACACATTCCTGTTAGGCTCAGGCTCACTGCCTCCTATAAGAGTAGTAGATGATGAAAGTATATTACACCTGCCACCTATCTGGTGAGTCTGTGTTGTACCTATAGCTCTGTTCCCTCTGTCTCTGTGGGGAAGCTGACTTCACTATGATTTCCTGGTGACCATAACTTCTGTGATCATTCATAGACTTGATTACTTCTGTCTGGGCGATTCTGTCTCATAATCCCAGGAAATTCCTTTGCTCTGTGCTGCACTAGACTTGAATTGTGGATGTTGGCTCTCTTTGGCTTCCAAAACACCTCATTTTTCCAATACCTTTTTCATTTTTCTTTCATTTATCTCCTTTTTCTTCTCTTTTCATTTCTTTTTCTTTGCCTTCTTATTTCTTTTATTCTTCCTTTATTCCACTATCTTAGTCACTTCCTTTTACTTATTAAGCACTTTGATCATTATTATAATCTTTCCTGTAAAAAAGGCAGGTAGGTGGTACAGTGGGTAGAGTCCTGGGAATCCTGGAGTTCAAATCTGTCCTCATAAACTTACTAGCTCTGAGTCCCTGTGCATTTTACTTAACCTCTGTAGGCCTTGGTTTTGTTTTGTTTGTTTATTTGTTTGTTTTTACCATAAAATGGTTATAGCACTGACCTCACAGGATTGTTGTGAGGATCAAATGAAATCATATTTTTAAAGCATTTAACACACTGCCTGGCACATAGTAGGCACTTAATAAATACTTGTACCTTTCTCTTTTTTCAAGATTTAGACACCCAGGTTGCAAAGCAGATTTATCATAAAGGATTATACATACACTTAGAACACTGAATAAGTGTTAATAAGTGAAAATAGTCATAATTCAAGAAGGCACAAGGGAGTTTAGTATAGGGGAAAGGGCACTAGATTTGAAGAACTAGTTTTGGTACCTTTATGGTGTCATGCTATTTCTTCAATTATCCTCTCTATGCAGAAGACCTCCAGATATCTGAGTGAGGGACAAATATCCCCTACCACTGTAAATAGTAAGTACTACTTAGTATTACTGTGACCTTAAGTATACATATCAAATAACCTTTCTGGTCCTCTGCTCTCCTGCAAAATAAATGTATTGGAAGATTTCTAAGATCTCCCCTAGCTCTAAATTCTACGGTACTGTAAGTGTAGTCCCACCTGGTAGAAAAGGGATGCATTATGACTAAAAGGCTCCCAAAGTCTGCTTATGAATTTCATTGTTGATTAAAAAAAGACAACTAAGCCATGAATACTGTTAAGGGTTAAAAATTCTAGCTAAACTGTCTAAAATATCTAATGAGTGGTCGCCAATAAATTATAAGCTTTAGCAAGAGTTAGACTTTTAAGCATTTATTAAGGAGAATAAGAATTTGGTAAAGAGAGAGAAAGGCCTAGATTCCTATCTATTAAAGGGAGAGCACATTCCTAGCTCCCTTCTCCACCAGAGTCCAAAGGAAAGAGACTGAGACTGAGCGCCAGTCTCTTCCTTCCTCCTCCCACTAGCCCGGGTCACTTCCTGATGCCAAAGAAAAGACTCCTGGGTCTTGCCCTCAAAGACCTTCGCTTCATGGCAGAACTCTTCTACAGTAAGTCTCCAGCAGATGGCGTTATTCCAATCGTTACAATACAGTGATAGAAGGGAATTAAAGGGAAACTAATCTTAAAAACTCACAATACACAATATGGGGCAAATAGGAATGCTTGTGTAGCATAATTCTGTCCCTCACCCAGTATGGAGACTTTGATGCCAGAACCATAGACCTTTTCTTCTGTTAGAATCCCTGAATTTGTATTCCTGATTTGGGTCCAACTTTCTTTTTGTACACGTGACACCCCCAGTCACCCACACTGGAACTAGACCATTCAGCTCTCTGATTAGAACTTGAAGCTACTGGCTTTGGCTTCCACTCCAGTCAACTGCCTGGTCCCTTAGCTTGAAAGATTGGTACACCAAGTGTCTCATCTTGACTTGTTTGTACTGTGACTCTAACTGTACTGTATTTCGGTGACCTCTGCTGAAGGCTCTTCCCAGGTCCTTCTTCAATATAGGAAGGTCTTGGTTAATACCATGGAGCCCAGGCAACCAGAGACCGTACATCAAGGGTTAATCTTTTATTTTTAATGTCATGGAACCCTAGGGCAGGTTGATGAAGCCTTTGGCTGCCTACTCGGAATCATGGTTTTAAATACATTAAAAAAACCCATAGGTTTAAAAAGAGAAAAATTATACTGAGGTACAATTATGGGGGAAAATAACAGATGCCAGTTTAAGAACCCCTGCATAGGGTCATGACCTTGACATTGTCCATGGGTGGGACATGGGAGAGAATAAAAGTCCATATAGTGTCAAATTTTCTAAGTTTTATGAAATAAAAGCACTGGGAATAAGAGAGATGGGAAGAAAGGAGAGTCAGAGATACAGAGATTCAGAGACAAAGACAGAAACAGAGACACAAACAGACACAGAGATACAGAGGATCACAGAGAGATGGACAGAGACAGAGACACATACAGAGCCAAACACTTTTAATGACTTTCCTTTTTTGGAAGATCCTTTTTTCCTTGTACTCCCCTTTTTAATAGAACATATTCAGCATGAATCTTTCACTTTAATGAATATAATTTTAACTACTTTGAATGAAATCTGTCAGTGTACTATAGAGGTGGTCAGAGAAATTAGAACTATGTCAAGGGGTGATTTTTACTCCTCCATAAGGAAAGAGTAACTAAACCATTAGTCTTTTTTTATCAGAATGAGGATAGGGATAAAAAAAAATGTAGTTATAGGCATATCAGAAAGAAGTATTTCTTCCCTCTGCCCTTATATTTGAAACCTTATTTTAAGCTAAATTTGAGCTGCCATCTTTGGAAAATCAAGATATGACCAGGTTTTAGGGGGAAAAAAGATATTCAGCTAGGGCCTCATACACAATGATGACCTTCATGGTATATGACAATAGTGGATTTGTAAATAAAAAAGGATGACTGTCCTAAAGCCTACAGATTTTTGACAGCTGACCATACAAAGGTATTTACAATATGTTCTGGATAGTTAGGACGGTAAGAAAAACAACTCTTATCACTGAAGAAATGAGCTACAATGAAATGTGTATTCTGAGTGCTTACTGTTTTCTGCTGACATCTAAGATTTAGGGGAGGGATTAAAGGGTGCTAGAGAATGCTAACACCCTGGAGAGAGAGGAATGTTTTATTGTACTTTATATAAAGGTCAGCACTGTGGGGGGTGGTATTAATTATGACTGAAATTATGTAAAAAGAACATTGGGGCTGAATTTTAGGGAAAGTCTCTGAAGACTAAACTTGAATTATATGTTGTATAGTATTATATTGAACTGTTTTGGGGAGTGAGGGGTACCTCAGGGGCCTGATGGGAAGCCCAGTAATGTACATTAAGAATAAAAGTGGACAAGATTCTTAACTGTCATAGAAAAATATTTTTCCTTTTATTTTATTATCACAAAAGTATTTTATTATTTTCTAGTTAGATGTAGAGATAGTTTTCAACATTTGTTTTTATAAGATTTTTAGTTTCAGATTTTTCTCCCTCCCTCCCCTCCTCTATCCCCCCTCCTCAGGACAACAAGCAATGTGACATAGGTTATATATGTACAATCACATTAAACATATTTCTGCATTAGTCATGTTGTGAAAGAAGAATTAGAGCAAAAGGGAAACACCTCAAAAAAGAAAAACAACAACAAAATACAAATAGTATACTTCAATCTGCATCTAGATGCCACAGTTCTTTTTTTTTTTTTGGATTTGGAGAACATTTTCCATCATGAGTCCTTTGGAACTATCTTGGACAATTGTATTACTGAGAAGAGTCAAGTCTATCACAGTTGATCAACACACAATGTTGTTGATACTGTGTACAATGTTCTCCCAGTTCTGCTCATCTCACTCAGCATCAGTTCATGTAAGTCCTTCCAGGTTTCTCTAAAATTCACTTGCTCATCATTTCTTACAGCATAATAGTATTCCATTACGTTCATATACCACAACTTGTTCAGCCATTCCCCAATTGATGGGCATCCCCTCAATTTCCAATTCCTTGCCACCAGAAAAAGAGCTGCTATAAATAGTTTTGTACATGTGGGTCCTTTTCCCTTTTTTATGATCTCTTTGGGAAAAAAGACCTAATAGTGGTATTGCTGGGTCAAAGGATATGCACAGTTTTATAGCCCTTTGGGCATAGTTCCAAATTGCTCTCCAGAATGGTTGGATCAGTTCACAGCTCCACCAACAATGCAATAGTGTTCCAATTAGTTTTTCACAGCTTCTCCAACATTTATTATTTTCCTTTTTTATCATATTAGCCAATCTGATAGGTGTGAGGTGGTACCTCAGAGTTGTTTTAATTACCATTTCTCTAATCAGTAGTAATTTAGAGCATTTTTTCATACGAAATAGCTTTGATTTCTTCATCAGAAAACTTTCCTGTTCATATCCTTTGACCATTTCTCAATTGGGGAATGACTTGGATTCTTGTAAATTTGATTTAGTTCCTCATATATTTTAGAAATGAGGCCGTTATCAGAAATACTAGCTATAAAAATTGTTTCCCAGTTTTCTGCCTCCCTTCTAATTTTGGATACATTGCTTCAGTTTGTACAAAAACTTTTGAATTTAATGTCATCAAAGTCATCCATTTTGCATTTGGTAATATTCTCTATCTCTTGTTTGGTCATAAACTGTTCCCTGTCAATAAATATGAAAGGTAAACTATTCATTCCTCTCCTAATTTACCTATGGTATCACCTTTTATGTCTAAATCATGTACCCATTTTGACCTTATTTTAGTATAAGATGTAAGATATTGGTCTATGCCTAGTTTCTGCTACAATATCTTCTAGTTTTCCCAGCAGTTTTGTCAAATACTGAGTTCCTATCCCAGAAGCTGGAGTTTTGGGGTTTATCAAACAGTACATTACTAAAGTCATTTACTACTGTGTCTCCTGTGCCTAACCTATTCCATTGATCCACCACTCTGTTTCTTAGCCAGTACCAAATAGTTTTGATGACTGCCGCTTTATAATAAAGCTTCAGATTTGGTATAGCTAGCCCACCTTCCTGTGTATTTTTTTAATAGTTCCCTTGAAAATCTTGACCTTTTGTTCTCCCAAATGAATTTTGTTATTATTTTTTCTAGCTTTATAAAATAATTTTAGGTAGTCTGATTGGTATGGCACTGAATAAGTAAATTAGTTTAGGTAGAATTGTCATTTTTATTTTATTAGCTTGGCTTATCCATGAGCAATTGATATCTTTCCAATTATTTAGATCTGATTTGATTTGTGTGAAAAATGTTTTGTAATTGTGTTCATAGAGTTCCTGAGTTTGTCTTGTGAAGTAGACTCCCAAGTATTTTATATTATCTACTGTTACTTTAAATGGAATTTCTCTTTCTATCTCTTGCTGCTGGACTTTGTTGGTCATGTATAGAAATGCTGATGATTTATGTGGATTTATTTTATATCCTGCCACTTTGCTATGTTAAGGGCTAAAATTCCAGCTAGTCTGTCTAAAATATCTAATGTGTGGTCGCCAATAAATTATAAACTTTAGCAAGAGTTAGACTTTTAAGCATTTATTAAGGAGAATAAGAATTTGGTAAAGAGAGAGAGAAAGGCCTACATTCATATCTATTAAAGGGAGAGCACATTTCTAGCTCTGCTCTCCACCAGAGTCCAAAGGAAAGAGAGCAAGACAGAGCACCAGTCTCTTCCTTCTTCCTCCCACTAGCCAATGTCACTTCCTGACGCCAAAGAAAAGACTCCTGGTCTTGCCCTCAAAGACCTTCACTTCATGGGTGGAACTCTTCTACAGTAAGTCTCCAGCAGGTGGCATCATTCCAATCATTACAGCTAAAGTTGTAAATTGTTTCAAGTAGTTTTTTTGTTGATTCTCTAGGATTCTCTAAGTATACCATCATATCATCTGCAAAGAGTGATAGTTTTGTTTTCTCCTTGCCTATTCTAATTCCTTTTTCTTCTCTGATTGCTAGAGCTAACATTTCTAGTACAATATTAAATAATAGAGGTGATCATGGACATCCCTGTTTCACCCCCTGATCTTATTGGGAATGCCTCTAACTTATCCCCATTACATATAATGTTTGCTGATGGTTTTAGGTAGATACTGCTTATTATTTAAAGGAAAGTTCAACCTATTCCTATGCTCTCTAGTGTTTTTATTGGGAATGGGTGCTGTATTTTGTCAAAAGTTTTCTCTGAATCTATTGAGATAATGATATGATTTTGGTTAGTTTTCTTATTGATATGGTTGATTATGTTGATAGTTTTCTTAATGTTACCAGCCCTGCATTCCTGGTATAAATCCCACCTGGTCATAGTGTATTATCCTGGTGATCACTTGCTGTAATCTCCTTGCTAATATCTTATTTGAGATTTTTGCATCAATATTCATTAGGGAAATGCGTCTATAATTTTCTTTCTCTGTTTTGGCTCTGCCTGGGTTTGGTATCAACACCATATTTGTGTCATAAAAGGAATTTATTAAAACTCCTTCACCTATTTTTCCAAATAATTTGTATAATATTGGAATTAATTATTCTTTAAATTTTAAATTGTTCTTTAAATGTTTTGTAGAATTCACTTGTTTCTTACTCATATTTTAGCTTATTTTTTAAGTTGAGGTCTGCTCCTGGGGCACAAGGATCACTGACAAGGGTCATTGTTTCAAGCTTCTTGTGCTGGGGGATAGGGACTGTGTCACTGGCTTTCTATTCTGAGGCCTCTATGGCTTATCAATTCCTCATCACCCTGGTCTTGCTCCCTGGGATGGCCCAGTCCAATAAAGCCTGTCTCATGGGTGGCCCTCCAACTGGCAGCCGGCCCTCTCAGTTGGTGCTGGCAGATCTCACAACTGGCCTGCTGTGCCACCAGCTTGTTGAGCCAGGATCAAGGGAACTCAATTGCTCTGCTGTGGCCAAGAGCTTCCTGCTGATTTGCTCAGACCCTCTCCATGCTATGCTGCACTGAGCTGAGCTATATTCCCCTTTTGCCTGAGTGAGACCAACCTTTCCTGAATTCTTCTAAATTATCTCAAGTTGGAAGATTGTGTCTCTGTCTTTTCATAGGTTTTGTAGTTTCAGAGCCTATTTAGAGGCTTGATTTAATGTTCGTTTTGAGGGAACTGCAGGAGAGCTCAAGCAACTTGCTGGCTTCTCTCTGCCATGTTGGCTCTGCCCCCCAAATAATCTTATTTCTAGCAGAATTGCACCATAAATGTCATAGTATATATGAATAGCCCCTAAAGTTCTATCCTCTGCCTTACTATCATATACAGATATGTGTATCCCATTTCCTCAATTATCACTTTTAAATAGAAGATTCCCAAATATTAAATGCAATATCTCCTCCTCCCTATATCTCCTTCATTTTAAGTACTTGTGGTACATTTCTGCTTTGGGAAGTAGATTGTTGCGGTGGATAGAGTGTTGGAATCATTAATATTTCAATTCGAAATCATCTTCAGACACTTACTGAGTGACCCTGGGCAAGTCACTTAAACTATCCTAGCCTCAGTTTTTTCATCTCAAAAACAAGGACAAAAATACAATATACTTCATGGAGTTGTTATGAAGATAAAATGAGATTTGTGTAAAGTACTTGTGAAACCTTAAAGCTGTAAATAAATATTAGATATTATTATTACCATTCTTATGTTGTGGGGAAATAGGTGGGCGGTTTGGGATAGGGGTAGGGTTTTGGGGTAAGAGTTCTTAAGAATTCATCTTTAAAGAATTACACCCTCTTGCACATAAATGCAATAGAATAAGATAATAGTTTATTTAGGGACTGGAGAAGGGAAACCAAAAGAGAAATCCTTGGACTTCTTCTCATGGGGAGAAGGCATGGCACAGAGCATAGCTCTGAAATACCAATCTCCTTGAACAGGAGACAGGCAGATACTTTTATAGATGACTCATGGGGGTGATCATCTGACTGTAGAAAGTTCCCTTATTGAGGAAGGACCATCCCCCACTGGTGGTGGCTGGAGGAGTTGGGTGAGGGATGGCTGCAGATCTATCAAACCATCTCTCTCCTCCTTATGCCACAAAGGCAGCAGCCACACCTAATCTTATCTCCCCAGGGGTGAGGGAGACTGGAATGAAAGATGGTGGTCCCAGAGCTAACTCAGTCACAATCAGGTTCCACTTATCTCTTTAGGTGTGTCTGTCCTTTGGTTTAGTTTCTCAAGGAGAAGGTTCTCTGATGTACCCCAGAGAACTTCTGGGGTGCTAGGCCCTATAACAATTGTTACTATCATTATTTCCTACACTAGGAGAGAAAAGCATTTAAGGTCCATAACAATCTCACACCAATCTACAATTTTAGTCTTATTCTATATTACTCTCCTTTGCACCCTGTAGCCTAGACAAACTGAATTAATTACCCAATTCATCATGTTACCTTTGGGACAGTATCTATCTGTTAGAAAAGAATGGCCATATTTACAACAGCATAAAATATGTAGGGGATAGAGTAATGTATTTAAAGTGAGTTCAGGGAGCAGCTAGGTGACACAGTGGATAAAGCACTGGCCCTGGATTCAGGAGGACCTGAGTTCAAATCCAGCCTCACAGACTTGACACTTACCAGCTGTGTGACCCTAGGCAAGTCATTGCCCCACAACCCCCCCCCCAAAAGAAACAAGAAACAAACAAAAAAAGTGAGTTCAAAACCTCCTTCAGGATACTTATTAGTTGTGTTTCCCAAGGTAAGTCACTTATCTTCTCCTAGCTTCAGTTTTCTCAAATATAATAGGAAGAGGGGTAGGTGGGGCAGCTAGGTAGTGCAGATATTAAAGCCCTGGATTCAGAAGGACCAGAGTTCAAATCTGGCCTCAGATACTTGCTAGCTGTGTGACCCAGAGCAAGGCACTTAACCCTCATTGCCCCGCTCCCCCCCCCCAAAAGTAAATAAAAATTAAAAAATATATATATATATATATATAATAGAAAAGGGTTGAACTCAGTGACCTTTTGGGTCCCTAACAGCTCTAAATATATAATCCCATGGTTAATATTACTTTTCATATGATCAAAATAGGAGTCAAGGTCTATTGAATGGCACTGTGTGTTTTCTCATTGTGTGGGGGAGGGGTATATAGGAAGGAGAGAATACAAACCTGAGAATAAAATAGAATTTAAAAATTAAATATACATACTTACATACATGCATGCATGCATACATGCACATATTTATTTACTTATTTAAAGAATGGCACTGTAATATAGTTGGAAGAGCATTGAACTTTCAGTCAAATAGGACTGAGTTCAAATCTTGTCTCTGATATCTATTAGAAGTATAATGCCAGATATCACTAACAAAGTCTAACAACAGATAGAAAAAGAAATCCCATTTAAAATAACTGGGGACAATATAAATACTTGGGAGTCTACCTGCCAAGACAAACCCAGGAGCTATATGACCAGAACTACAAAACACTTTTCACGCAAATAGTCAGATCTAAACAATTGGAAAAAATATTAATTGCTCATGAGTAGGAAAAGGCAATATGATAAAAATGACAACCATACTTAAGTTAATTTATGTATTTAGTGCTATACCAATAAAACTACCAAAAGATATTTCATAAATCTAGAAAAATAATGGCAAAATTCATCTGGAAAACAAAAGCTCTGGAATCAAATGGAAAAAAAATAGTAAAGAAGGTGGTCCAGAAGTACCAGATCTCAAACTATATTATAAATTGGTAATTATCAAAACAATCTGGTACTGGCTAAGAAATAGAGAAGTGAATCAGTGAAATAAAATATGTAGAAATTACACTGTAGTAAATGACTATAATAACCTAGTATATGATAAACCCAAAGATCAAAGCTTTTGGAATAAAATCTCATTATTTGACAAAAACTGCTGGGAAAACTAGAAAACAATATGGCAGAAACAAGGTATAGACCAACATCTCACACTATAGTAAAATAAGGTCAAAATGGGTACATAATTTACACATAAAGAATGATAAAATAAGCAAATTAAGAAAGCATAGAATCATTTATCTGTCAGATCTATGAACAGAAGAAGAATTTAGGACCAAAGAAGATATAGAAAGCAAAATAAAATGTAAAACATATAATTTTGAATATGTAAAATTAAAAAGTTTTGCACAAACAAAACTAATGTAACCAAGATTATAAGGGAAGCAGAAAACTGGGAAAGAAATTTTGAAAAAAGTATTTCTGAGATAGGCCTCATTTCTTAAATATATAGAGTACTGAGTCAAATTTATAAAAAATACAAGTCATTCCCCAACTGAGAAATGGTCAAATGATATGATCAAGCAGTTTTTAGAAAAAGAAATCAAAGCTATCTGTAATCATATGAAAAATTCTCTAGATCACTATTGATCAGAGAAATGCAAATTTAAAAACTCTGAGGTATCACCTCACACCTATCAGAGTGGCAAATATAATAAAAAAGGCAAATATTGGATGTTTGAGGGTATGTGGGGAAACTGGGATATTAATCCAGTGTTGGTAGAGTTTGAAAAGATCCAACCATTCTGGAGAGCAATTTGGAACTATGCTGAAAGCTCTACAAAACTGTGCATACTATTTGTTCCAGCAATACCACTGCTAGGTTTATATCCCAAAGACATCCCCAAAAAAGAGAGAAAAAGACCTATCTGTACAAAAATAATTATTGCAGGTCTTTTTGTGATGGTTAAGAATTGGAAATCAAAGGAATGCCCATCAATTGGGGAAAGGCTAAACAAGCTGTGGTACATGATTGTAATGAAATATTATTTTGTTATAGGAAGTGAGAAGCAGGATGATTTCAGAAAGGCCTGGAAAGACTTGTATGAACTGATGTATAATGAACTGAGCAGAACCAAGAGTACATTGTGCATAGAGACAACATTATTATTTGATGAAGAATTGTGAATGACAACTATTCTCAGCAATACAATGACCAAGACAATCCCAAAGGACTAATGATAAAACATACTATGTACCTCCCAAGAAAGAACTGATATAAATTAAACACAGATTGAAGCATGCTATTTTTCACTTTCTTACATTTTTTCTTTTATTCAAGTTTTCTTGTACAAAATGGCTAATATGATAATGTTTTACATAATTGTACACGTATAACCCATGTCTGATTGCTTATCACCTCAGGAGAGGAAGGGAGGGAAGGAAGGAGAGAAAACATTTGGAGCTCAGAACTATAAATAAAAAATGTTTATTATTTAAAAAAAAAAAAGCAATGGCTTGGGACCAGTAAAAAAAAAAAAGTGTAATCCTGAGAAAATTGCTTAACTTCTGTGAAGCTTAGGTTCCCTCATCATTAATGGGGATGAAACAATAACACCTCCCTCAAAGGACGTTGTGAGGATCAAATGAGATGATATATTAAGCATACTGAAAACTCTAAAGCTCTATATAAATGTGAGCTACTGGAGCAAATTCCATTACCCATTGCTCCCTTCAAATTACTCTTTACCCAGTCTCCACCTACCACTTCCATTAACATATACCTGATATTTCCAATGATAAAATGACATCAAGTATGGCCCATAAAAGTGCAAGAAAGGACCTTATAGGCTATGTACTACTTACAACTACCTTTGTTGTTGTTCAGTCATTTCATTCATGTCCTACTTTTTGTGACATCCACTTGCAATTTTCTTGGCAAAGATTCTTGGAGTGGTTTGTCATTTCCTTTTCCAGATCATTTTACAGATGAGAAACTGAGGCAAATAGGGCTAAGTGACTTGCCCAAGGTCAAGCAGCTAGTAAGTGTTCTGATGCCAGATTTTAAATCAGGTCTTCCTGATTCCAGGCCCAGTGCTCCATCCACTGTCCCACCCAACTACTACCTACTTTTCATCTTACAGATGAGGAAATTGAGGCATTGAAACTGAAGCTCTGTTTACTACAATATACTAGATGCCTTTCAACTTTGTTTCTTTTAATAAATTGAAGTCATGAAACCTTTAGAGTGTAATGATTGGAATGATGCCACCTACTGGAGATTTGCTGTGGGAAAGCTCCACCATGAGGAAAATGTCTCAGAGGCATTGTGGCTTTTCCTTGGCGTCAGGAAATGATGTTTGCTCATGGGTGCTGTCTATCAAGGCTACCAGCCAATCAACTCGAGGAGCCCCCTATTTTCTGGGAGGAGACAGGAAGGAGGAGAGGGAGCCTGCGCGGAGAGCTCTTGCGCTTTTGGGTTCCTGACTTGGTGGTGGTGGCGGCAGAGGACTTCACAGGAAATTTGAGGAAAGATAGGAATACCAGGCTGTTGGAATTCTGTTTCTCAATCTTTTTCTTTCTATTTTCCAATAAACCCTTAAAAACCTAAACTCGTTTTTATCAGTGATTTTAGTCAGTTTCCCCCAAAACTGGGGGAACAGATTAGAATCCACATTTAGAATCTTAACTTACACAAGAGGTATAGTAGAATTAAATATGATCATAAATATTGAAAAATTCTCTAACATTCCAGTCCATCATCTTTAGTCACCATGTCTGTCTTTCCATAATTATTTTTATTTGAAAAATATTATTGTTATTGTTGAAGTTATTATTATTATTATTATGTTGTTGTTGTTGTTGTTGTTGTTGTTGTTGTTGTTGTTAAGACTTCCAGATGAGTATCCTGAAAAAAAAAATGTCTTTGGGGTGATCCATTTCATACTAAACTATGAAGAAATTCTTCCTTCTAACCTAAGTCTTCTGTATTAAGTATATGGCTTTTTCCTTTATTGCCCCATCACTATACAAAACACTTATGAAATCCACTTGCTAGATGTATCATCATAGGTCAGTCATTTAACCCCTCCAAGCTTTAGTTTCCTTATCTATAAAATAGAGGCATTGTATAATGGAAACAATACTGGATTTGGAGTCAGAAGATCTGGATTGCAATTCTACCACTTACTACTCTTGTGATGTTGGGGAAGTCACTCTGCGTCCCTCTATCTAGATTTCCTCATCTGTAAAATGAGGGGATTGGGCCATATAACCTCGAAAATCCAATTCAGGTCTAATTCAATGATTCTAGGACCCTATGACCTGTATTATTTACCTCATAGGGTTATAAGGAGATACAAATGAGGAACAGTATATCAAGTACTTTGTCAACTTTAAAACTGTATGTAAATATCATTTGTTATGGAAAATGGTTACTATAGTGTAACTGAAGGAAGCTAGTACAGTGGCACAGTGGATAGAGTGCTGGTCCTGAAGTTAGGAAGATTCATCTTCCTGAGTTCAGATCTAATCCTAGACACTTATTAGCTGTGTGAGTTCAAGGAAGTCACTCAACCCTGTTTGCCTCAATTTCCTCAACTATAAAATGAGCTGGAGAAGGAAATGACAAACCACTTGAGTATCTTTCTCAAGAAAATCCCAAATGAGGTCACAAAGAGTCATACATGAATGAAAAATGACTGAACAACAACAATTGAAGGCACCCTGATTTGGGAATCTGAGGACCTGAATTCACATCCTAGCCCTTCCACTTAATACCTTTCTGAAGTGGAGCAGGTCTGTTCCTTTCTTTTGGCCCTAGTTTTCTTATTTGTAAACTGTGCTTGATTAATTGATTGATCTCAAAGTTCCCTCCTAATACCAAAACCTACGCTCTTTACTAGCTTAAATTTTAAATGTTTCATCTGTCTATGCCAATACACTGATCCCTATCTAATTAGTTTTTGTAAGCTGTCATTATTTTCCCCCAACATCTGGTTGTTCCAATTATTATAATGACCAAATTCCATTGAAATTGCAGTTCTATTAATTGACTGATATTATAGATGAAGAACTGAAACACCTGAATGATTGACCAAATGTTTTACTTTTCATCCAGGTTGTTTTAGAATCACATGTACACCTAAGTGTCATCATTTTGCATTTTTTGATGTTAAATTTGTTTGCTTATTTCTGATCACTTTCTCTCCTTATTTTCCAGATCCTCTTTTTCTTCTCTTGAGTGCTTATCCTTAAACTCTGTTTTCCTAGCACTATGTGTGAATTGATGGAGTTCTAGATGATTACAGATGAGTTCTGAATGACTGAAGTATGGGTGAATCTTTCATCCAGATGAATTCTAGCAGGGGCTAGATTTCAGGGGGTTTGTGAACTTGAATGGGAAAAAGTGACACCTTAATTTTCACAAACCTTTAAATTAAATCTGACATTTCTTTCAATTAGTTAAATTATTCCAAGAAGGGTTTCATGAATTTCACCCCAATGCCAAAGGGTTGACACAAAAAGTTTTCTTAACCTCTTACCTCTGATCTCTATCATTGATGAAATATTTAAATATCAATGGGTTCTGAACTACACTTTATAAAATATGACAGAAACTTAATGTTTCCTGAGAGTGATGCCCAAACTTCCTCCTCTTTTATGTCAATTTACGAACAATTCTTTATTGATGGCTTTTGCATTTACATCAGTCATTTCATTCTCTCTTCAGATTGCGACATCTTTTGCATCCATCCTTTTCTCTCCACTCACATGGTCACCCCCCAGTAGAGGCCCTCATTGCTTTTCACTTGGATTTTTGCAACATTCTCCTAATTGCTTCATATTTCACATACCTGCCAAACTGCTATACTTAAAGGATCAGTCTGACCATGTCATTACACCCCTCAAGAAATTCTAGTGGCTCCCTATTATCTCTAAGATCAAAGACAAATTCCTCTGCTTGTCATTTAAAGCCCTTCATAACCTTGCTCAATTTATATTTATAATATATTTTGTAATGTATCATTTTTATTTGTAGTCTTATTATATATTATTCCCCTTTGCATATTTTATGGTCTAACAAAACTGGCCTTCTTGCTGTTCTTTACAACTAACAATCAATCCTCTTTATTCCTTTGCAAGGCTGGAATTTATCATCTTCCCACTTCTGTTCTTAGAATTCCTACCTTCCTTCAAGATGGAGTTGAAGTTCCACCTTCTATGAGGTCTTCTGTTATTCCTGCCACCCCCCCCCTTTTTCCTGCTTGAAATTGCCAATATTTGCTTTTGCATATATTTTGCATTTAATAATATGTATACAGATTATTTCTCCCTGATAGAATTTAAACTTCTTGAGAGTAAGGAATGCTTGATTTTTGTCTTTGCATCCCTAGCACTTAACATCATGCCTGGCATTTTTAACTGTTTGTTGACTGAAATCTTCCCATGTTTCCCTAAGTTTCTAATGTTCATCATTTCTAATATTAGAAAAAAATACTACTACATTCATGTTCTATATTTTTTTCCAATCATTTTCCAATCACTTGGCATTTACTTCTCCTCTTCCCCAACCTGAAATCTTAGAGCTACTATGAACTTGTTGGAAAATATTGATCTTTAATTTCTATCTTCGACTTTCTTGTGTTATTTACTCAGTTGAGTAGTTTAATAGTTACCCAAAAGATGTGAATAGTTTGGTTTATTTTTCTTACATAATTCCAAGTTGAATGGATAGACCACATAAAAACTCCAGGCCTTCGTTGTGAGAGAGAAGATTATTAAATAACCAATTATTGGGAAGATCCAGGGTTGTTTCCTTTTTAAGAAAATCTCTGTCCTTGCCCCCAAATTTACCCCACCTAGACCATCTTATGTAGAGGGAGTTGCTGCCCCATCCAACTACAGAAACAAAGCATTTAATCTAAAGTGAATTTAGACCCATTGCATTCCACTTAGCCAGGTCTGAGTGTAGGTGGACCCCCTTTTGTCTAGATTACCCTAGGTAGGGGGTAATATGGATAAGAGACTCTTTGTGCAAGACTGAGTGATCAGAGTCACATTCCCCAGCTCCAGCCCACCTCTCATAATGTTCGTTCTTCTCATTAATTGTTAACTAATCAGAGTTGATTGTAATTCTCAGGAACACCCACTCTTCCAAGAGCATATAAGGGTAGAGTAGACTTCATGAGGGATCTTTGGCTTTCAAGAGTGCCACTGACCCCTTTTATTAATTATCTGCTAGCAATGATTAATTTCCCCAAAATTATGTCTTTCAAACTTTTTTATGTCACAATTATGCTTGTTTTCCAATTGCCCTGCCAAAATTATTTCCATTTGTCATCTTTGCCAAATTGCATGGTTGCAATTTACAACCTTGGAGTTGTTTTCATTTGCATTTCTCTTACAGGTAGTGCTTTGTGGTCATTTATAGCTTTTAATTTCTTTAAAAACTGTTCATTTCACTTATTCACTTTTCTATTAAAGAATGTCTCTTTACGTGAAAATTGCTTTAGTCAGACCTTTCACAAATTTTAGTTACATGAAATAGATCATATTTTTTCAACTTGTTGATTATATCATATGAAGTACAATTTTAAAATAATAGAAATATAAATAAGTATGTGTGCCTGTATCTTTCTCTCTCTCTCTAGAAATGTAATTTATAATGGTGATTCCTAGTGATAAGGATTCTATTTCCACACCTCTCAGAAGTGGACACTACTTATAGAATAGTCTTGTGATACTTGTGATACTCTCACAACTTGTTTTTTAAAGCACCAGTTTTATTCAAAGAAGGTAATTCTTAATGGAGCCCTATGTTAAAATCTAAAAGAAAGAAAATTATTACCAAGATACAAGTAAATGCTGTTTAAGAAAATTTTCTTAGCCTGAAATGAAACCTAATACTCCTAGTTACCTTAACCCTGGGCAAGTCACTTAACCCCAATTGCCTCACTAAAAAAACAAAAAAAGAAAAACTATGAAGTCTCTTTTGGGGGGGGGGGGGTGAGGGAGGAAGAGGGAATTCCCTGAAGTTCCTGCTCATAGTTGCACTATGTGTTCTTTTATATGATAAATTTGCGTTTGTTTGTTTCATCAATGGCTTTTTCCAGGAATCAGAAATTAAACTGAAAGCTGTTTTCCAATGTTGTCATAATTTTCATAGTTGTTCACTTCAAAGTAATCCCTTGGGTTCCTTTTCATTTTGTTTAACATGGGAGTGTATTGCTGCCTTGTTCTTATTTTCACTCTTTTCAGAGAGGTAAACTGGGGCAAAAAGAGAGCTAAAATGATTGGTATAGCTGGGTTATAGTAGAAAATTTGCTCAAGTCCCTGAAAAAAAAGTCCCAGTTGTTTCTCACAATGCTTTTTTATTGAGAACTACAAAATTTACTGAGAACTGATTCCCCATGCAGTCCCTCTTTCCCAGACAAATGAATTGCCTGGGGCTGACTGTCTTTGTCATTTCCAGACTCTTGATGGATTTATGCAAGTAACTTATCCCCTCCCAATGTTCCCCACCTTAATCCCTGGATTTTATGTTATTATGTAAAAAGGGTCCACCTACATTAAGTAGTTTCTATTCAGAGTCAGTAGCCTATACTTAACTTAGGAGAAGTTCTATTATTTCTTTTGTCAAAGGTTCATTTACATTAAGTAGCTATATGTCACTCTGAAGCAATCTTTGGTTCCCTTTTTGTTCTGTTACCCATCAAAACCCTGTCTTCTGTCCCCATCTTTGGGTATTCCTTGCTTCAGAACTTTGCAATACCAGGAGCTATAGTTCCTCTGCCCTGATTAAAGACCTTATTTTCTCCTATATTGATTGTTTCCTTAATTTCCAGGTTAACACTATAAATCAGGGGTCAGCAAACTATGGCTCTTGTTATAAATGTCAATCAGAAAACATTGAGTTTTCTTGAAAGACATGTCCCCTTAGCCCCCTTAAATGATAGAAATGAAAACCATGCTAACTACCTGTCTTCCATAAGCTGTAAAATGATTTTTTTTTTCTTGAGCTAAAAAAGAAACATGATTTTGACTTCCATCAGATATTTGGGTCTCTGATAGAGGGCTGCAAAGTCAAACTCCCAGAAGTCACATTTTACCTATCATTGTGCCAATGACATCGTCATTGATCTGTTTGGCAACCTACTTATTTTAGACAATAGCAACTGACAAATGCTGGTAAGAGAAGAATTATTCCCTGAGTAGGCTTCCCCTCCCCAGCCACCCCCACGCCCCTTTGAAATTAATTTTGAGGCTGACAAGCAGGAGAATGTGACAGAAGGAATGAAAGTATAACAAGAACATTGATGATGGAATGGCTTTTTTATTACCTAACTGTTGGACTGGATTCAATGTTTGGAAAGTCTATTCATAGTCCAATTCTCATCAAAAACATATGTATTTTCCAAATATGGTGGAAAATTTCAAGGATCAACTGTGCTTGGTTCTACCCAAGGATAGGCATTGTTGATTGTACACTGAAAGGACTCTTTGAGTTAATTACATCTAAACTTACTGTCATAATTTAAACCTCACAGAGTCCTTAAACAAAAATGCAGTACCATATGAGTATATTCAATGAGTAATCTGACAGTCATAAAGTCCTTTCCTCTTTTGGAATCTACTAGGTAGTCTCAGATTTTCTATAATGGACAGCAACATTGCCTTGCACAATTAGCCAATCTTGAAGTACTTTCCCCTCAAACAAAGGTTTGAGCAGAGCATGTTGTTGACATGATAATGTGTTGGCTATTAGACAAGGCCCTGTCTCCACTCAAGGCTTTAATTCTACTGACCATCTGTAATTAATGCTCATCAGGATATGGAATTCCTCTCTTTAGTCACTCTAGGTGTATTTGCAGTTTCTCATTTACAGGGGAATATTACCCTCTTTCTGGAGGTACTTAGTACCACTTGGCAGTGGAATAAGGTGATCGTGTAGCCTGTTTTTCTTTCTTTTTTTCTCTCTTTAAGCTGGGACAGTTCTTTGTTTTTGCTGAAGTTTGCTGTTTCTCCTTGTTACTGATGTGCTGCTTCCTTTGTGCTGACTGCCAAGAAAATTTTGGACTGCTGCCCTATTTTCCTCTGGAGGCTGATGTAGTCTTCAAAGTAAAGTCAGTGGGTTTTTAAAAATGGAGTTTACCAGAAGCATGGCATCTTGATGCTTATGGGGACCTTGCTCTCTATTGCACAACTTTCAAAGACTGAAAGGATGGCCTTGGCTTCTCTGAAGCTGGCAATCACCCTTGAAACCATTTTCAAAGATGGTTGCAGTGAGAGACAGAATATGTTCAACTTTAAGTATGATTTCTTTTTTAAAGCCCAATGTTTGGCATCATTGAAATAAATTTTCAAATAGTTTTCACTGAAAAGCAATTAGAAAGAATCTTGGACAGGTCTTGGACACTACCTTCTCTCAGTTCTTAATAAGATGTAGATTAATGCTAATAACTTATAAAGGACAAAACCAAAATATGAATATCATCACACTTGAAATGCCACTATCCTATATCTATTGCTCCTGCCTTGGGAGAAGGATATGTAATTTTCTGTGACATTCTCTGGTTGACCAAATCTCTACTATTGTTTCTCTCTTTCTCACTATGTCATGAGAATAGAAATGTAGGGTTTGCTTGTTTTATAAGCTTATGAGCAGATTTACCTAATCATTCAGATAGAATATATTACCCAGTTACTTGGGATTTGGATCAGGATTAAATTGGATATTTAATAACCCCTGTTCACAGTAAGTCAAGTTGCAACCAGCTGGCAGCCATAAGTCACAGAAGTGTGAATAGTTAAAATCATGATCAGATACCATGCTACAACCTTCCCGGGGTTGACGTGGAGCTTAACTCCAGATATCATGATGTGAGCTTAAGAAAACAATACCTTAGGGGGTAAAGTAAAGCTGAGAACTAAAATAGTCTTGGAAAATAGCTGTCCTTTTCTGTTCTAATGACTATTGATAAAAACTATTGGAGACTGATTATCATCTAGTGAGAAGGTTGAATCATATTAAAAAAGAACCCTTTGAGTTTTACTGCTGTGTTTTCTTCACATATTATAGTCAATTCTGGAAATCCCTTCCCCTTCCATAGCCCCCCAATTGACTATCACTTGTAACAAAGAAAAGAGAATCTTCATTGTATAATGATTGGATAATTAGCCAGAGTCCAGTAGACCTGGTTCAGATCTTGCCTCTGATACACACTGGCTGTTTGACCCTGAGTAAGTCACTTGTCCTCCTCACGGCTTGATTTTAGGATAATTGTACAGTAGTCATCCATCTGCATTACAAGAAGGAATTTCCTTACCAGGAGAGTGATAGAGACACAGAGAATTACACACTATTAACATATTAATAACCGTTAAATTAAACTATTGGATATTCAGTAAGTGCATCTGATAGTCTTCCATCTCTTTGCCAAGAGAAGAAAGGTATACTTCATTATGTATTATATGCATCTTCTCATATTCCAGGTTGGAATTTGAATCAAACTCAAAGATATTCACAATCAAAAATGTTATCTGATATAGAAGAACCAAATCAGTGAAAAGTTAGAGAAGAAGCCTGTGACAAAAGAGTGATAGAAAAAAAAAATACTATTAGATCTGAGAGCCACTTTTAAACACTTGAAATATTAGGCTTAATTTGCATTGGGACTTTTGCTTTTTTGGACTAGTGTGACTTTTTTTTTTTTATCTTGAGAAAACATTCCAAAGCCATGCTTGCATTTTTGGACATGATTTCCTTTCTTTAGAACTTATTCTATACATCTAGTAGCAATGAATTTTTTGTTTGTTTGTTTGCTTATACAAGACTGATCACCCAGAAACTACCAATCATGCTATTACTAACTATATAAATTATATGCAGACCACTACTTTCTTATGGATATGGAAATGAATGGAGTATTTCTCATTAAAATGAAAGGAGATACTATTTTGGTGCTATTTTAATGAAATAAAGAGTACATCTGTTTATTTTTCTTAAAGAATCTTTGGAGCCTTAAATTATATTGACCATTAAAATAAGGAAAAAGGATCATACTTATCCCTTTCTCATAAAAATCTCAACATGGTATTGAAAATTAAAACTCCCAAAAGGCACAGGAAATAGATACTGAACTTCTCTTTCCATTGGTTTTAAGAACTCTCAGGATAGCAAATTCTCTTTACCAAAGTAGGTAAAGTTCTCAACTACTTCTAGTTTTAAAGAGTTGCTTGGTATTGTGGTAAAAAGTTTTAACAGTTGGTTAGATAATGGAGAGACACCAGTGTAACATGTACTCTCTGCAGAGGCTCTCCCTTTGCAAGACTAATGAGGACAAAAAAACAATCGCCCCTCTGGACAAAACTTTCCTCTCTTCCTTTTCTATATTGTTGTTCACATATTATTAGTTAGCAATAGTTATTATATTATTTTTACTGTTCCATCAAGGAAATATTTTGTTTCTTGAGGAACAAAAGGGGGGAATGTGGTAAAAAGTTTTAACAGTCAGTTAGATAATGGAGAGATGCCAGGTTTTTTTTTAGGACCACCCTTTTGGGGAGGAGACCAACAGCATGAGCTACGCACACTAGTCTGCCTGCGGCACGCCAGATTACCTGCTGAGCACTCGACTTCTGGGGTGCGAGCTTAAAAGGCAAGGAGAAAACGGAAGTGGGGCCTTTTTTTCCTGCTCCGCTGGTCTCCTGACTGAGCTGCACAGACAGACGCTGACTGGAGTTTGACTCGGCCCGGCTCTCGGTTAACAGCACGCGCTTGACTCGGTCTCTCTCCCCAAAGGTGGCCTTGGGTTTTGGTGAGTTTTATACAGAATATAGACTAAGCCTAGACTTAAGACGATTTGTATTGTATTTCTACTTTCCTATCCTTCTAATCAACATCACCTTGTGACTACCATGCAATAAAAGCTCTAACTAGAAAACCAGAAGCTTCTTCCATTTACTAGTCTGGGAGATAAATTAAGGTTAAGTAGGGGAGATTTATGATCTAATATCCAATTTTAATCTCACAGTATTGAGAAGGCAGCTAAGTGGCACAGTGAATAGAATACCAGGCTTACTGGAGAAGGAAGTGCCAAGCCAATTCAGGATCTTTTCCAAGAAAGCCTCAAATGGAGTCACAAAGAGTGGGAAATGACTCAAAAAATGACTGAAAAACAACAATATTATTGAGAAGATAAGTGACTTGTACAAAGTCACACATTTGGTGTGTGTCAGAGGCAAGGCTAGAACTTACCTCTTCTTGGATTTGAGGGGATTACAAAGCTATACCACATTGCTTCTCACTACCTATCTTAGAGAAAGAATGCCTTATCCCCTCTGGCAACAGGGAAATAGGAATAGAAACTAGTGACTGACTTATGGTCATAGAACAAGGGAATCATTAGGTCATTCTTTTTTTCTGAAGCTTTTCTACTTGTGTGACTGTAGAAAGCCATATCTGAACTTTCAATTATACTGATTCTTTGCATGGCAAAAGATAAGCACAGGGGCAGCTAGGTGGCGCAGTGGTTAAAGCACTGACCGTGGATTCAGGAGGACCTGAGTTCAAATCCAGCTCCAGACACTTGACACTAGCTCTGTGTCCCTGGGCAAGTCACTTAACCCTCATTGCCTCGCAAAAAACCAAACAAACAAACAAACAAACAAACAAAAGAAAAAAAGACTCTAAAAAAAAAAAGAGATAAGCACAACAAGTTTCTGGGTTTATGCCAATCCTATCACTATAGAAGGACCACAGTAAATCCATTTTGTGGGAACAATAGGGTATAGCTTGGGCACCTTGCACTTTGGGAAATCGTCCAAATTCTTGGCAAAGACCCTACCTACTAGACTATGCCCAGAGAGAATAGGATCATCTGTTTTCCCCTAAATAAACAAATAAATAAATGCATCCTGTATCTTAACATATCCCCAACTTGTCCTACTTACCTCAAAACTTTGGCATTTTTCTAGAATTTTGCACTGTGGTTACTGGTGCTGCATATCAACTTAGATTCTTATCTGTCAGTGAAGTTGATCTCTTTAACCTCACAATCTGAATTGGTTTCCAACAAATGCCCAATGTGCTCCTCTGAATTTCAGTTGCCTGAGGGTACATTCCTCTGTGCACCAAGGAATTCAATTGCTCCAATATTTTTAGTTTATCTTGTACTCTTGCTTGAAATCAGATGTGAGAACAGGAAGAATCTGGGAAACTCCCTGCCTGAACAAACTCTTCCCCCTTCAGAGGTCTTAAGTGGAAACAGTGACATTTTATTTAAAAAGAAATATTCTCTTTCCCAAAGAGCTCCAAGATAGAATTGGGATAGGAGTAAAGTAGGTCATAGAAATGACTTCAGAGTAACTTTGGCTGATGGGAATCTCTCCTGGGCTGTGGACCAAAGAGCAGTGATCCACAAAGTAGGGCAATATAGTTTTTGGTCCTAGTCTTTTTGTGTTTTGTTTTGTTTTGTTTTTTGGTTGGACAATGAGGGTTAAGTGACTTTCCCAAGGTCACACAGTAAGTGTCAAGTGTCTGAGGCTGGATTTGAACTCAGGTCCTCCTGACTCCAGGGCTGGTACTCTATCCACTTGCCACCTAGCTGCCTCGTCCTAGTCTTTTAAAGATCATAAATGAATATGGACATTATATGTCAATAGATGCCTGTTAGTTAGTCTTAAGTACAAGGTTGGAGGATGCAAAGAAGCACAAATAATTCTATTTTAAAAGGGATACTTTCCACAATAGTGGGAAGTCTGGGAGAGTAAAAAAGAAAAAAAAACCCATCCAGTCCATTTCATCTGGTCTAAGGCAATTCTTTGTCAGGCCCAGGAACATGAACTGTTTACTTTTTCACTATAGAATATTTCATTTAATTATTAATATATAATAATTCATCATTTGGGGAAAATAAGTGTCTTCACTGTAATATATTTTTTAGGTAAAGAAAAGAATGACCAGTCTAAATTTATACTGATTTTTTTTCTTTTTTTTTGCGTGGGGCAATGAGGGTTAAGTGACTTGCTCAAGGTCACACAGCTAATAAATGTGAAGTGTCTGAGACTGGATTTGAACTCAGGTCCTCCTGAATTCAGGACCAGTGCTTTATCTACTGCACCACCTAGTTGCCCCCACTGATGGTCTTTTTAAAGAAATGACTGTTTCCATATGTTCATTTAAAATAACCCCCAAAGTACAAAATACTCTTCCATGCCTTCATAATACCGGAGAGGAAATTTTTTCAGTTTTCCCCCCTCATGATAGAGTGACAGGTTATGCAGAGAATAAGGAAATAATAGACATAGCATATCAAAATTTCTGATTGCATTGACAACCAGGGGAAATATGAAGTAAATCTTATTTTTTAGGAGGATATTAACTTGATTGTCAGGCGATCACAACCAAATAAAAGGGGTATAATTAGCTGAGGAGACATATGTGGTCCGTCTCCATTACTATAAAATTTCTGTATAAGTACAAATATTATATGTTTTGCATCAATAGAATAGTTGCACTATTTGCTGAATTTTTCACTTTTCATCTAAATGATTTGGCTTTGTTCAAATACAATGAAAGGATGTACTGTTGTAGGTACCTACTAATATTGTTTAATATGTATCAAATTTCATATAAAATCTATTATAATGTCTCTGTGTGATAGAATTTTCATTAAATTGTAGAATATTAAATTTGGAAGCCCCCTAAGAAATCATGTAACAACTTCTATCTGAATCATGAATTCTACCTATAACAACACTATTAAATAATGATGTACTCCCAATTTGAAGAACTTGTAAGGGAAGACTACCTACTGTGACAATCGGTTCTGACTTTGGGTAGCTTTGAGTACATATTAGGAAGATTTTCCTTCAACTGAAACAAAATCTTCCTTCCTCTATTTCCCACTTAGAGGTCCTAGTTCCTTCCTCTAGAACTAGAAACAACTAGGTAAATCCTTCTTCTACATAGTAATTTATTAAGCATTAGAATATAGCAATTTATTCTGCAACCCCCTCCAGTCGTTTTTTCTTTTCAATCACCTTCTAGTTGGCATAATTTCAAGTTCCCTTCACCAACCTGGTCAGTGTCATTGGGATGATTTTCATTTTGTCAATATGCTTTTGAAAACATGACATTGAGGACTCAGAAATAATATTTCATAGGTAACCTGAGCAGGTTAGTGTATAAAGTTCTGTTGCCTCTCTTATGATGACTGTTATACTTCTCTTAATGCAACCTAAGACTCTATTAGGTCTTTTAGCCACCAAATCATGCTGCTAACTAAACTAAAATTGAATGGACAGTCCACTAGAATGTCTAGAACTTTTTTTCATATGAATTACTTTTAAGTCATATTTCCTTAATATTAGACGTATACAGTTGCTTTTCAAAAAATAATCCAAGTATAAGACTTTATGTTTCTTCCCTTTAAATTTAATTTTATCTTCACTATAATAACGACGCTCTAGTATACTGGAAATTGGGTTAGAATATGAAGACATAGGTTTGAGCTCAAACTTGCTCACCAGTGGTATGATGTTGGGCAAGTTATATGACTTCTCTAAACCCCAATTTCCTTGTTTGTAAAGATCAATGACTTGTTTTTCTATAGTATTTTAAGTGTTATAAAAATTTTCTAACAACAGTTCTGTGAAATTATGCTATAGAAAAATATTCCCATCTATTAAGGTCTTTTTTTTTTTGCATTCTGATTCAGTCCTCATATGTATTAACTCTCTTCATATGTGACTTATCTACATGTTTAATTGGAATGCTATTTATCTTCATCCAAGTCATTGATAAATATGTTGAATACAACAGGACAAAGGAAAGAATCCTGGAACAATCCACTGGAGACTTCCCTCCATGTTAACATTGATCTGTGAATCAGTACTTCTTGTCAACCAGTTCTGAATCCCCCTAAGTCCCCCATATCTTTCCATCTTATAGACAATCTTTCTTTCTTTTTTTGTATAATAAAGATTTTTATTTAAAGTTTTGATTCCAAATTCTATCCCTCTTTCCTTCCCTCCTCCCCTCTCCCTGAGGCAGTATGCAGATGTAGGATATACAAGTGCAAGTATATAAAACATTACCATAATAGTTCTTTTCTATAAGAAAACTCAAAGAAAAGAAAAAAGAAAAGAAATAAAGTGGTAAATATCATGCTTTAGTCTGTGTTCAATCCATATCAGTTCTTTCTTTGGAGGTGGAGAGTATGCTTCACCATTAGTCCTTTGGCATTGTCATGGATCATTAGTCAAGTAATTCACAATTCTTCAAACAATATTCTGTCACTGAGCACAATGTTCTCCTGGTTCTTCTCAATTCAATATACACCAGTTCATATAAGTCTTTCCAGGCCCTTCCAAAAATCATCCTGCTTCTCATTTCTTATAGTACAATAATATTCCATTACAATCATGTACAACAGTTTGTTTAGCAATTACTTAGTTGAGGGACATTCCTTTGATTTCCAGTTCTTAGCCACCACAAAAAGAGTTGCTATAAATATTTATATACATATAGGTCTTTTTCTCTTTTTTGGGATGTCTTTGGGTTATAAACCTATCTGTTGTATTGCTGGAACAAAGGGTTTGCACAGTTTTGCAGCCCTTTGGGCATAGTTCCAAACTGTTATCCAGAATGGTTGGATCAGTAACTCCACCAACAGTGAATTAGTGTCCCAGTTTTCCCACAGCCCCTCCAACATCAAACATTTCCCTTTTTTTGTCATATTAGCCAATTTTATAAGTGTGAGGTGGTACCTCAGAGTTGTTTTGATTTGCATTTCTCTGATCAATAGTCATTTAGAACATGCTTTCATATGACTCAGGATAGCTTTGATTTCTTTGTCTGAAAACTGCCTGCTCATATACTTTGGTCATTTATCAATTGGGGAATGATTTGTATTCTTACAAATTTGACTCAGTTCTCTATGTATTTGAAAATGAGGCCTTTATCACAGATACTTGTTGCAAAAAATCTTTCCCAGTTTTCTGTTTCCTTGTAATTTTGGTTACATTGTTTTGTTTGTACAAAAGTTTTTTTACTTTTATTTAATCAAAATTATCTATTTTACATTTTGTAATGCTCTCTATATCTTTTTTGGTCCTAAATTCTTCCCCTGTCCATAAATCTGACAGATACACTATTCTATGCTCTCTTAATTTGCTTATGGTATCACCATTTATGCATAAATTGAGTACCCATTTTGATCTTATTTTAGTATATAGTATGAGATGTTGGTCTATTCCTAGTTTCTGCCATACTGTTTTCCAGTTTTCCTAGTAGTTTTTGTCAAATAATGAGTTTTTGTTCCAAAAGGTTGCTATCATATACTAGATTACTATAGCTATTTGTCATAGTGTAATTCATGCTGATTCTATTCCATTGATCCACCCTCTATTTCTTAGCTAGTACCAGCTTGTTTTGATAATTACAATTTTATAATAGAATTTGAGATTTGGTGCTGCTAAGCCACCTTTTTTTACATTTTTTCATTGATATCCTTGATCTTATATTCTTCCAGATTAATTTTGTAATTATTTTGTCTAGCTCTATAATTTTTTTTTTTGGTGGGTGTAAGCTCCTATCTGCCTTGCCAGTCTGTAAACTCCTGGCTGGCTGCAGCTTCCAATCTGTAAGGGGGGTTTTAAAAGATCCCTCTGGTTCGTTAAGCTCAATGTGGACCAACCTGTAAGGGTCTGCCCCCTCCCCAACTGCTTCTCCTAGATTAACAAGAAACAAGATTAAAAAGCCTCCTTTCAATTAAAGCAAAAACCAGGGTTTATTGATAAGAACCAATTTAGAGATAATGACAAAGAAAAACAGGAAATACTACTTGTTACTTTAGCCAATGGACTCAGCTGCTTCCTATCCTCCTGCGTGTCTCTTGCCTGCCATTGTGAACTATTCTTGTCTCCACGGTCTTTTGCTCCCCTTTGGTCGCTCCACCCCTTTCTCTATCTCGCCACATGCCCTGTAGCTGCCGCCTGTGCTTCCTCTTGTCTCCTTCTCTCCACCTCTCTCCTTTCTCAGTCACACTCTTTTACCTCTCTTCTGCTCTATGTCCCCTTCACTACCCCCTGTATCTCCTTCACTAGCCCCACTCATCTACCCCCCAGAATAAAAAAACCTTCTCTCACAGGAAACTCGGCCGACCACCCACACACTCCAAGCTAATTCGTTGGCACCCCCTGGGGCCATGCCCAAGGTTGGCTGGGGCACAAGGATTCCTTGCATACTATTTCTTGGTGGAGCAAGCTGGCTCTTGAGTTTTCTATACATACCCCTGGCTGGGTGGAGGGACCCAGGATGTGTCAGGGTTTTCTGTGCATATCCCCGCTGGGCAGAGGAACCTGGGGTGTGATGCCTGAAGCTTGCATGCCTGGGGGCACAGAGAGTGCCATGTAGGGTGTCCCTGAGGCTTTCTAATTTTAGTCAAAGACGGGGGTCCCCAAACCAATTATTACATTCCCCCCCTTGCTTCAACAAGAAACACGGGGGTGTTTCCTTGATGAAGCAGTAAAATAACAGAATATCATAACCCATGCTAACAAACAATATGCTAATAACAATATAGGAAAGGGAGAAAGGGAAATTTTGTCCAGAGGGGCAATCCCTCATGGACTCACACTTTGACAATGTCTACAGAGGGAAGGCCTCTGCAGAAAATACATGTTACAGATAGTGTATATAATAACAGAAGGAAAAAACAAAAATGTTCATTTAAAGTCCTTGAAATTTTATTTTTGTTAAGTATTAAGATGCTATCAGGGAATCTGGATTCTGGTCCAAATTCTGGATTCTGGTTGTCTCTGGGTGCCTTTACTTCTTTAGCTGTTGAACTGCTGGATTTTCACTAATCTTCAGTATAGCATTGTCAAAATGTTCAAATTAAACAATGAAAGTTCTTCAAAATATAACTCATATAGAAAAAATTTAAACTTGATACATACAGCATATTGCATGGGGCCATAAAGGTTAAGTGACTTGCCCAGGGTCCCACAGCTAGTGTCAAGTGTCTGAGGCGGGATTTGAATTTAGGTCCTCCTGAATCCAGGGCCAGTGCTTTTTCCACTGCACCACCTAGCTTCCCCCTATAAAATATTACTGATAGTTTGATTGGTATGGCACTAAATAAATAGATTAATTTAGGTAGAATTGATATTTTTATTGTATTGGCTCAGCCTAGTAATGAGTAATTAATGTTTTCTTAGTTATTTATATCTGACTTTATTTGTGTATTTTATAAATGTGTTTTATAGTTGTGTTCATATAGGGTTTGTCTTTGCAGGTAGACTCAAGTATATTATATTGTCCATAGTTATTTTAAATGGAATTTCTGTTTCTATATATTGCTGCTGGACTTTGTTGATAGAAATACTGACGACTTATGTGGGTTTATTTTGTATCCTGCAACTTTGTTAGTTGTTAATAATTTCAAATTTTTTAGTTTATTGTCTAGGATTTTCCAAGTATAACATTTTATCATCTGCAAAGAGTGATAGTTTTGTTTCCTTATTGTTTATTCTAATTCCTTTTTTCTTTTCTTGTTATAGTTAACATTTCTAATACAATATTTAATAATAGAAATTATAAGGGGCATCTTTGTTTCACTCCTGATTGTATTAGGAAGGCTAATCACTTATCCCCATTATAGATAATGCTCACTGATGGTTTTAGATACATATTACTTATGGTTTTTAGGTAAGCTCCATTTATTCCTATGTTCTCAAATGTTTTTAAAAGGAACAGGTGCTGTATTTTGTCAAAGGCTTTTTCTGCATCTATTGAGATAATCATATGATTTCTGTTCATTTTGTTATTGATATGGTCAATTATGCTGATAGTTTTCCTAATATTGAACCAGGCCGGCATTCTTGGTATAAATCCCACTTGATCATAGTGTATGATTGTTGTGATATGTTACTGAAATCTCTGCTAGTATTTTATTTAAACTTATTGCATCGATATTCATTAGGGAAATTGGTCTATATATTTTTTTCTGTTTTGGCTCTTCCTGGTTTGGGTATCAGCACCCTATTTGTCTCATAAAGGGAATTTGGTAGGACTCCTTCTTTATCTATTTTCCAAAATAGTTTATGTAGTATTGGGATTAATTGTTTTTCAAATGTTTGTTAAAATTCACTTATGAATCCCTCTGGTCTTGGAGATTTTTCTTAGGAAGTTAATTGATGGCTTATTCAATTTCTTTTTCTAAAATTGTGTTATTTAAGTATTTTATTTCTTCTGTTAATCTGGATAATTTGCATTTTTTAAGATATTCATCCATTTCATTTTGATTGTCAAATTTATTGGCATAGGATTGAACAAAATACTTCCTAACAATTGTCTTAATTTACTCTTCATTGCTGGTGAGTTGACACCTTCCATTTTTTATAGTAATTTGGTTTTCTTTCCTTTTCTTTTGATCAAATTAAGCAATGATTTATCTATTTCATTGTTTTTTCTTCATGAAACCAGCTTCTACTTTTATTTATTAGTTCAATGGTTTTCTTACTTTCAATTTTATTAATCTCTCCTTTGATTTTCAGGATTTCCAAAATGGTGTCTAATTGGGGATTTTTAATTTGTAAATTTTCTAGGTTTTGTTTTTTTTTTTTAGTTGCATGCCCAATTCATTGATCTGCTTTTTCTCTATTTTATTGATGTAAGTAGTTAGGGATATAAATTTGGCCCTAAGTGTCACTTTGACTGCATCCCATAAATTTTGATATGTTGTCTCATTGCTGTCATTTTTTAAATGGAATTATTGATTGTTTCTATGATTTATTCTTTGATCCACTTATTTTTGACATAAGATTCTTTAATTTCCAATTAATTTTTAATCTATCTTTTAGTTGTCCTGTATTGAATGTAATTTTGAATGCATTATGATATGATAAGGATGTGTTTATCCTTTCTTCTTTTCTTCATTTGGTCGTAAGGTTTTTATGTCCTACTACATGGTCAATTTTGGGGTAAGTGACATATATTGCTGAGTAGAAGGTATATTGCTTTCTATTCCCATTCAATTTTCTCCAGAAATCTATCATATCTAACTTTTCCAGAAGTTTATTCACTCCTTCAATGTCTTTCTTGTTTATCTTTTGGTTAGATTTATCTAGTTCTGAGAGGGGAAACTAGTATAGTTCTATCTATTTCCTCCTGTAAGTCATTCAATTTCTTCAAAAATTTAGATGGTATATAATTCGGTGCATATATGTTAAATATTGATATAACTTCATTGTCTATGGTACCTTCTAGCAAGATATAGTTTCCTTCTTTATCTCTTTTAATTAGATCTACTTTTCTTTTAGCTTTGCCTGCAATCATGATTGCTATCCCTGCTTTCTTGCTTTAGCTGAAGCATAATAGATTCTCTTCCAGTCCCTTACCTTTACACTGTGGATATCTCTCTGCTTCAACTGTGTTTCTTGGAAACAACAAATTGTAGGATTTTGATTTTTAATCCATTCTGCTCTCTGCTTCTTTTTAATGGGTGAATTCATCCCATTCGTGTTTATAGTTATGATAACTAAGTGTATATTTCTCTCCATGCTATTTTCACTTTTTTATACCTCCCTTACTCCCTACCTTTCCCTCCTCACAAACACATAAACAGCTTAAACTTATTGGATTTATGGGTTTTTTTTATTTTCTTTTTTTTTTTAACCTTTTTATGTTTCCCCTGAGTCTTGTATTTGTAGGTCAAATTTTTTGTTCAGCTCTGGTCTTTTAATCATAAAAGCTTGAAAGTCCCCTATTTCATTAAATATCCATTTCCTGCCCTAAAAGATGATATTCAATTTTGCTGACTAAGCAAAATTGGATGTAAACCTAACTCCTTTCCTTTCTGGTAAATTCAACCCAACTCCTTTGCCTTCCATCATTCCACGTCCTCTGGCTCTTTAATGTGGAAATTGGCAAAGCCTGTGTAATCCTTGTTGTAATTCCATGATACTTGTTTTGTTTCTTTTTGGTTGCTTTCAATACTTTCTCCTTGATTTGTGAGTTCTGGAATCTGATTATGATGTTCCTTGGAGTTTTCATTTTAGGACCTCTTTCAGTTGGTGATTGGTGGATTCTTTCCATTTCTATTTTCCCCTCTGCTTCTGATATATCAGGGCAGTTTTCTTTGATAATTTCTTAAAAGATATTGTCCAGGCCTTTTTTTTTTTTGAATCATGGTTTTCAGGTAGTCCAATAATTCTTATATTCTCTATCCTGGATCTATTTTCTAGATCAGTTTTTCCAATAAGAAATTTCACATTTTCTTCTATTTTTTTTCCTTTTTAAATTTTGTTTTATTATATCTTGATGTGTACTACAGTCATTAGTTTCCAATTGTTCTATTCTAATTTTTAAGGAATTATCTTTAGTGATCCTTTGTACTTCCTTTTCCATTTGGCTAATTCTGTTTTGGGGGGGAGTTATTTTCCTTGGTAAATTTTTGTATTCCTTTTCCTATGTTATTGGCTGTTTTTGTATGATTCTCTTGCATTACTCTCATTTCTTTTCCAAATTGTTCTACTTCTTTAATTTGCTTTTAGAAATCCTTTTTAAGCTCTTCTAAGAATTATTTTTGGGCCTGAGACCAAATTATTCTTATTTTTTTTTTAAACTTCACCTTTAGCCATTTTGGCACTATTGTCCTCCTCTGTTTGTGCCTTGATCCTCCCTATCACTATAATAACTTTCTATAGTCAAGTTTTTTTTTTGTTCATTATTATTCTTTTTGTGTGTGTGTGTGTGTGTGTGTGTGTGTGTGTGTGTGTGAGAGAGACTTGGTGTTTTTATGTGTGAATTGGGCTCTGGTCCTGCACTGTCCTGAGTTTTTGTGCTGGGACTCTGGGTGGGGCTTTACCACAGGTCAGTAGTGGGATCAAGGCCTCCCAGGTAGTGCTGGGATGCAGTCACTGGGGTGGGGTGCTGTAGGGCCTTGCTATACTGGCTCAGACTGTTTACTCACCTCTGGGAATGCTGGTTTGCAGGAGGTCATGGCCTCTCTGGTGGATTGCCCCAGGCTTAGAACCCCACCACAGGTGCCCTGCTGCTGCTAGGGCAGCCTTGGATCTCACTCCCCTCCCACCCAGGAAAGACAGATCTTTCCTGCTGGGCTGCTAAATTGCCTCCCTGCTTCTGGAACAATTTGGAAGCAGTTATCTAGTTGTTTGGAGGGGAAATTTGGGATGGCTTCAGAGGGTTCCTTCCTTACTCTGCTATCTTGGCAGCAGAAGTCTAGACAATGATATTTCAAAACACTTTGTTGAACAATTAATAAAACACAGATATACCATACCCACAGAATCCCCTTGATTATTCTGGAGAATGTGTCAAAAAAGGAAATTAGATTAGGTTAACGTGTCTATTCAAATATCCATTCAAATAATTCCAAAATTATTTATTAACCTTTATATGCAGGGCATTGTGTTAAGTGAAATAAATATTTGATGTGTTGTTCTCAAGATGGTTATACTCTTATAGGGATAAGGAAAGTCACGTATCCAAATAAGTATGATACAATTTCCAAGAAAAATGCTAATAAAAATTTGAGGGGAGAAAGATCACTTCTACCAGGGGAATAGAGGTAAAAGAAAGGGGTAAGGGACACTGAAAAATATACTTAGGAATACAGGTGTGCATCCCAATCAAATAGTGTAGGGCAAGACATGGAGACAGGAGATATCAGAAAGAGAATAAGGGAAGGATAGTAGTCTAGTTTTACTGGAAAGTATAATATGTTAAAAAGGAGTGTTTTGAGCTAAAGCTGGAAAGGTAAATTGGAGGAAAATTACAGGAGACCTTGAGTGCCAGAATTTTGAGTTTATATGTGTATAAAGAAAAACAAAAAGACAATTTTGGCTATATATCAGAATATGGAAGGGGGGAAAATGTTCAATGATGGTGAAAAGATAGGTAAGGACCAGTTTTTATAAAGCTTTATCAGCAAAACAAAGGAGTTAATATTTGATCCTAGAGGCAATAGAAAGCTACTGGAGTTGATTAAACAGGGGAGTCCATCTTCCACACTGCTGCCAAATTAATTTTCCTTAAGCACAGTTCCACCCATGTGACTCCCATACTCAATCAACTCCAGTAGCTTCCTATTGCCTCAAGGATCAAATATTAACTCCTTTGTTTTGCTGATAAAGCTTTACAAAAACTGGTCCCTACTTATGTTTTCACCATCATTGGACATGCCCCACCCCTACTCCCCAGCACTCTGATCCAATGGAACCAGCCTTTTCTCTGTTCCTTACACATGATACCCCATCTCCTGTATCTCTACATTTTGATTGGCTATCATCAAAGCATGAAATGCATTCCTTTCTTACCTTCACCTCATAATTTCATTTATTACATAGAGCCTCTCCTGATCCCCCCCCAATGCTAATGTGCTAGTACCCTCCCTCCCAAACTACCCTGTATTTAAAAACTTTGAATATATTTAAATTTATGCCATATATATGTATACATATATATGTGTGTATCTCTCTCTCTCTCTCTATCTACATTCATTTTCTCCCCCATTAGAACGTAAGCTGCTTGTAAGCTCTTTTTTTGTTTGTTTGGTTTTGTGGGGCAATGGGGGTTAAGTGGGGGGGTTAAGGTCACACAGCTAGTAAGTGTCAAGTATCTGAGGTTGGATTTTAACTCAGGTACTCCTGAATCCAGGGCCGGTGCTTTATCCACTGCACCACCTAGCTGCCCCTCCTTGTAAGCTCTTGATCCATTCTTGGTACTTGTATCTTGTGCTTTGTACTTGTATTTGACCTTGAGCATTTTGCCTGGCATTTAGTAGGTGCTTAAGAAATACTTGGTGATTGATTAAATGGAATGAACTGTCTCAAGAAACAATGAGCTTCGTGTCACTGACAGTATTTAAACATCCAGATGTTGCAGAGGATGTGACTAAATTGGATAGGAGGTTGGAGTAGCTGGACGGTAAGGCTTTTTTCAGCTCTCAATTTCCATGAATCCATATCTAATCCAAATTGCTGTGTAAAATCTGTTATGACATTGTACCCTTCTGCATGCTCTAATACATGTGCAGCTCCAGAGCACAATTGCTGGGTTAAATGACTATATTTCATCATTGTTTGACAGTGACATCTGAAAGGTGTTCAGATTACCACAGTATTACAAGGTGTTGAATGCTGGGCAGAACTTCACCTGATATGCTCCAGATTTCTCATATGCTTTTGGATAGATCGGTCTAATTTAATGATTGATACTGGTGAAGAAAAACAATCTTTCTCCTGAATATAAGCATTTTAACTATGTATAGAATCATATAAATAGAAGACAAATGAAAGCCATTTATTTTGGCCAGAGCTGTAACTAGGAATTTTTCTGATTTAGGCAAGCACCATAAACTGCATCCTAAGGAAGTGTCAGAGAATGTATCCTTGATGGAGGCAGATGACACTGCCCCTTGTTGGTGAAAAAAGAAGTCCTGGGACTCTGGTCTGGAGCACAGCTAATAATGTGAAGGGCATGGAACCCCATATAGGGTGTTCCATACAGGGAAGAACAAGGAAGAGCCTGTACTTCTTTGACCACTTGGCTAACTCAGTGATAAGCTCTCTTCTTTCTTTCTATGCTTCTTAAAGACTACAAGAGTAGTACCCTATAAATCTAGAGTTTGTACCCTATAAATCTAGTGTGATGGGGCAAAATCCCAGTTTCCATACCCTAATTATGGCTCTAAATCTAGCCTCCTGCCTCTAGACTAAATTATGTTTAAACCATACAAGAGAAGTGATTGATTATTCTCTATCCTATTTCTAAAGTTGAATAATAACAATAGACATTTCTGCAGTATTTTAAAATTTGAAAAAACATTTTATATCTATATACCCATTCAAGTCTTTCAACAGCCTTATGAGGAAGGTTAACACAGGAATTATTTTCTGTATTTTATAGATGAGGAAACTAAGACTCAGGGAGATTGAGTGACTTCATTGTGTGAATATGTTAGCAAATATCAAAGGGGAGACTTGATTTTCTGATTTCAAATCCAAAATCCCAATCACTATAGCATATACCAGGAAACTACACAGAAATCACTGATTTTTGCTGATTTACTATCAATAATGCACTTTTATATAATATAGACAAAATAATCAAGAATTATTTTCCTAGGGGAAGCTAGGTGGTACAGTGGATAGAACACCAGCCCTGGATTCAGGAGGACTTGAGTTCAAATCCAGCCTCAAACACTTGACACTTACTAGCTGGGTGACCCTGGGCAAGTCACTTAACCCCAATTGCCTCACCAAAAAAAAAAGAAGAAGAAAAAGAATTTTCTTCCCAGGACAGCTAAGTGGCACAGTAGATAAAGTACTGGCCCTAGATTCAGGAGGACCTGAGCTCAAATGTGGCCTCAGACACTTGACACTTACTAGCTGAGTGATCTGGGCAAATCACTTAACACTTATTGCGCCTCAAAAAAAAAAAAAGAAAAGAAAAGAAAAGAAGAAAAAACAAAGAAAAAAAGAATTATCTTCCCCATTAAACTTTGAACTCCTTGTAGGCAAGGATTTTTTTTTTTGCCTTTTTTTTTCATCCCCAGTGCCTAGACAGTGACTAGTATATAGAATTGACTTGAAAAAAGGGTCTGTTCCTTTTTTGTCTTTGTATAGATAATATCTTACACAGGTACTGTGTGAATTCAATTCACTATTCAATTCACAATTCTTTGGCTTTTTTATTTTATTTTTTGATTCTTAACTTGCATCATGTACATAACAAGCTGAACATTAATTAACAATACGAGATTAAAAAAATACTAAAGTGGGACTCCAAGTATTATGCCTTCCATTTTTTTTAATCTCTCTTGATGCCTAGCACTATGATTAGCATTTCACTTGAGCTCAACAAATGCTTAATGATTGATTAAATGCTTCTCATTCACCAACCTCAAAACATGTTGGCTACTACCCAGCTCCACTTAGCTGTGCTTGTGCCAAGAATGGATGACATCAGTGTGTTTTAGCAGCTTCTAGGTGGTGAGGAAGTGGTAACTGACCAGAGTAGACCAATCCATCTAGTTGGCAAGGAGCAATTATAGATGGGGTGGCTCATTGTGAACAAAATTAGTGTATGGCTCATGAGTTCAAGGGGTGTTTGTTGGAATACAAAGAAGTAACTCCTAATGCGCTAAACATAGTTCTATGCACAGAAAATATAAATATGTGATTAGTAAAGAAATGAATGAATGATTAATAATATCTGTAACTGCCCCTAAAGTCCCATTCCCATGTCTTGTGGTGATGTAGACGTTACCCTGGAGGCTTGAAGATTATGCCAGTATAAATTCTAAAAGCTAGTAAAGCTGTGAGTATGGATCCTGTAATCTATGTGTGATCAAATGAGATAATATCTGTGAAGTATGTAGCACAATGCCAAGCACATAATAGGCACTTACTCAAAATTTATTTATTTCCTTCCTTCCTTCCTTCCTTCCTTCCTTCCTTCCTTCCTTCCTTCCTTCCTTCCTTCCTTCCTTCCTTCCTTCCTTCCTTCCTTCCTTCCTTCCTTCCTTCCTTCCTTCCTTCCTTCCCTCCCTCTCTCCCTCCATCCAAAGAATAGCTAACCTGGACAAGGTATGAATTAAAATAGTACCTATAACATTTGCAGTAATACTAAAGTCCTAGGTCTGTCAGTATGGCATCCATTAAAGAATCAAGAAAGACTTTGTTGTCTCCATGGTCATCGTTAGGTATCAAAAAACAATAATTCTGCAAGAAAGTTCACTACTATACTCTATCTACCATATCTACCCTAGTTCTTTCCTGATTTTCAGGTTTGCTAACCTATCTATTCCTTTCTGGAATTTTCTTCTCAGCACTGTCTCCTCCTTAATCCTGACTTCTTTGTTTATACTTCTGACTTGATTTCTTATGTCCTGATCACTCCATCAGATATCTCCTTCTTTCACTCTATGTTGGGTTTTGGCTAGTTCTTGGTGCAGCAAGCCCCTACTGAGAACCATCTTCTGAAGGCAGTACTCTTAACAAAGAGTACGTCAGGGAGTAAGGTGGAACAAAACTTGAAAAATAGGAGGAGGCTAGGTTACAAGAGGCTTTGAATGGCAGAGCATTTTGTATTTGATACTGGAGGCAAGAGAAATCCATGGGGGTTAATTAAGTGTGGTGGTGGGGTTCAACATAATTGGACTTGAATTTTAGCAAAATAATTTTATTGGCTCATTAGAGGATGGATTGGAATGAGGAGAGATTTGAAGCAGATAGACCCACCAGCAGGCTATTGCAATAGATTTTTCATGAGGTGATAAGGGTCTGCATCAGAGCAGTGGCAGTGTCAGAGGAGAGAAGGGGGAATATTTGAGAGATGGTGCAATGGTTAAAACAACATATCTTGGCAACAGATGGGATATGGAGGCAAGAGATAGTGAAGAGTCCAGGAGACTCATAGGTCATGAACCTGAGGGACCAGGAGAATGGTATTTCTCTCTATAGTAAGAAGGAAGTTAGGAAGTGGGGAGAGTTTAGGGGGGAAATAATGAGTTCCATTTTGAATATATTGAATTTAAGATGTCTACTGGACATCTAATTCAAGATTTCTTAAAAGCAGTTGGAAATGTGAGATTGGAGAGCAGCAGAGAGTTTGGGACAGGATAGGCAGATCTGAGCATCATCAACATGGGAAAGGTAGTTTAAACCACGGGAGCTGCTGAGATTACCAAATTAAGATGGATAGAGGGAGAAGAGAAGTATAGAGTAATGAGAGAAGGCCCAGGGCGGATCCCTAAGAGCATACATACCTGTGGTTACAGGGTATGATCTGGATGGGGAGTCTGTCAACAAAGGAGATAAAGAAGCAATCAGATAGGTAGGAGAAGAACCAGGAGAGAGTGGTGTCTTGGAAACCTAGGGAGAAAAGAGTGTAAAGGAGGAGAGAGTAATCAGTAATATCAAAGGCTGCAGAGAGGATAAGGAAAATGAGACTTGGGAATTAGGCCATTGGATTTGGCAACTAAGAGATCATTATAACTTTGGAGGGAATAGTTTTGGTGGAATAATAAGGTTGGAAGCTGTGTAAGGGGTAAATAAGGAATTAAGAGGAGAGAAAGTGGATGCACATATTGTAGATGGTCTCTGAGGAGTTTAGGTACAAAGGCAAAAGAGATATAGGATGATATCAGAGAAGAAAGAATAAGGGTTGTTTTTTGGGGGGGGTTGTTTTTTGTTTTTAGGATGGGGGAGACATGCACATGTCTGTAGGCATTGCAAAATGAATCAGTAGATAGGGAGAGGTTAAAAATAAGTGAAAGGGTAAGGATAGCAGAAGGATCTTTTGGAGGAGATGGGATGGAATGCTATTGCTTGAACAAACAGAGGCATTAGCCTTGGTCATGGAGTAAAGCCACTTCATCATGTAAGATGGATAAAGGAGGTGCAGCTAGGTGGCACAGTAGATAGAGCACTGGCCCTGAAGTCAGGAGTACCTGAGTTCAAATCTGGCCTCAGACACTTAACACTTACTAGCTGCGTGACCCTGGGCAACTCACTTAACCTCAATTGCCTCACGACAAAAAAAAAAAAGTATATGAGTGTTGGGGGATATATGGAAGAGAGAAGAGGGTGCTTGTGGCAAATAGCCTCAATTTTTATTTGCAAAATATGAGGAAACATTTTCAGCCAAGAGAGCGGGGGGGTAGAAAGCCACAGGAGGTTTGTGGAAGAATGAAAAGATTTGGAAGAATCACTACACAGAGTGGAATAGTGACATGCAAAGGGTGCTGTAGTAGGATAGCCTAGCAGCAGTGAGCTTCTAGTTGAGGTTGTTATAACATAAATCTCTAGTGAATCCAATCAGAATGGTTTCTCTATTCAGCAGCACATGTCTAGGAATGAAGGTGGCAAATGGTAGGGGTGATCCAAGGCTGAGACTTGATGGGGCATAATCAGTGATATGATAAGGGGGCTAGGGATTCAAGAGAGGAGTTACATTAATTCACCAAGGAGTCAATATAGAAGAGGAGAGAGCGGGGAATACAAAGGAAATGGCCTGGGAAGGATTTGAGGGGTCAAGGGATTAGAGGTCATGGTACATATGAAGAGTAAGGTTTTGTAAGAAAAGGCAGAAGGAAATAGATTATAGTCAGAGAAGGAGATTTCAGAATTCTTGAATATTGATGTGGTGCATTTGTGGGTGATGGCTAGATCAAGGGTATGACTATTTTAGTGTGCAACTGAAGTGGAATAGAGTAAATCGAGGAAGTGAATAGTTAGGGTAATTGAGGGAGAGTCAATATGTATGTTGATTGAAGTCCCCTAGTATAAGGGCACTGATGAGGAGAGAAAGCTTGTGAAGTCTGTGTATTCCTAACCCCACTATTCTCTTCCTTTTAGCTACTCAGTTCCAAAGGGTTAGTCATGTAAACACAGGTATGGTCACTACCCTCAGCCATGTTATTTTCAAAAATAAAAGGGCATTTATTTATGTTTATGCACATATGAAATAACTTAATTGATAAGTCCTCCTTCCTCTATCTTCATTATGATATATACAAAACATAGGAATTTAAAATAGGTTGAATTACCTAAAAACAAAACAAAATCTCTTTTCTATGGGCAATAACTTGTTTTTAAAAATTACAGGGAGGGGGAAGCTAGATGGCACAGTGGATAAAGCACCAGCCCTGGATTGAGGAGGACCTGAGTTCAAATCCAACCTCAGACACTTGACACTTACTAGCTGTGTGACTTGGATGAGTCACTTAACCCCAATTGCCTCACCCCCCCCCCAAAAAAAAATTACTGGGAGGAAATCAAGTATCAGTAACACCTAGATCCAGTGAAACAGCTCAGGATCATTGACACAAAATTTAAGTCTTTTTCCTCATTTCCCATTGAGAGTGTTTTAACTTTCTCAATGCTGGCCTAATTATGCATTTTGTCTTCTGATCACCAAACACAAGTAAAGAAACAGGGATAAAAGCCTGGTATAATGCTATTTGGCTTTCAGCAGTTTAGGCATTATTGAGTGTGAAAGAAATAATGATATCCTTAATGTATTGGAGTGTTAGGAAGAAAGTAAGAGTGCTCTTACAAGCAGCCTGACCATCACACTTAATTGAAGTGAAAGCATTGCATTATGTATCAGAGTGAAAGAGATAGAGATTCTGTTGTAATTCCATCCCCCTGCTAGTTAATTCCCTTTTGTAAGTTGGAATCTCTAGCTCATTGCCTGGCATTAATGAATTTTGGGTTCTATAAAGTGAAGATGAGAAGTAAAGAAATAACTTCCAAATGAGTTAAAAAGTCAGTAGGCTACTAAGGAGGAAGAGTGAATTTGCAAGATCTTACCAATGATCATGATTAATTGGACAAATCCAGGTGACTGGATCACTTTTAGGAAACCCTTGTTTTACCAGTCTGGCTCATAGATAAGAATAAGAATTAGGAGACCTGCCTTGAGCAATGGCAATATCTGTGATCCAGGGCTCAAATTGCTTTAACTTCATCTGCATACTTTCCTTATCTATAAAATATAGACAATATAACCTAACCCTCTTGTCTTCTAGGAAGAAATGGTTAGAAAAAGAAATGACCAAATTCTCATACTCACTCTGATCTCTGCTAATTTTTTTTTTCATCAATTACACAAGGCTTCCAGTTTGATGTTCAGAAAGAGAATACAACTTTGGAAATGTAGCTGACTTTGCTCCCAGCCATTGACAGTAACACTAGATTGGCCTAAGTTGTACCAAAAATTGAGTTATTATATATAAAACTGCACTTATCATCTTTTCTCATAAATCTGCCCTTCTGCCCAGTTTCTCTTTCTGTCAAGTGGACTTCTTGCAAGATGACTGAATGAGAAGCCATTGCCAAGCCCTTCATCTCCTCAGAACAGCAAGTAATGTGCTAAATAAAGGAAAAGAATAACAAAAAAATTGAAGGAGAGAGAGGAAAGGAATTATCAGAAGTAAAATCTCACTGAAAATCCAGGAAAGAGACAAGAGAAATGTATGACAGAACAAAAGCGCTAATGAGCAATAAGCACTATTGTACATATCTTGCTACCCACCTCCTGGCTTCACCCTGGGACCACCCCAGCCCAAGCCCGGACTATCTACCTCCAGGCTTCTCTCTTCACCTTAGGTCTATTTCCAGGAAGAATCACTACACAGAGTGGAATAGTGACATGCAAAGGGTGCTGTAGTAGGATAGCCTAGCAGCAGTGAGCTTCTAGTTGAGGTTGTTGTAACATAAATCTCTAGTGAATCCAATCAGAATGGTTTATCTATTCAGCAGCACATGTCTAGGAATGAAGGTGGCAAATGGTAGGAGTGATCCAAGGCTGAGACTTGATGGGGCATAATCAGTGATATGATAAGGGGGCTAGGGATTCAAGAGAGGAGTTACATTAATTCACCAAGGAGTCAATATAGAAGAGGAGAGAGCGGGGAATACAAAGGAAATGGCCTGGGAAGGATTTGAGGGGTCAAGGGATTAGAGGTCATGGTACATATGATGCCAACCTCCTGGTCTCCTTTATTGCTTCTAGGGCCTTCTTCAGCCAGCCCACCTCATACTACTCCCTCTTCTAAACCCCATTATTCCTTTGGCCTATGGCCTTTCTTCTGTGAAGCAAGCTTCTTAGTGTCTCCAAGACAAAACATCACCACCTGTCACAAACAAAAGGGAGGATCTTGAGCAGTCTAATAAATCACCTGCCTCCTTCAATGGACCTCTCTCCAACCACTGATACCCATGGAAATTATAGGCCCATCTCTACCCCTTAGGCTTAGGAAAGATGTTAGGCTGGTTTCATAGTTAGGGGCAATAATTGGCCCTTTATATGCTGCTTTTTCTGGGGATAACAGGAAGGAACCACTGTCCAGAAAAAGCCTATCTTCTTTTTTTTGTAATTCCTAAAATTTTATCATCAGACCGCCATTCCTTTAATTTAAAACTGATTATTATTAAAATTATGTATATAATTTTATACGTTATAAAATTATATATTCAGATATATATTATATATGCATAGATAATACATACATGTGTATACATGATACATACATATATGTATATATATATATCAGGAGAACTAGAGATAACCCCAGATGTTTAAGGCAATTGGGATTAAGTGACTTGTCCAGGGGCACACAGCTAGTAAGTTTTTGAGGCTAGTTTTGATTTCAGGTCTTCTTAACTCCAGGCCAGCATTCTTTCAACTGAGCTACCTAGCTGCCTCTCTGATACATAGTAGGCACTTAATAAATATATACTGGCTTGCTGAGTGACTGAACCCAAGAGCCTTGGTTAGAGCAGTGTCTCTCAAACCATAAAAACTGCTTCCAACCCAGCCCCCATAGATAACCTTGAAAAAAGAAAGCAAAGTTGAAAAGGCACCCATCCACTTCATTATCACCCACAACAGCTGCTGGCCAGCTGCTACTCATAGGGCAGGTAAGTATAGGCAAATTGAGGGTGGCAGTTAATCCCAGATCACTGATCCTGCTTCCTACCCAAGCCCCACAGTTATTTCCTTGGGAGACAACTCCCGTGGAAAAGGGGCCTGGCATCCCCACTAATTGCAAAAGCAATTTACAGCAAAGGTAAGTTGGCCTAGCTGAGGTACTAAGACACCCTGAGGGAAAAAGGAGGCCAAGAAGATCAAACTGCTACCATATAGAACATCATCTCCCCTCAGACCCTAATAGATATAGCCCAAGACCCTGAAACCAAGAACCATTCATATAGGGTTGGGACATATCAAGGAATTTGGGACTATTAAAGTTTAAACTGGCCTACTAGCCACCTTGAGAAGTAAGGAAGATAAGCCCATTAGGTGTGGTTGATGCCAGGGCACAGAGATAACTCCAGAAGTCAGGACCACTACTCCTTGTTCAAGTTTTTCCCACCCCCAAAGGGAATTTTCCCCAGTCAGATTATCACCCCATCTGTCCCTCTACCATCTGTCCTCTATAAAAGTTTTTGCCTTTCTCCTGTTTAGGGAGATGGGCATTTCAGAGAACCATGTCTCTGAAATTATCTCTCCATGAGAGAAGTTTGACTTCTCTCTTGGTCTTCTTTCTCTAGCACCTAAATAAAAGATTATTTTATTCTAATTTGGATTTGTGTATGAGAGGGATTCTTTAAAGAGGAATTCCTAAGGACCCCAACACCAACCATTTCCCCTGTGACATTAAGGACCATAGGACCTTTCTATTTAACTTTTTTTTGGTGAGGCAATTGGGGTTAAGTGACTTGCCCAGGGTCACACAGCTAGTAAGTGTCAAGGGTCTGAGGTCGGATTTGAACTCAGGTCCTCCTGAATCCAGGGTCAGTGTATTATCCACTGCACCACCTGGCTGCCCCTCTATTTAACTTCATAGCTGAAAACTTACAATTGTGTTTTCTCCCCTTGTAGAACTGGGCCTTCCTTTAAGTAGGGAGTGACTTTTTCTGTTTGTATCTCTAGTGCTTAGGCTAGTGTTTTGCATGTAGTAACTGGCTAATAAATGCTTTATTCATTCATTCATTTTTACGAGTAGGCACAAAATAAGCTGTTATCAATCATTTGAACCTTAATGGGAATGAGTTTCAATTAACCACATCTACTGATCTGTTCCTGAGAAAAGATTTTGATGGTAGGAATTAAACTTTTAAGAGGTCTGTAATGGGAGGATGGTCACAGATGGATGTAGGAAGAAGTGCAATATGGTGGGAAGGAAGGAGTAGAAAGGAGAGGTAGGGAAGCACCAAACTGCAAAACTTTGTTCTCAGATGTAAAAACTTTGCCTTATTTTGCAATTTTGCCCAGGGGCCTGGCTCTGTTAGGACTTAGCTCTGTTAGGACATTTCCCAGGAAATAATTAGCTGCTGCTGGTGAGCAAAGTTAAAAAGCTAAATTGCTCATGGTTTTTTTTCAACAATAGCTGAATAGTCAATGCAGCAGAAAGTAGCCATTTCATTAGCATTTGTGATTCCTTTTTTTTTTTTGCAAGACCAGTAAGTGGTTCATTATCAAGTTATGCAGCTCTTATGCAGATTTGCATTAGACTTACACCTCCGAGGCCTTGCTTTCCTCACTCCTTAATTTTCTTCTGGATTCAAATGACCAACCTTCTGTAGTCCCTGTGCCTTTGATGTATGCTCATTCCAAAAAGGTGGGTCAAATCCAAATGGAAGAGATGCAGTTTTTGCTTTGAAAACATTTTTTTTCTTTCCTTCCAAAATAATGTGATGCATTTTAACCTCTTAGCTTCTAGGATCCAAAGCTGGCCTCCTCTTTTGAAGGATGAGGAGAGAAAAAAACAACAAAACAAAACAAAACAAAAAAGCTTTATAATGTTGGATCACAGGGTATAAGGGGGTTTTCTTCAGAGAATAGCATGTACCAGTGATTGTCCTGATGTTACTTTGTATGCCTCTTCTGGTGATATAGCACAAGCCCTGCATTTATGTCTAGGAGTTTAAAATAAATTGGGCAGCTTTAATTTGTGTCTGCCTATTTTGTATTCAGGATCCTCCTCTACTTCTAGCCTTCAGTTTAGCAAAGAAAAAAAAATAAGTAAAGTTTTCTTAAAGAATACTTGCAAAATATAGTCACTTAAAAAAAGAAAGAAAAAGTCTAAAATTTCCTAGACTATATTTCATCCTTAAAAGGAATTGGAATAATGAGAGAAGAAAAAAAAGGTCAACTAGAAAGGTAGTACAAGATGAAGTAAAGAATTAATCAGTTCTATTAACATGTCCCAATTCCACCTTTCTACTGTATATTATGAAGAGACTTGTGTTCATAGCATTAGTTAACAGGAGAGACCTGTAAGGAAAGGCTAAAAATTAATACATTTGCGTGAATTGCCTTAAGATACCAAAGAAATGTTTGATGCATCTTTCTGTACTTGACCCTGATTCTGTTAAATATAAGGAACTGAGCAGAAGGTCTTGACCCTTTAGGTGTACAATTGGCTCTGTACTCCTAGATCCATCTCACTCATTCTGTGTCTATTTACACATAGCATGCAAAAAGAACTGTGCCCTTCTCTTTTTCTGTATGTCTTTTCTTCTCCTGTGTATAGGAAGAGATATTCGTGTTACCCAGACAGGTAGGTTTTGTAGTCCTGCAAGAATCAGGGAACCTGGATATTTTAATTGTGCCTCACTTCCTGCAATAGATATTAATTGAAAAATTAAAAATTTTAAAACTAGAACACACTCTAACGATTATCTCATCTAATATCCTTTCTTCTATGGTAAAAAACAAAAAACCTGAAACATAAGACCTAATAATGAACAAAATAGAATGGACAGACACTTTGAGGGAGTCCTGATACTGCCGAAGTGGTTTTATTTTCCTTAGAAGGGTATCCTAGAACATTATGCTGAATTATGTATGGAGAAACTAGTTTGGGACTGGTTCTCATCCATATTAATTTTTTAGCACTTCATTGTCTCTGAAAAGCTGGAGTGTGAAATGGTGTTTGTCCAGCTACATCATCATCTCTTCTAGAATAGAGCCCAGCCTACTCTTGTATCAAAGATCTGTTACTTCGCTGTGATAGAAAGTTAGGCCTGACAAGTTCATTACTCACCACTCTGCTGTTGAAAATTAAATATAGTTTAATCTGCCTGTCTCCTTCAAAATAATAATAATAATAATAATAAACAGATCAGAGGAATCAATTTTATAATATATCCAAAAAAAATAGATCAGAGACATATCTTCTACAGAACAAAATCAGATCAGAGAATATGTCTCCTACAGGGTAAACCAGATCAGAGACAGACCGGAAAAATATAATATGAATTTATTTTGTCCCAAGAAGAAAGAACCATGATCATGTGGAGACCCCTTCAAAAAGGAGCTCAGAGACCACCCTCCCCCCCCCCTTTCTAAAGGTTTTTAAGGTTTCTTTGCTTTCAGGTTACAAAATAACTTCATTAGCATGATATAAATCAACCCAAAGCAAATACTACAAATGCAAATCAGGTAAACAATACAAATCAGTTTAACAGCTCAACATAATGCAGATGCTATGGTTAGATTATATGGAGACAGGTATTATCAAAGACAAGGAGATCTAGATAGTTGATCAGGAAAACAATAAGATCTATTCACTTTCTTGGGAGTTTCAAAGGGGCATTTAAATTTGTTTATTCTCTTGGGGAAAGTAAATAGGGACTGTCCAGTTTCAGTATGAAGTCTTTGAGCAAAAGGCATTTTGCTCCAATTAATCCAGGGTCTCATAAAATTCATTTGGATAATAAGACCGCTCTATCAAATCTAGGTGATCTCTACATTCATATTAACATTGTTCTCCATGCTGATTGAGATTTTTCAGCTTGTTTTGAGAATAACTATTAAATATTTATACTTTACCTTCTGAGCATTGCCATTTGGGGTTTTCTTGGCAAAGATACTAGAATAATTTGTCATTTCCCTCTCCAATTCATTTTACGGTTAAGGAAACTGAGGCAAACAGAGTGATTTGCAGGAAGATTAGTCTTCATGATTCCCAGCCCAGTGCTCTATTTACTGTGCCACCTAGCTGCCCTACCTTCCTTCTGGTCTCTTTATAAACTCATATCTCTCACCAATTTGTTTTATTTACCAAGTTGTTTTTGCTTACCCTTTCTTAATTAACTTGTCTTGCCATCTTCCTTCTTGTGTTCTTCCTTTCAGTTCCATACTCCTCAATAATAGTGATATGGTGGGAAAATGGGGTACAGGTTGGGGTAGGAGTTGGGGTTCTTAGGAATTCCTCTTTAAAGAATTACACCCTCTTGCACACAAAACGTAGTTAGAATAAGGTGATAGTTTATTTAGGAGCAAGGGAAGGGAAGGGTGGGGGGAGGGAAACCATGAAAGAAATCCTAGGACTTTTTTCATGGGGAGATTGGCTTAAAGCATATGGCTCAGAGGTACCAAATCTCCTCGAACAGGAGACTGGAAGGTACTTTTATAGAGGACTGATGGGAGTGGACCATCTTCCTGTGGAAAGTTCCTTTAGTGAGGGAGGACCATCCCCCACTGGTGGTAGCTGGGGGAATTGGGTGAGCAGTGGAGGACCATCCCCCACTGGTAGTGACTAAAGGAATTGGGTGAGGGGTGGCTACAGATCCCTCTTCAGAACACAAAGACCGAAGCCACACCCAAATTTATCTCCCCAGGATAAGGGAGACCAGAATGAAGTGTGGGAATCCAAAACTAGCTCAGTCTGATTTGGTTCAGCTTATCTCTCTAGGCGTTATCGGTCCTCTGGTTTAGTTTCTCAAGGAGAAGATTCCTCGGTGTGCCCCAGAGAAATTCTGGGGTGCTCTGCGCCCCATGACATTCCCCACTTCTCTATATATAAGGAAAGGGGACGAAGATTCTTCTGAAACTGCTTCATGCTGACCGGGGGTCGAAAAAATCACGGCACAAGGGAGGGGGAGGGGAGAGAAGTGGAGAAGGCCTGGAATGTGCAGAGCTGTGAGGGGCCCAGAGAGTCCAGAGGCAACACGTAGGCACAGTGTCATGAATCCTTGAGCCTAGATGGAACAGACTTAAACAAAAAAATTAAAACTGACCAGAGCAAAAGGGAAAAGGGGCTTTATCAGATCAGGAGTCAAGTGGGACCTTTTTGTAGGACAGGGTGTGGCCTGCTTTACAGGAGGGAGTTCAAGCCTAATTCTGTGATAGGCAGTGTCTACATTAAGGGTCCCTTTTATCCCATCCCCATTTTGTGCCTTGATTGCATGCTAGGACCTGAACCAGAGAGTAAGACAGAGGTCGCCCCAAAACCATTCCTAGGCTTGCCTCCTATGTCCAGCTTGGCCATAGGCCTGACACGATGCTGGTCAGGAGAGCAAGCTGCAGAGCCCTGGATTTTTGCTAAGCCGATCTCTTGGGTGCTGCCCTGGGGACAAAGAGGTAGGAGAGCTGGCCTCACCTTCGTGCAGCGTCCCCTACTTCTGTGTCCCAGTTTACTGCAGCTGCCAGAATCTCGGCCGGCCGGAGTTCTGCTGGTAGCAGATGTGGTGATGGCTGCTGCTATTATAGAAGCTTGGTCTATGGAGCAGGCACAAGCCATCTTTTCTCTCTCTTTGGCTACTGCAAGGTCCTTGTTATTAAAAATCTTAAAAGCAATGTCAAGGAGTTGTGAGGATGGGATCTGGGGACCCCAGTCTAACTTCTGGAGCTCTCTCCTAATGTCAGGAGCAGACTGGCTGATAAAATGAATATTGAGGACAGTAATTCCTACATCTCTTTGGGGGTCTAGGTTAGTATATTTCTTCAGAGAGTCTGCTAAGCGGCTCATGAAGACAGCAGGATTTTCATCAGACCCCTGTGTTATCTCCCTCACCTTTCCATAACTGACTTGTTTCTTAACACCCCTTCTCATTCCCTCAACCAGGCAGGTGACCATGTGATTTCTACAAGCTCTGTCTTCCCTGTTATCATAGTTCCATCTCGGTTCTACAACTGTAAATCCAGGGACCCCAACCCAATTTCCAACCTGCGAGTGTTCATCCCCAACTTGTACCGCCAGGTCCCAAATCTGTTTTTTCTCGTCAGGGGTACAACAGCTGGCAAGAATAATTTGCAGATCGGTCCAGGAAAGGTCAAACTCCAGTGTCACAGACTTAAAGCCATCTATGAACTTTGTGGGGTTCTCTGAGTAGCTCCCCAATTTCTCTTTAATCTGAGATAACCTGCTTATAGAAAAACAGGCATGCTTTACTGTTGTGCCCTTCCCAATGGGAAATTCCCTTAATGGAAGCAGGGAAGCAGTGGGAGATGTTGGTAAAGACCTGGGTTGGGGAGATAGCTCAGGTGGAGACAGAGGATTGGGTGTAGGGCCCGGTGGGGGATGGGTGACAGCCTTTGGCTGTGGAGTGGGTGGGGGAAGGGAAACAGTCTTTGGCTGCAGCATGGGTGGAGATGGGGAAAGGGAGATAACCGTAGGTGACTGCAGATTAGGTAAAGCAGATGGGGTCGGCTGAATGGAAAAAACAGGAGAAATGGGAACATATTGGAGTTCCCCCAGATTGTAAATGGGGTAGAGCAGGATAGAAGGAGACTGATATCCACTCCCCGTGTGGCACAGGGAATTGGTTCTGAGATCAGCCGGTGGGCAAGGAGAGGTCTCAGTCATAGAGTGAGATGACTGTGGTTGACCCATAGGTATGGAAGCAGGCGGGGAAGGAGTGGAACGAGAAACAGGTAGGGAATGAGTTTGAGGAGGAGGGGAGGCTGAGGTCTCACAGTAGGTGCCCAAAGGGTTAGCTAATTGCTTGGGCTTGCGGTGATTCTCAACCGGCAAGGGGACCTCATCCTTTCCCTTTGACTTCTGGCTCAAACTCATAAAAGCCGATACGTATGGAATCTCTGTCCATCTCCCTTCACGCTTGCAAAACTTGTCCAATTGCAAGATGGTATTATAATTAAGGGTGCCGTGTACCGGCCAATTTCCTTCACTTCCTAGAGGATAATGTGGCCATAAATTGTTACAAAAATGTATCATGCACCTCTTTCTCAGGTTTTTAAGTTCCAATTTAGTCCAATCTCTTAGGATGCACCCCAGAGATGAATTTTTTGGAACACTCCCTTGCTGTCCCATAACTACTGTCTAAGGAGAATAGTCTGAACCAAGAGCAGAGAGCTGGTAAGGGATAGACACATAAGCATAAATGTTCTTACCCAGAAACGTGTAGTCTGAGGGTCCTAGCGTGGTTCGGACATCTAGGAGTCCCAGGCTGCTCTCTGCTGTCCTGCAGACGCTGACCATCTCTACCTCTCTGTGACTCAAACAGGAGGTTGAGTCAGGGGGGAGAGGGAGAAGAGAAACCCAGAAGGGAGGTTCCCACCCCCCAGTTTTGTGTGCTAAGAGGAAAGAGGAAAATCCCACGTCCCTACAACGTTCGGGTGCCAGATGATATGGTGGGAAATGGGGTACAGGTTGGGGTAGGAGTTGGGGTTCTTAGGAATTCCTCTTTAAAGAATTACACCCTCTTGCACACAAAACATAGTTAGAATAAGGTGATAGTTTATTTAGGAGCAAGGGAAGGGAAGGGTGGGGGGGGGAGGGAAACCATGAAAGAAATCCTTGGACTTTTCATGGGGAGATTTGGCATAAAGCACATGGCTCAGAGGTACCAAATCTCCTCGAACAGGAGACTGGAAGGTACTTTTCTGGGGAAATTCTGGGGTGCTCTGCGCCCCATGACAATAGGATCATAGAATCATAATTTTTGAACTTCAGGTACTCCTGGTCTTTTCCCCTCATTTTTCAGATGAGGAAACTGCAGCCCAGAGAAGATGAGAGATTTTCCCAAGGTCACATAAGTAAATACCAGGGGCTGGATCTGTTCCTTTTATGAGAAAAGTGTTTATTCATACCCAATGATTTGGGTAGAACCAGAGTTCCCCTTTTATCTATAGTCTTCATTTCAAATTTCAGTCTCTTGAAGGTCATTGAAAAAACTCTCCTTCATCTTGGTCAGATCCCACTCAACCTTCTACTCAGATTTGGGTGGGGATAAATTCTTGGAATAGATTGCCCAAAGCTGGGCAATTTAGAAGTGACACAATCAAAGTTCATTAGAATAGGCCCAGCCCCTCATTATAATATTCATTCTCTCTCACTACTTATTAACCAATCAGAAGACCCATTTTTCCAAGGCCATTATAAGCCTGCTGTCATGAGGGGTTTTGGCATTTGGGAATACCTCTGACCTCTTATTAAAATGGTACCATTATTAATAAAATTATTAATTACCTAGAAATTATGTCTCTTGAACTTTTTAAATGACACATTTCATACTGAGTAGTTCTTAAGATTGAGGCTTTATCCTCCTTTAGCTGAAGTTCTTCTTCTTCAACTTTTCCTCAAAATCTCCCAAATTTCTTTTCCCCTCAATTCATTTTCTGTTTTTCTTCACAATGTCAAACTCCTCTAAATCACCTTCACAAATCTTTGCTTCTTCATATTTTTCTCCTAATCCTTCTTCTATTGCCTTCCATGGAAAGTGGGAGTAATCCAGGGCTTGCCTTTGATATCCCCAAGGGAAGAAGTGAAGTAAAAATAAAAACCCTCATAGAGATACGTATTTTCCCTCTCCTGAACATACGTGAACAACTGAAAATGTCTGACAGACCTCTAGTGATGGACTTCTTTATCTGAGCTTCTACTTCATCAACAACCCTTTCTTAATCATAGAACACCATGAGAAATATACACATATTGGGGCTCCAGAAAAATTACTCAAATGCAAAATACTCTGCTTGTAAGTTCCACCAGTCTATTTTTTTTTTTTGTCAGCCAGAGAATAGAACTAGTTTAATGCAAAGGCCTTTAATGAAATAGAAGATTAACAAACTAGGAATGTGAGTTTCCCAATAAACCTGGGTCAACTCTCTCCCACAAATAAATACACTATCAATTGGAAAAATGTTCAGTTCCAAGCCAAGATGGCCAAGTGAGGAAGCAACCCATTGCAGATCTCCCAGATTTCCCCTCTAACCTGACATAAAACTGCCTCTGAACTCACCAAGGAGCAGGGAAACAATCTACCAGCCTGGCAGGAAAGGTCTGTCTTACCTGGGTGGGAGGGAAGTGGGGTACAGGAGCAGCAGCAACAGAAATAGCTTCTGGGCTCACAGCAGGGGCCTACAGCAGTCCTCTAAGTAGTAAAGCCCAGCCTAATCAGGTCAGCAACAGATTCCCACCCCTGTGTCCTCCCAGCAGAGAGACTATTTCCAGGGCAAGTCAGTTACAGGAATTCAGCAAATCGCAACAAAATTAACCTTCAATGCCCCCTTTAGCAACTCAGCAAGTGTTACCACAAAGATGAGTAAGAAAACAGTGAAGAAGAGTTTGACTATTGACAGCTACTTTAATAATAGAAAGTATTAAGACACAGACATAGAGGACAGTAACAAAATGATTACAGGGGAACCTTCAAAGAAAAGTGCAAATTGGTCTCAGGCTGAAAATAAATTCCTGGAAGAACTTAAAGAGGACTTTGAAAATTGAGTTAGAGAGGTTGAGAAAAGATTGGGGGCAGCTAGGTGGCACAGTGAATAAAGCACCAGGCCTGGATTAAGGAGGTCCTGAATTCAAATCTGGTCTCAGACACTTGACACTTACTAGCTATGTGACCTTGAGCAAGTCACTTAACCCTCATTGCCCCACAAAAAGAAAAAACAAAAACAAAAACAAAACAAATAATGTACTATAAGGGGGACAGCTAGGCGGTGCAGTGGATAAAGCACCGGCCTTGGATTCAGGAGGACCTGAGTTCAAATCTGGCCTCAGATACTTGACACTTGCTAGCTGTGTGACTCTGGGCATGTCACTATACCCTCATTGCCTCACAAAAATAAAAAATAAAAATAAAGAGAAAATATTGGAAGTTATGGAAGAAAACCTTGAAACAGAAATACAAAAAATTACTGATGAAAATAATTCCCTAAAAAACAGATTTAGCAAAATGGAAAAAGAATTACAAAAAGTCACTGAAGAAAATAATTCTTTAAAAATTAAAATTGGGGGGTAGCTAGATAGCACAGTGGTAAAGCACCGGCCCTGGATTCAGGAGTACCTGAGTTCAAATCCGGCCTCAGACACTTGACACTTACTAGCTATGTGACCCTGGGCAAGTCACTTAACCCTCATTGCCCTGCAAAAAACAAAAAAAAACAAAACAAAAAATTAAAATTGAACAAATGTTAACTTGCAACTTTATAAGACACCCAGACGCAGTATAACAAAATCAGAAAAACAAACAAATGGAAGAAAATATAAAATTTCTCATTGAAAAAAGAACTGACCTAGAAGAAAGATCCAGGAGAGATAATATAAGAATTATTGGACTACCTGAAAGCCATGACCCCCCCCCCCCCAAAAAAAAAAACCCAGACAATATTTTTCAAGAAATTATAAAAGGAAAATTGCCCTGAAATATTAGAACCAGAGGGCAAAATAGATATTGAAAGAATCCACTGATCATCACCTGAAATAGATCCCTAAATCAAGATTCACCAGAACATCATAGTCAAATTTCAAAACTCACAGATCAGAGAAAAGGTATTGCAAACAACCAAAAAGAAACAATTCATATACCATGGAGCTACAGTCAGAATTACACAGGATTTGGCAACTTTCACATTAAAGAATCACAGGCCTTGGATTACAATATACAGAAAGTCAAGAGTTATGTTTACAACCAAGAATTACATAACCAGCAAAATTGAATATGCTTTTTCAGGGGGAAAATGGTCATTTAGCAAAATAGAGGAATTTCAAGTATTTTTGATTAAAAGGCCAGAGTCAAATGGGAAACATACAAAGATCAAAAAACAAAAAACAAAAACAAGAAAGAACTATAAGAAATTTAATAAGTTTACAATGTTTCTAGTTCTATATGATAAGATATTTGTAATTCTCAATAACTTTATTGTAAAAGTAACAATTAGAAGTATATGTAAGAGCTTGTGGTCATAAGGTAATATGTAAGGTATGTTAATATTTGTAAGGTTTTTTGTTTGTTTGTTTGTTTGTTTTAGTGAGGCAATTGGGATTAAGTGACTTGCCCAGGGTCACACAGCTAGTAAGTGTTAAGTGTCTGAGGCCGGATTTGAACTCAGGTATTCCTGAATCCAGGGCCCGTGCTCTATCCACTGCACCACCTAGCTGCCCCAATATTTGTAAGTTTAAAAAAATGTAATATAAGAATGATTAGAAAGAGTACATGTAGACAGAGGGTGTGATTACAGGATGACACTGATGATACAACACCATAGAAAATAAATTAAGGGGCTTAAAAGAAATATCAAGGAAGAAGGAGGAGGGGAGAAACTGAATGGGGTGAACACACACACACACAAAGAGGCATATAAAAATTATAATAATAGACGGGAAGATGGGGGACATGGGCAAAGATTAAACCTTACTCTCATCAACGTTGACTCAAAGAGGGAACAACAAACATACTCAGCTTGATAAAGAAATCAAGAAAGTTCAAAAAGGGATAGTAATAATAGAAGGGGGTGGGGACCAATACAAGGGAGGGGATTTTGGGGAAGGTGGTGATTATATGTAAAACAATTGTGGGAAAGAAGAGGGTAGGAGGGCAGAGTGGGAAGGATTAACAGGTGAAAAATAGCAGGGAAAGAAATAAACAGTCATCAGAACTATAAATCTGAATGAGATGAACTCACCCATTAAATGGAAATGGATAGCAAAATGGACTAAAAACCAAAATCCTACAATATGTTGTTTATAAGAAACAAATTTAAAGCAGAGTGATACACACAGGGTAAATGTAAAGGGCTGGAAGAAAAATCTATTATGCTTCGATTGAAGCAAAAAAAAGCAGGGATAGCAATTATGATTTCAGACAAAGCAAAAGCAAAAATAGATCTACTTAAAAGATATGAAGAAGGAAACTGCATTTTGCTGAAAGGTACCATAGACAATGAAGCCATATCAATACTTAACATATATGCACCAAATGGTATAGCATTTAAATATTTGAAGAAGTTGAATAAGTTACAGAAGGAAATATATAATAAAATTATAGTGGGGGACCTTAACATTCCCCTCTCAGAACTGGATAAATCTAACCAAAAAATAAATAAGAAAGAAGTTAAGGAAATGAATAAATTAGACATGATAGATCTCTGGAGAAATATAACCAGGTGGAATTTATACCAGGAATGCAGGGCTGGTTCAATATTAGGAAAACTATCAGCATAATTGACCATATCAATAACAGAAGCAAAAGAAATAGAAAGGAATATACCTTCTTCTCAGCAGTATATGGGACTTACACAAAAATTGAAATTAAGATTAAAAACCAATGGAAATTAAATAATCTGTGCCTAAAAAATAAGTGGGTCAAAGATCAAATCATAGAAACAATTGATGATTTCTTTAAGAAAATGACAATGATAAGATAATATATCAAAATTTATGGGATCCAGAAAAAACAGTTCTTAGGGGAAAATTTATATCCCTAACCGCTTACATCAATAAAACAGAGAAAGACCAGATCAATGAATTGGGCAAATAACTAAAAAACTCCTAGAAAATGAACAAATTAAAAATCCCCAACTAAACACCAAATTGGAAATCTTGAAAATCAAAGGAGAGATTAATAAAAGTGAAATTATGAAAACCACTGAATTAATAAATAAAACTAGAAGCTAGTTTTATGAAAAAAAAACAATAAAATAGATAAACCATTGATTAATTTGATCAAAAAAAGAAAAGAAGAAAATCAAATTACTAGTATCAACAATGAAAGGGGTGAACTCACCACCAATGAAGAAGAAATTTTTATTTTATTATTAGGAACTATTTTGTCCAATTATATGCCAATAAATTTGACAATAAAAATGAAATGGATGAATATTTACAAAAATATAAGTTACCCAGACTATCAGAAGAAGAAATAAAATATTTAAATAACCCAATTTTAGAAAAAGACATAGATCAAGTCATCAATGAACTTCCTAAGAAAAAGATCCCAGGACCAGATGGATTCACGAGTGAATTCTACCAAACATTTAAAGAACAATTAATCCCAACACTATATAAATTATTTGAAAAAATAAGTGAAGGAGTCTTACCAAACTCCTTTTATGAGACAAATATGGTGCTGATTCCCAAACCAGGAAAAGCAAAAACAGAGAAAAAAAATTATAGAACAATTCACTAATGAATATTGATGCAAAAATTTTAAATAAAATACTAGCAAATATATTATAGAAATATATCATAAAGGTCATACACATATAACCAGGTGGAATTTATACCAGGAATGCAGGGCTGGTTCAATATTAGGAAAACTATCAGCATAATTGACCATATCAATAACAGAAGCAAAAGAAATTGTATGATTATCTCAATAGATGCAGAAAAGACCTTTGACAAAATGCAGCACCCATTTCTTTTAAAAACAGAGTATAGGAATTACCTTAAAATGATAAGTACTATTTATATGAGAACATCAGCAAGCATTATCTGTAATGGAGATAACCTAAAAGTCTTTCTAATACAATCTGGGGTGAAACAAGGATGCCCATTATCACTTCTATTATTTAATACTGTATTAGAAATGTTAGCTATAGCAATAAGAGAAGAAAAATTAAAGGAATTAGAATAGCTAATGAGGAATAAAACTATCACTCTTTGCAGATGATATGATGTTATACTTAGAAAATCCTAGAGAATCAACCAAAAAGCTACTTGAGGGGCAGCTTGGTGGCACAGTGGATAAAACACCAGACCTGGATTCAGGAGGACCTGAATTCAAATCTGGCCTCAGACACTTAACACTTACTAGCTGTGTGATCCTGGGCAAGTCACTTAACCCTCATTGCCCTGCAAAAAAAAAAAAAAAGCTACTTGAAATTATTAACAACTTTAGTAGAGTTGCAAGATACAAAATAAATCCATATAAATCCTAAGCATTTCTAAGTATTACTAATAAAATATAGCAACAATAGAGAAATTCCATTTAAAATAACTGTGGGCAAGATAAAATACTTGGGAGTCTACCTGCCAAGACAAACATAGCAACTATATGACCAAAACTATAAAACATTTTTAATTATTTTTAATTTAAAATTTTTTTTAAGGGCAATGAGGGTTAAGTGACTTGCCCAAGGTCACACAGCTAGTATGTGTAAAGTGTCTGAGGCTGGATTTGAACTCAGGTCCTCATGACACCAGAGCTAGTGCTCTATCCACCATGCCACCTAGCTGCCCCTAGAAAACATTTTTCACAAAAATAAAGTCAGATCTAAATAATTGGAAAAATATTAATTGCTCATGGGTAGGTAGAGTCAATATAGTAAGAATGACAATTCTAACTAAATTAATTAATTTATTTTGTGCTATGCTAATCAAACTATCAAAAAATTTAGAACTAGAAAAAATAATAACAATTCATCTGGAAAAACAAAAGTTCAAGGATATCATGGGAATCAATGAAAAAATTACTAAAGGGGGCAGCTAGGTGGCGCAGTGGATAGAGCACTGGCCCTGGAGTCAGGAGGACCTGAGTTCAAATCTGACCTCAGACACTTGACACTTACTAGCTGTGTGACCCTGGGCAAGTCACTTAACCCCAATTGCCTCATACACACATACCAAAAAGAAAAAAAAATACAAAAGAAGGTGGTCTAGCATTACCAGATCCCAAACTGGACTATAAGGCAGTAATTATCAAAACAATCTGGACTGGCTAAGAAATATAGAGGGTAAATTATCACAAACAGAAGCAGTAACAAACTGGGAAAATCAAAGAATTGTCTTCCTGATGGAGGGCAAGAGAAGCATAATTTGAAGAGTTACAACCAATTGATCAATTCAATATACAGAAGCTGGAAAAGTGATAAAATAAGCATGAAAAATTGAGGATAGAAGCAGGATCAAAACAAACAAATGGAAGCAAAACATTCCAATATCTGGAATTTCTATTCCTACATACCCTTCTTTATGGACTTATTATAATGAGTTGTTTTTTGTAGCAACAATAATTAGGAGCCATTCCCTAGTGCTAGTGTAGAAGATGTTAATACCTATAGTCATTTAATGAAAAATCATAGAGCATCTCTAAGTAAGGGAAAATCTTAAAAGGGATTGCTTACTCTGTGCATCAAGCAAAAGGTTTATTTAATTTTCTTCCCAGGAGTGATGATAACAAGGCTTTTCAGTTTTACATTTAAGTTCATTTCATGCCCAGGGTACTGGTTGGTTGTCATCCATTCTTGAAGAGGACCAAAATGACATCACTATGTTCTGACCAAACCAATACGAGCTTGCAATGTTCTACCACAGGTTGGGCACAAATAATCAATGTGAATGCTTGGGTTGGATTCTTTAAATTTACTCATATCATGTTTCCTTTGAGCTACTTCAATTCTACTTTGCTTATAGAGTACAGCAGTTTCTCTGATGAGGGCTCATCATACTGGGTAGTCCTGTGTCCATGCAATGTCATGCAATCAGTTCCAAAGTTCTTAAGAGACACTTTGAGAATGTTTTTATATCATTTTTTTTTTTGACCACCACATGAGTGCTTGCCTTCTGTGAGTTCTCCACAAAATAGTCTTTTAGGTGTGGTAAAAATTATTTGTGGTAATTAATATTGGAAGTTTTAGCTGAATCATTTGGGAGGGGCCACACCTGGCCCACCCTGGGATTACGTATGCTACTAAGAAGGACCTCCCCTTTTGGGGGAGGAAAACACCAGATGCAACTGGAAGGGAGGGAACTTCTGGTAGGAGGGGCGTGTTCAAAAAGTTCACGGTCCTTTTGACCTGGCATTCAGTCTGGTGGCTCTTGGCTTGGCTCAGTGGTGGGGTGTTTCGTGCTCAGTCTTGGGTGTGCTGGTTCTTGGCCAGGCAGGCAGTTTGGGATTGGTGACTTTTATGAAAGAAAACCCTAAATTCCTTTGAACTGGCTTAATTGGGAACTCTCTGGGATTGCATAAGCTAAGTTTAGAGTTAAGACTGTCCATCTGTATTTCTACTTCCTCATTTCCCTAATTGGTTTCACCTTTGTGGTCTAATTAATTCCCAAGCAATAAAACCTGATCCTTTATGAATTAAAGCTCAGAGGCTCCTTTTCTTGTTGGCCTTGGAGGAATATATAAAAGGGAAAGTTCAAAGGGGAGATTAATGCTCTGTATATCCAATTTTGGGCTTCACATAGGTAAGTATACATTTGGTATTCAAATAATGTGGCCAGCCCATTGGAGTTGCACTCTCTACAGGAGAGTTTGAAAGATTTGCAGTTTAGCTCCAGAAAGGACCTCAGTGTTTTGTATCTTATGCTTCCAGATGATCTTCAGAATCTTCCTAAGGCAATTCAAATGGAAGCCATTCAGTTTTCTGGCATGGTGCTGGTATGCTGTCCAGGTTTCAAAGGCATACAACAATGAGGTCAGCACAAAAACTCTGTAGACCTTCAATTTGGTAGTCAGTTTAATACCTTTTCTCTCCCAACACCTTCCTTCAGAGCTTCCTAAATGCTGGGCTAGCTCTGGCAATGTGTGCAGCATCATCATTATCAATGTGTACATCCCTGGAAAGTATACTGCCAAGAAAAGTGCAGGGCTCTATAGCTGGTGTAAAGCTGGTGAACCTCCTGCTCTCAAGGAATATATAATCTAGGAGAGATAACTTGTAAATAACCATTATGACCTCCTAGGAGAGATGACTTGTACATTAATAACCTATCATGATTCTGGGGGCGGCTGGGTGGCACAGTGGATAAAGCATTGGCCTTGGATTCAGGAGTACCTGAGTTCAAATCTGGCCTCAGACACTTGACACTTACTAGCTGTGTGACCCTGGGCAAGTCACTTAACCCCCACTGCCCCACAAAAAAAAATAACCTATCATGATTCTATGAAAAATAATGAGAGAGATATCACTTCTTGCTTTAAGGTGTAGGAATGTGAAGAGGGAGTGGAGGTGGGATCAAGGAAGAATTCAAGGTAGGATCATGATAGAAGGGAGCAATTTCAACAAGGAAAAACAATGAAGAGAGGGAATTCATGACAGAGAGGCTATAGAAACAAAGGCAAAAGCTTCACATAGCAGCCATTTTTCTTTTCTTTTGTCCTTCCAAATGTATGCAACTCCGTGGAAGCCAGTTGTGTGCTTTTAAAAGCATGGGCCTTTGTCCCCAGATTAGCTTGGCACGGATGATGAGCTAGGTGATAAACTCTGGACAGAAATGACTCTAATGCTGCATTTGCTTCAGTTTGGTTTGGTTAAAGGGAAAATACTTTCCTAGTGAGTCATCTAGACTAATTTCCAAAACAGAGAGTAGGATAAGTACAGAAGAGTGAATCATTCTCTTTGAGTGTTGTTCCTTACTGAATTCTATCCCAAGGAGCATAAGTTATAGTTCCCATATGCTGAATTCTTACAAGGTTCTTTTTAGTCTGTATCCTGTCTTTTATTGCTTCCAGTTCACACACTACCTTGCTTTTCCTTAAAACATAGCTTTATTTTCATTACTTCAAATACTTCTCTCCATTAAATGCAAGAGTTACAGAGCTTTAAATGGATCACCCTTCATTTTTTAATACAATTGACTACCTGTCCCTATTGCTATCATGTAGAGAGAATCAATCAATCCATGAATTAATTTTTTAAAAAAATATTTATTAGGAATTTACAATGCATCAGGCACTGTGGAGGTGTTAATAAGAAAAAACTCTCATTTATAAAGTGCTTTAATTTTTTATATATATTATCTCAATTGATTATCACAATAACCCAGTGAGGCAGGTAGTATAGATGTTACCCCCATTTTACTGTTGAAGAAAGTGAGGTCCAGAGATGTATTCCTCTGGGTAAAATGAATATCTGAGGCAGAATGTAAACCAGATTAATCTGATGCCATGTCTGGTAATCTATCTGCTATGACAACAGTGGCCCACAATATCTTTCTAAGCAAAACCATGGGGGTCACAAATACTAGAAGTAGAAATCATTCTCTTTGCTTGGGACCTGCAAGTCAATAGCAATGAGTATTATTACTTTAACCAAATGATAATTGCCTTTTTTTTTTTTTTTGCATGGAGCAATGAGGGTTAAGTGATTTGCCCAGGGTCCCACAGCTAGTGTCAAATGTCTGAGGCTGGATTTGAACTCAGGTCCCCCTGAATCCAGGACCAGTGCTTTATCCACTGCACCCCCCACCCCCATAATTGGCTTTTTTAATGTAATCATGGAGACCTATGGTTGGCTTTGCTATCTTTGTTCCTTCTCTGAAAATCAACACTAGTCTACTAGTTCTTCTAAAGAACGTGAGAAAATAATTAATAATGGATCTCTTAGGGGGACCCAGAGATCAGTTTTTCAGTGATTTCTCCTCCCTACTCCTGAAAGTCCAGTTCTCCTTGAGAAACTTTATCAAATCTCACCTGAAACAAACCCAAGGAAACAAAAGAAACGGAGATAGATTCTTTTGTCTAGATCAGTGAAGGACTGTTGGGATTAAACCACACTTAGATAGTGGACTTTGACTTGAGCAACTTCAGTGAGTGTCTTTTAAATTTTTTCCACTGATGTTCATTTTAATGTAGACCACTTTCAAATCATGTCAACCAATGGAATTGAATGACGCTAACCAATTAGGTTTGATAAATGTAAAATGACCTGCCTCTAACAAAAGAGGACAAAAACCCTTGGAAGACTCCAGGAGGGTCTCTCTGGCTTCTAGGTCTGGATCTTTGAGTGCTTTTCTCCTGCTCATGCTAACCGGCATGCAGAAGCTCTCTCCCTGTTTTCTCTCTTTTTTTTTTTCCTCAGGGCAATGAGGGTTAAGTGACTTTCCCAGGGTCACACAGCTAGTAAGTGTCAAATGTCTGAGACCAGATTTGAACTCAGGTCCTTCTGAATCCAGGGCTGGTGCTTTATCCACTGTGCCACCTAGCTGCCCTCCTGATTTCTCTACCAAGAGGCCTAGGACCATGAGAAGTTAGGGAGAATTAGGGAGACATGTGGTCAATCCTTTACTGGCATAATATTAATAAATTAAGATATGCTCACCCAAAACTTGTGTAAATAGCTACAGCAAATTAATTTTAAAAAACAATAGTAATCCAAGAGATATGATCTTACCATTATCAGTGTTCATATGGGGAATTCACATAGGATACTGTTTGATAGTTTTGAATATTAAAATATAGCTTTTGTATCTGCCTGTCTCCTACAAACATTTCAGAAAAATAATCTTTAATCTCTCCTATAAAATGAATAAACCGATCAGAGAAATTATATCTTATAATAACTCCTACCAAAACCAGATCAGAGAACATGATATCTGTACCTGTCCTCCTACAAAACAGATCAGAGACAGACAGAAAGAAACATAATATTAATTTAATATTTTGTCCCAAGAAGAAATATATAACACATGATCATCTGTGAAGACTACCCTCCTGAGAGAGAAGCTCGAGGCATCCCTTTTCTGAGAGTATATAAGGTTTTCTTTGCTCACTGGTTACAGGGTAATGTCACTTTTATTAGCATGATGCAAGGTAACCTACAGCAAATACTATAACAGGCAGCTTAAAGACACAGGAAGGGTTTATCAATGACAAGGATGTCTAGATATTTGCTAAGGAGAACAATAAGATCTATTTACTCTTTGGGGGAAAGAAGATAGTGAATGGGGACTCAGCTGAAGTTTAGACAAAATGGGACATTTTGATTTGTGTACTCTCTTGGGGCGAGAAGTTAGTAAATAGGGACTTATCTGCTAGCTATCTGGGTTCAGCCTGAAGTTTTAGCTAAAGGGCATTTTCCAGGGTCTCATAGAATCCATTTGGATAGTAAGGTACCTTCATCAAGTCCAGGTGATCCATATATTCATATTAACAATAGATAACAGAACATTTTCCAGTTTGTTGCCATTTGAAGTGTGTTTCTTGAAAAGTTCTCCTGTGCTTAGTCAAGCATTAAAGATATCCTAACAGTTTATTAAGTACATAATTTATAAGGAAATATTTTCCTTTGATCTCTGTCTCTCTGTCTCTCTGTCTCTCTCTCTCACACACACACACACACACACACACACACACACACACACACACACACACACACACATACACCACTGAACTAAAGCACCAATAAAGTAAAACACCACCATATCATGATAAGACAGATAGCTATCTCACAACAAATTTGATTGAAATGTTTATCTTCTGTAATTATATATATATATATCACATTTGCTAGCAACTTTAGTTGAAAGACTATTTTTTTTTTTGTCTCTCTCCTTAGATGAAGAATTATTAACAATGTCTCAAACTGTTCTTTGGTTCTTCTTGTCCAGACATACTTCTTATCCTTAGGTAAAATAAAGACAAGCAAAAGATAATTCCTTTTCCTTACAACATCTTCAATTTTCTTTTTTTAGGTTCCTCTGGGTAAAAGCCTTCCCTTGGGCTTCCCATTTTTCTTTCCCAAAGGTTACTCAGCTTCCTTCATTGTGTCTTCATGCAGTTTTTGCTCACTTTTTACAAACCTGCCAATTTACTCTCACTTTGTCTGTTAGCATTTAATTATCTGACTCCTTCACAATTAAAATCTGTCCCAGCAGCTGAGGACTTGCTATCCAGCACTTTTTAAGGTCTTTCTTTATGTATTTATTATATAAGGCTAACCGCTGGGGATTTCCTGATGTGTTTTTTTTTTCTTTTTTCTTTTTCAATACTAATTGGTGTCAGTGACAGATTCTTAAATGCCAAGATATATGCTCAGCTGATCTGGAGCTAATTCACTAATGAATTGTTTCTAAAAGTAGCATAAAAGAACTGAACTGGGGGAGGAAGAGAGAGAGAGAGAGAGAGAGAGAGAGAGAGAGAGAGAGAGAGAGAGAGAGAATTATGAAAAATTAAATCTAACTAGTCAGATAACCACATTTGGGATTGCCAGCTGATTAGTACATGGTGAAAAATAAATCACGAGAGGTTAAATTCAAGGTGTGCCTTTTCTCTGGGCAATTTCTATCTTGATATTTGAAGTCCCAATGACTCCCTCCTCATCCCCTTCTCCTGCCTTATACCCTCTGCATCTTCAAAATTTCATTGGTATAATTCTCATCTATCTAAAAGCTTGATAGCATTCTCTTTGGATCCCATCTGTGGACTATTGAATCAGATGGAAGGTCACAATTGAGCTACACGTTAACTTTAATTTGCATAATGCATTCCATCTTCCCTGGATTGAGTCTGCTGTCTTTGCTTGCCTTCATCTCATCTGCTCCAAATACCAATTTCATTTCCATAAATGATTGCTTGGGCATGTCATGGGCAATGATGCTCTACATTTCAGCATCTTCAGGCTTCTTTTACTAGATGTTTAGGCAGCCTAAGATTAATCAGTAGGCTTGAATTACTTCCACAAGTCAGATCAGGCTTGCAATCCAAACTAACTCAATACTATACCATCTAGGCCAAAGCAATGCAATGCAATCCAATCTAACAAATATTTATTAATTGTGTGCTATATGCATGACACTGTGCTAGTCACTGGGAATATTAAGACAAAAATTGTAAAGTCCTTAACCTTGAGGAGGTTGCTTTCTATCAGGATAGACAACATGAAGATAAATAAGGAGAGAAAATGATTATGGCACAAATATTTTAATTTCTGTATTTTTCTGATTCAACATTTCATCATATATATTTAGACTATTATTTTAGGATGGTGGGAACATTAAAATTTGAGCAATCCGGAAAGGCTTTCTGTGGAAGGATGAATGAAAACTCAGCCATGAAGGAGACTGAAGATTCCAAGAAGCAAAGGTGAGGGAGGAGGGAACTCCAGGCTTTGGAACCAACCCAAAGGGTCAGAAATGAGAAATGGAATGTTAAAGGAAAAACTAATAGGAGGAAGTTCAAGAAACAGTTACAAGGCCCCATACCTCTCACAATCACCCGTGAGCTACATGTCCAGGTGTGTAATTTCTTTTTCTTTCTTTCTTTCTTTCTTTTTTTTTTTTTTTAGTGCAGGGCAATGAGAGTTAAGTGACTTGTCCAGGGTCACAAAGCTAGTAAGTTTCAAATATCTGAGACTGGATTTGAACTCAGTTCCTCCTGAATCCAGGGCCAGTGTCTTATCTACTGAGCCACCTAGCTGCCCCCAAGGTGTGTAATTTCACTGCTTCCCTTTCAGGTATCCCTTCCCATCTCTGAAAAGCTAGAATAGGTATAAGTTGACCAGAGATCTGATGGTCCACTGGGTTAGCATGACCCTCATTGTCAGCAGAAAATAAATGAAGAACATACTGTGATCCTTTTTCTCTAGTCAAAATTAGGTCAGTGAGTGTTAGGGATCAGGTGAGGCTGGGTGAAGATTGGGAAAAATAAAATAACCTGTGTTCTTTTCTATTCTTAACTCTTCAGCACTAAAGGTTGTCGTTTTGACACGCTAATGTCCTCTTCCAGGTAAAGAAAAGAAACCTGGAATAGTGGAAAGTAACACTGGATTTGGAGTCAACCCTGGATTCAAATCATACCTCTACCACTTACTAGACATATGATAGAAGGTAAGTCATTTATTTAACTTCTCTACATCTATTAATCTTCATTTGCAAAAAGAGAAAAATATTTGCACAGTGTGCCTCACAAATTCTTTGAGGAAAGTGTTTTGTAAGCCAAATAGTGTGTTAGAAATTCATAATATTTTGAGTTGGACATGACTAAATGTGAAGTATTGCTACTCTTTTTTGAATGCAAATTGTTGTATGAATTACTTTTTGTACTACCATCACATCCAATTATGGCAGTTCACAAAGCAATCTACAATATTTCACATTTGTAGCTATACTTGTTACATGATGGGATTTTTTTTGTCATTGTCTTGTTCAGTTAAACATTTGAAAAAATATATATGACACAATTCCATTATGAAGAACTCGGGGGCAGGTAGGTGGTGCAGTGAATAAAGCCCTGGCTCTGGATTCAGGAGAACCTGAGTTCAAATTTGACCTCAGACACTTACCAGCTGTGTGACCCTGGGCAAGTCACTTAACCCTCATTGCCCTGCCCTCCCACCCCCAACTCCCCCAATTAAATCCATTATGAAGAACTCTAAGGAACCTTTAGATTATTCTGAATTTATGAATTTTTTTTCTGATAACTATAGCACTTTTTCCATATTCAGGAACTGGAAATAGAAGAGTCTTTTTCTAACCTGTGTTTGAAAGGAATTTCCACTGTAACTTATCTTGCCAGTGATTATGTGGTTTTTGCTTGAAGATTCCTAGTGAGAAGGAACCTTTTGCCTTTCAAGGCATCCATAAACATTGCTGAATGTTGTTGCTCTGTTTCAATCATGCCTGACTCTTTGTGACCCCATTTAGGGTTTTCTTGGCAGAGATACTGAAGAAGTTTGTTATCTCCTTATTCAGCTCATTTTTACAGATGTGGAAACTGAAGCAGAGTGACTTGCTTAGGGTTACACAGCTACTAAGTGTCTGAGGCTGGATTTGAACTCAGGAAGATGAGTCTTCCTGACTCTAGGACAAGCACTAAATGGGTGTTGCCTCAGACAAACTGAGACCTGGGAAAGACCTTAGCCTAAAAAGGCTGAGGTTTCCCACTGCCATCAGCAGTCATCCTGACCTGTTTTGCCACTTTGACTTTGATAACTCTGGAGGAGAGAGTGAAGCTGATGACTTTGCATAGCTCTGCCTCACTTAATTCAAATTCACTTGCAAGTCAAGACATCACCCTCCTGTTGTCATTGGTCCTTTTCAAGAACTAAGGATAATGATGAAGAAGAACAACAAGCTCAGTGCTCTATCCACTGCACCATCTACCTGCCCAATAGTCACAACTATTGCCAGATAGTTATAATTATTTCCCAATTTCCTCTTTGTAATTTCAACTCATTCTTCCTTGTTCTAGCCCTCTGGGGCTACAAAGAACTTTTCTACATGCTACTACTTTAACTATCTCGAGGTTGTTCTCTGAATCTTCTCTTCAGGTTAAACATCCACAGATTGTTCTACTGATCCCCATATGACTTGAGAATCATCATCCTGGTTGCCCTCTTCTTATGCTTTCTAGTTTATAAAGAATTTCACAGACTGTGCCAACCAGAACTGAATACAATACTCCATATTTAGTCTGACGAAGAAGAGTACAGAGAGTCTATCACTTTATTTCTAGAAGCCATTTCTCTTAATGTATCCCAAAATTAAATTAGCTTTTTTTTACTATATTGTATTTGCATTCCACTAAAATATTCAGATTTTTTTCTCTTTTTGTAGATCTTTTTAAAGACAAACATTTCTCTAATCATGTCTCTTCCATACTATTCTTATAAAGTTGGTGTTTTTAATTTGTTTTTTACCCAAATAGAGATTGTACATGCCACACCAGACCAGTAGGGGACAGATTCAGTAGGACCTCCATGCTGATATCACCCGATGCTTTCCATGGCATTTTAGCATCAGGGGTATGATTTATCCTTCAACACATAAGCCCTGGCTATACATGTTTCCAATATGTTTGACTATATATACTCTAATCTCACATGCTACCTCTCCACATGTATTCTCTAAGTATGTCCAGCTTTCATATTGATGCTTTATGTATTGGGGGAAAAATGTGTTCTGAGTTCATGGGGGAAATTTTCTGCTATCATTTTATTATATTTCACTAGATGTCTTTACTTTTAAACAATTGTTCAAATAAAAGTTGACTAGTAAAATTAAAACATTGGTATTCATTACTCTGCTATGATTTTGAGTGAATAGGGACTTTTGAACCTGATTTAGCTCACCTGTGGGAGACTCCTGTCAAGTTTTTGTTTTTGATTTTTTAAGGGGTGGGAGTAGGAGGTGAGTTGGCAGAGGATATTCTCTGGTGCTACACACAATATTCCTTGTGAAAGATCGGTCATGATTTAATCAATATGACTTGATCTAGTGCTTCTGGAAGATGTAAATAGGTTTAAACAGTCTTTGTTGAAATGGGAATTTGCCTGAATAGTGATAACTTGGAATAAATAGAATTTCAACCCTCTCATTATTTATCAGTGGATTCAGGGTCATAGGTTAGAAAACAACTTCAGTTTAAAGATGGAATGGAGAGATCAGATACTGATATAGAACCATCCATTAGATAGATTCTTAGTTACATAAATTCTTCAGATGTATTCATGACATTATAAAAGAGATGAGTTCCTTCTTTTTCCATTCATCCATCAGCAACAGCAAAATCGAGTGGTGAGAAGTGTTCATTTGGTTTCTTCTTTTATAGCAGAAAGGTGCTAACAATATTGTTTTCTTCTTGTTATCTTAAAAAAAAAAACAAGCAAGACTATGGCTTTATTGTAAACTCTTTTGTTTACCTGAATGACACAAAATGGGGCTGTTTTCTCTTTTTTCCTATAGCATGATGTGGCCTTTCAACAGCTATTCTACAGGTAGTTCAAAAACCTCTCTTTCATGGTGCTTATTTTGAGATTGTTACATTTTCAACCAATTCACATTGTATAGTTTTGTTTTTCTTCTGGGCCCTTTTATTGAAAATATTTATGTGCATCTTTGTCCATCTGAATAGCCCATTTAGTACTCTTAGTCCAGTGGATTTTTCTTTTTCTAATTGAAATGCTCGCCTCTAGCTATGTGATCCTGGGCAAGTCACTTCACCCTGTTTGCCTCAGTTTCCTTATCTGCAAAATGAGCTAGATAAGGAAATGGCAAATCATTCCAGTATCTTTGTCAACAAAACCCCAAATGGGGTCATGAAGGTTTAGACAAGACCGAAATGACTAAACATCATAATCAATAACATATATGATATATCCCTTCCAAAAGAATGTAAGCTGTTTGTGAGTAGAAATTATGTCCTTTTTGTTTTTGTATTCTTAGTGCTCAGTATAGTGCTGAATCACATAGTAGGAATTGAATAAATACTGTTGATTGTTCAGTGCTTAATGTTGTCTATCATTTAGTTATTGATACAACTGCAGGCTCTCATACAGCATGTCTTTGTGGGAAAACAATATGCTATAAATAAAAATAAACATTTATAGAGCAACTTAAGGCTTATAAGACATTTTACTCATGATAACCCAATGATATAAGGAGTAAAACTAATTCCATCCCCATTTTGCAAATGAGGAAGCTAAACCCCAGTGAAAAGAAATGACTTTTCCCATGGTTAAACACTGTGAAAACAGGGATTTGTAGTCGGATTTTTTTGTAAATCCAAAGCAGTGATCTTTTTCTACCACACCCCACTGCCACATCTACTCAGCATATACAAGGAGTCAATTATCAATGTGATTGATCATTTGAATTTTTTCTGTTTACCATCATATTCATAGGTCATTAAAGTCCAGCACTGTTTACTTAATACAAACACATTTTAATGGTACCAGAGACCAAAAGAGGCCAACATGTGAATAATACAAAATATAAACTAAATTATTTTGATGGACTATAAAGCCAAAATTGGAAGAATTTTGGTTTATCTGTTCCTTTGGATTCAGCATAGCAGGAGTTACATGTATTAGTATAATAACTGAGAGTTGACAATATTGGCATCTTTCTTTTATCCAGGAATTGACTTTCCAAGTTTATGCATTATTCAATCTTTTTGTATCTCTTCCTTTCGCTTTTCACTCTGGGGGTGGTGGGTAAAACAGTGACTCGATATTTAAATACCTCTATCTGTAAAGAGCTCTAGAAAATAATTTTGGTATGATTAAATTCTAGATATTTATGGGTTATTCATGGATTTCAGATATCTGTGCTTTCTAAGATACTGAAATTCATGTTATTTATAGATATAAAGATCATGTTCATTCAGTGGTGTATGTCTTCATTCACGTATACATAAATGTGTATATATACACACACGAATAAATGTAGACACATGTATACATACAAACATAATTTGTTCCTCTGTATATGTAAATGCATATACACACATATGTGTGCATGAACACATGGAGAAGGCTGGCTTTAGATTTAAGAATACCTGGGTTCAAAAAAGTAGTAGATAGGGAAGGGAACTTTGGTATAGATAGCTGGAGACTAGGAATAGAATCATAGGGCAGTAGATTATCACATCCTTTCCAGTAGCAAACATAATACTGATTTGATTACTATTCCCCAGCAGGCAGAGGTGTTGGTACCCATATTATGGTAGCATAGATGTCAATGGTGACTAGGCCCTGGTGCATTGGTGGATGGTTTAATAGGATACAGCACAGCCTGGGTCCAAACAGATATAGAAGGTTGAGGCAAAGTTATAAACTCATTCAATCAGGACTGCCCTAACCCAGAATGAATCCAAAAGTCTCAATTTTATAAAACTCTAGGTTGTAGATATGCTAATGATGTTCTCCATCTTTGAAGAGAATTGCTTTACACAGAGAAAATCAAATTGGTGATTTTGCTTAGGTAGCTATACTTCTTAAATTATCTCATAGTATGCATGTTACACACATAAATTTGTATATATATACACACATGCACAAACATATATGTGCACATGTATACATACACATTCAGGTGTGTGTATGTGTGTATATGCACATGCACATGCACATATACAGAACATAAGGATTACCTTGAGAAAATTATTTAGCTTCTTGCCCTCAATTCTTTAATCTGTAAAAAACGAGGATTACATTCATTCTACCTCTAATGCTCTATGAAAAGAATGTTTCAGACATATAACAATATATATGTACTCTATATGTGCATAGTTAGAGAATCTTTACATCTATGAATATATGCTTTATATATAATATATATTTATATACACATATGTGTATTGTATATTTAATATCTATTTATATATACATGTGGCATACCTCCCCCAGTATTATATATACACATTTTTCCTCTTGAATTATTTGATTATGCTTATTAGTTTCAGTCATTTTTGAAAAGTCCAGAGCAGTGGTATCAAACTCAAATGGAAATAGATTCCCAAAGGTTTATTGACTTAGAAAACCACCAATTAACATAGTCTGGGTTGTACTGTAATTTTAGTTATTTTGTTAAATAGTTCTTAATTTTATTTAAGCTGGTTCTGGATGTACTAGGGAGTGTTGTGGGTTGAATGGGACCCAAGGGCTGTGTATTTAACACCTCTATCTATGTATACTTAATAGAATAGTTTGACAAAAATCTGTCTTGTGTGAAAGTAAATTCATCTATTGTCTTTTATAGGATCAACTTTCTTTCTTTCTTTCTTTTTGGCAGGGCAATGAGAGTTAAGTGACTTGCCCAGGGTCACACAGCTAGTAAGTGTAAGTATCTGAGGTTAGATTTGAACTAAGGTCCTCCTGAATCCAGGGCTGGTGCTTTATCCACTGTGCCACCTAGCTGCCCCTAGGATCAACTTCCTTCCTTCCTTCCTTCCTTCCTTCCTTCCTTCCTTCCTTCCTTCCTTCCTTCCTTCCTTCCTTCCTTCCTTCCTTCCTTCCTTCCTTCCTTCCTTCCTTCCTTCCTTCCTTCCTTCCTTCCTTCCTTCCTTCCTTCCTTCCTTCCTTCCTTCCTTCCTTCCTTCCTTCCTTCCTTCCTTCCTTCCTTCCTTCCTTCCTTCCTTCCTTCCTTCCTTCCTTCCTTCCTTCCTTCCTTCCTTCCTTCCTTCCTTCCTTCCTTCCTACCTTCCTTCCTTCCTTCCTTCCTTCCTTCCTTCCTTCCTTCCTTCCTTCCTTCCTTCCTTCCTTCCTTCCTTCCTTCCTTCCTTCCTTCCTTCCTTCCTTCCCTCCCTCCCTTTCTTTCTTTCTTTTGGTGAGGGAATTGGGGTTAAGTGACTTGCCCAGGGTCACACAGCTAGTAGGTGTCAAGCATCTGAGGTTGGATTTGAACTCAGGTCCTCCTGACTCCAGGGCTGGTGCTTAATCCACTGTACCACCTAGCTGCCCCTAGGATCAACTTTCTTAAAGAAAATAATGACATTATTAATGAACATGATGGTCCCTGGGGAACAGGTTCATTTGAATTAAGAGAGAAAATCAAGTAGCACTTTTCCAAAAGAAGTTTTTGACAGTCTCAAAATGCACATGTTATGTTTCTCTCTGTCTCTGTCTCTCTCTCTCTCACACACACAGACACATAGACACACACACACACACACACACACACACACACAGAGCTATATTAGAGAGCAGACAAAATATGTAAGACTCAGTAGAAAAGGAAACATTTTCAGACTGTTTAGATTCACCTCACCCCACCCTCCCTCAACTCCCACCAATTCTGAAATCAGAGAGGTATAATAAAAACTCTGCTGTGACCTTTTGCAAAGCATTTTTCTTCTGCAGTGAATACTCTGATAAATAAAAACAACAGTTACTTATTCAGGAGAAATCAGCTCTCAGGAGGGAAGTGAATAAATACCACGGGTTGTCCTATCCTCTCTTGATGGGTGAATGAGATTTTGCTGGTTGAGTATTCTCAGCTCCACCAGGGATTGCAAATTGAGGGAGGTGTAAGTCTATTGCAGTTTGATTTGCAAAGCCTGGAGAATCCCTTGCTGCATTCAAATCTTTTCAGATTTTCCCCAGAGCCAAGGAAGCCTCATAACTATTAAGTACAGTGGACACAAAGAACACAGTGAGTATTGAGGGGCACAGGAATATAAGAGATCATACTTGCTTTTGGACTCTTTAAAAACTTGTTTTTTGATAAGCCAGAGGTAGTGGTCTTGTGGTGTCAACAACAGCCTCAGAAATTGTGACTCAGCCATTTCCTTTTAATTGCAAGCTTAAATCTCATTGACCTTAATGTCCTTTTTCAAAGAAAGTTTAAACTGATAGTCTTGAAGATCTCCATATAAAAGACAAGCAAATGAAAGTACTTAGGTTAAAAAAAAAAAGTGCGTATGTGTGTACTTGGAGGTGTGTGTTAGTATACAGAAAAAAATAAAAACAAGAATACAACTCAATTATTTGGAGTAGCATTTGACGCGTTATTGGGATTTTTCTAAAATCCTGAGTAGGCTCAGAATTCACCTCCCTCTGGGGTATTATAGTTGTCATAGCATCAGATTTAGAGGTAGAAAGTACCTTAGAGGTCATCCAATTCAACTCCCTCATTTTCCAGATGAGGAAACTGAGACCCAGAGATTTTAAGTGATTTATTGGCAGGATTCGAAGTCGAGTCTTCATAAACAGTTGTTACCATATCACACCCTCTACTAACCCCTGTCATGGAATGTTTTGACCTAGAATGGCATGTCATAAGTTGCATTTGGCATTACTATGTTATCATCATTGATCCTTATAGTAATACAATATGCAGTATACATAAAGTATACAATATGTGCTGAGGTTCCCTGATTGCAGCACAAAAATCAAAAGAATGGATGAGGGAGATCCTCTTTGACTAGGTAAATGAAAGAATTGATACTTATGTCAATCGACCAACTTCAAAGTAAAGGGAACAAAGCAGAGAAGCAAGGTACTAAGGTCAACAGACCGTGGGGACAAACCTTCAATTCAGCTCAAGGCAGCAAGGAGTAGAGGTTAGGGGACCAGAACGGGAGTCAGAAAGATCTAGATGTAAATCTCCCAGCACAAACTTACTATTTAGGTGGTGGTTTTTGTTGTGGAGTTATTTCAGTCATGTCTAACTCTTTGAGGCCCCATTTGGAGTTTTCTTGGCAAAAATACTGGAGTGGTTTGCCATTTCTTTCTCCAAGCTCATTTTTACAGACAAGAAACTAAAGTTGAGTGATTTCCCCAGGGTCACACAGCTATCACATTGATGTAGGAGGCAAAAAAGGGTTAATAGAAAAATCTAAGACCCAAGTTCTAGTACAGATATTAGCTCTAAAGGGAGTCAGATCCCAGTTAATGGATAACTTAGGTTCTCTTACCCATAGTGATCAGCATCCATAACGGACCAGAACAGGTCAGGTCAAAATAACAATAAAGGAAAAAAGACAACCTATAGAAATTCTAATGAAAAATGATTACATTTTGAAACTAGCCATGGGAATCAGAAAGAGGCATGCGCAGAAAAGGCCAAATTTGTCCCCAGGTTCACCTTATGACGTGTAAACCCCCAAAACACACCTCCACTGAAAAAGGTACCCACCTCGGGGGTTGGCTTAGGACCCCAGGAACTCCAAATTAGGATAAGCCCTCCCCTGTATCTCCGCATCAACATGTCTGAAGCCAGATTTGAATTCAGGAAGATGAGTCTTCCTGATTTCAGGCGAGGTACTCTATCCACTCCACCACATAGCTGTCTATACTAGTTATGTAATCCTGAGTAAATTCCTTAAACTCTCTGTGCCGAAGGATTTTTCATCTACCAAATGAGGATATTGGAATCAAACTCTAGTAGTTCTAAACCTGTGGTGAAATAAACATTTAAGGATCTTCTATATAGGTACTCTGCTAATGATACAAATTCAAAAATGAAAATGATACTTTCCTTTAAATGGCTTTTTAAAAGATTCATTCTATATTCATATATACATTACTTTATGGCACACACACACATATATTCACTCAAATTAGAAATGTGATGTGGGATAAATGTGTTGTCAAGTGTTCATGATATAGTTTCAATTTAATTGTTTTTAAAGAAGAACTAATTGGAATAACCTGGAAGGTCACAAATACTATTTTTGTCAAATTAATATTTTTATTTGGTACTTACGTACCCTGTTTACAATGTGCACTATATTAAGCCCAGGAGGTACAAAGGAAGCTCAAAATCCATCTCTGCTATCAAGGAGCTCATAGTTTATTAGGAGAGACAACACATGAACAACTATGTACAAATATGACTTATAGACAAGAAATTGGAGATAATTGACATAGATGTTATGGGGAAATGGGGTAGGGGGTTTGAGATAGGAGTTCTTAGGAATTCCTCTTTAAAGAATTACACCCTCTTGCACGCAAATTCAATAGAATATGATAATAGTTTATTTAGGGGCTTGGGAAGGGAAACCAAGAAAGAAATCCTTGGACTTCTCATGGGGAGAAGACATAGTACAGAGATGTGGCTCTGAGATACCTATCTCCTCCAGCAGGAGACAGGCAGATACTTTTATAGAGGTCCGAAGGTGGTCTGATGAGGTGATCATCTGACTGTGTAACGTTCCCCTATTGGGGGAGGACCATCCCCCACTGGTGGTGGCTGGGGGAAGTTGGGTGAGGGGGGGCTCTGGATCTCTCAATCCATCTCTCTCCTTCTCATGCCACAAAGGCAGCAGCCACACTCAATCCCATCTCCCTGTTTGGTGGGGGAGACTGGTTAGGTGTGTCTGTCCTTTGGTTTAGTTTCTCAAGGAGAAAGTTCTTTGATGTACCCCAGAGAACTCCTGGGGTATACTAGCCCTATAACATAGGGAAGGCACTAGCATTAAAGGGAAGCGGGGAAAGGCTTCCTTTTTACATAAGTGAGATTTTAGTCAGGACTTGAAGGAAATCAGGGAAGTTAGAAGGTGGAAATGAAGAGGGAGAAAATTCCAGGCATGATTTGCCCGTCTTTGAGACCATGGCTCAGTATCAAATAAACGAATTTCACTTCCCCATTGCTTGCATTTCCTTATATCTGTGATATTTGAAACAGGCACACTGAAGGAAGTAAAGAAGAGTACAATAAGATAAATGTGCTGCATCTGAAGTGAGGAGGAGGGAAGAGCTTAAAAAAGGATGCTCTGTTCTGAAGGAAATGAAAATCATTTTCTCTTTGTATGTCTGTGAGAACAGATTTTCAGAGTTTTCTCTATGAGCATCAAGACGCAGAGCTATATCTGCCAGCCAAAAACATGGCTTAGGGCATAAAATCTGAGATGAAAACTCAGGAATTTACATAACTCACCTGACATAATCTTGGCGCTGGATAAAATGTCCAGCTGAGTGAAGGCAGCAGGCTTAGCAGTTCCTCAAGAAAGGTTTGACAATCAAAATAAAGTCTACAATTCACTAATTCTTATAGCACAACTGTTAGGGCAGAATTACTTCCTAGAACCCAAACTTTCATTCTATGGCTTCATAAAATTTGTGGGTAGAAATTACTAAGAACATTATGCTGTTGTGAGAATGGGCCAAGGCAGGAGTAGATGCAGGCGAAAGGAAGGAGGTCTAATATTCCATAGCTATTTTATATATTGAGAGAAGTAGCATGGCATAGTGTTTAGAGAGCTATCCAGGAAGATTTGGGTTCAAGCCTTGCCTCGCATATGGCCTGGCTGTGTGATCCTGGCCAAGTGACTTAACCTCTCATACCCTAGGCAACTTTTTTTTTTTTTTTGGTGGGGCAATGAGGGTTAAGTGACTTGCCCAGGGTCACACAGCTAGTAAATGTCAAGTGTCGGAGGCCAAACTTGAACTCAGGTCCTCCTGAATCCAGCTGCCCCCCTTAGGCAACTTTTAAAGATTGTAAGTTGAAGAGAGGTATAGACCTGCTTCTGGTAGAAGTTTTCTCCTCCAGGGTGTAGCCTTTACCAATGTAATCACAGGTCTACTCTTTTCCCATTTATAAACTTTATGCTATATATGCATATATAGTATGTATGTCAACTATTTGGATATTTATATAGTTTATATGTCAACTATTTAGCTAGTTACATATAGTGTATATATACATTAATACGAAGTATAGGGCAGCTAGGTGGCGCAGTGGATAAAACACTGGCCCTGGATTCAGGAGACTCCAATGCAAGTTAAATGCAAGTCATTTAACCCTCATTGCCCCACCCCCATGCCAAATACTATAGTGTATGCATATATGTTATATACTATTCTTTCAAGATATTAATGATGAAACAGTTTATGTGCATGTGAGTGTGAGTGCATGTGTGTATATGTGTGTGTGTGATAAAGGATAATAGATCAAGGAGGTACTTCAGAAGCCATAGAATTATGAGCAAAATTAAGTTCAGAGAGACTTGGTTAAGGTTATATGCTAGAAGGGGGATTTGAACCCAAGTTCTCTAACTTCAAAGCCACTTTCCACTATACCATGGTGCCTCCGTGTAAATTGTTGAATTTTATTCTTTAAATCAAAATTTAAAAAAAAACAACATTCTGTGCCAATATCTTCCTCTGATACAGAAGTGACAACTCCAAAATGGAAAAAAAAAAAAAAAGGTTCATAGACTCATAGAATTAGAGCTGGAAGGCAGCTTGGAGGCAAAGTCCAACTCCTTTGTTTTACAGGTAAGGAAACTGGGGGCAAGAGAAATTAAGTGACTTGTCCAGGGTCAAATAGCTAGCAAGCCCTCAGATGCAGGATTTGAACTCAGGTCTTTCGGACTCCAAGGCCAGTGTTCTATCTGCAGCAGTGGTTCTTAAACTTTTTGGAGGACTCCCCAAAGTGTTTTTGTTTATGTGAGTTATATCTATCATTATTTTCCACTTTGGAAATTTAAAAAGTTCTAGTATTATGAAAATAGATTTGACCTTAGGGACCCCCTGAAAAGGTCTCCAGGATAGTCAGGGTCCCTAGACAACACTTTAAGAACCACTCTACAATAATTGCATGTTGCCTCTTAAATAATATATATTCAATTAGCTGCCAAACCTTTCCATTTTGGCTACCACAATGTGTTTTACATCCTTTCTTTCACTCAGACAGCCACTATCTCAGTTCAGGCCATCATCATCTCTTGTCTTGATTATTTCAGTGACCTCCTAATTTTTTTCTTTGCTTCAAGTCTCCCAAAAACTCCAGTTCATCCTCCTTGCTGCTTCCAAAGTGATTTTCCTTAAGTGTTGATCTGATCGTATTACTCCCGACTGAATAAACTTCAGTAACTCTTATTGCATCTTGTATAAAACATAAACTATATTTAGGTTTTAAAGTCCTTAATAACCTGGCCTTGACCTATCTTTCCATCCTCAAAGGATGGTACTTTCTTCCCCACCCTCTGTGATCCAACCAAATTGGTGTTCTCTCTGTTAGTCATACATTATCTCTCATTTCTATGTCCTTACACTTGCCTTCACCCATACCTGGAATTTACCCTTGACCTTTGTTTCAAAGTTCCTCTTTTCTCTAAAAATTCATCACAAGCTCCAACTTCTACATGATCCTCCCAACTGCTAGGTTGTTTGTCCCTCCTCTTTGAAGAGTACCATGACATTGGGAAGGTAATTTCATGACTGGCAGTGAATTGGATTTAACTAAGGAGAGGGTTGTGCAAAGTCACCAAGCTCACTCTCTCCTTCAGAGCCATCTGTGTACAGTGGGGAGATATAATCAGGACAACTGCAGATGCACGCCCCACCCTCCCCCATATAGTAGGAGATCTTGGTCCTGTAAAGTGAGGTTCTCAGTTTGGCTATGGCAATGGCCACTCACTAACTCTAGGTACAAAAGTGAGGCTAAGAAATGCCTCTTTTACCTAGTCAAAAAGAATGTGAATAGGGGCAGCTACGTGGCACAGTAGATAAAAAGCACCAGCCCTGGATTCAGGAGGACCTGAGTTCCAATGTGGCCTCAAACACTTGAAACTTACTAGCTGTGTGACCCTGGACAAGTCACTTAAACCTCATTACCCCACGCAAAAAAAAAAGAAAGAAAAAAAGAAAAAAAAGAATGTAAATAAACAAAAAGGTGTGGTGGTGGGGGGGACCCTCAGAGTTTCTGACCAAAATAGAAACAATTGCTCTTTAAGACTATTCTGAGCCATCAAGAAGCCAAACAATGGCCTACCTGGGCTGAGACCTACTGTTGGCCAATCAATAAGAGCCAAAATTATTAGGGTTTAAGGAGTGGTCCTTAGAAGAAATCTAACAGGTAAACCCCAAGACCTCTTATGGGGTTTTAGAAAAACCAATAACAAGAACAACAACCCAAACCTTATATTCCTTTAGGCAGAGTGCCCACAGGTAGGGTATGATTCCCTATATGGAGAGAGAGAAGAGAGGAGAGGCTAGGAGAGGACCTTACCTTCCAAACTATCTTTTAGCTAACAATTTTGTATTTATTTGTGGTTTATTGTATGTATGCATGTATACATACATATACATATATGTGTGTGCATACATACATCTATAGTTTATATTTTACATTCATATGTATTATTTTTATTTCTGTTTATACTTATACATGTGTGGTTTCCTATAGTCAAATCTAAACCTCTGGGGAGAGATTGTTTCAATCTTTGTATTTGTGTTCCCCAGCTCATAACTCAGTGCTTGGCACATGGTAAGCACTTAAGAAATCTTAATGAATTAATTCAGCAATAACATTAATTAACTGAGTTTTCTCTTCCCATCTAGCTGATAACACTGTAATGAAGGGATTTGAATTTTCAAATAGGCAGGGAAAGGAAAATGTGCGACCTGGAGACTAGAACAGTTTTACAAATAGTCAGCTTGTGTGGAGGGGGCAGATACTCAGAGGGCAAAGTGGTTAGGGTACAAGTGGGAGAAGAGCTCCAAAAAAGAAAAAAAAAAGCAAAAGCAAATTTCACATACTTTGCTATTTTATCTAGGCTTTATAGATTTTTTTGGAGAGCTTTCAAATCTATAATAACATTTGTACATTACAATAACTTTGCTCAGTAGTTAGGGAAGCTATTACTATACCCATTTGACAACCAAGAAATGAAGGAATCACGATGAAGGTGAACTGACTTGCTCATGTAGGTAATTGATGATAGAACTAGAAGCAGAACCTGCTTTCTTCTCCAATATAAAAAGAAGGATCCTCTCTCTATTCTGTCTTTACTACTTACTTCACATGGAATATGACAAAGAAGCTACTACATTAAGAAAGAGATAGTGATTAGAAGAAAAAGGGGAGCTCATTCCACATACTTTGCCCTTCTCAGTTTGTGTCTAGAGTACTAATACTAGACATTAGATTTTAGGAAAGATATTGACAAACTGAAGAAGCCAGAATAGAGTGACCAGGATGGTGAGACAATTGGCCAAGAGACCATATGAAGATTAGGCTGAAGAGACTGGCTACATTTAGTCTTAAGAAGAAAAGACAATGAGGATATGACTACAATATTTTAGTATTTGAAGGATCAACATTTAGGAAGGGGATTTGACTTATCCTATCGGTTGCTAAAGACAGAAGTATGAGCAATAAGTAGAAGTTCAGTATAGCACAGGTGTCACAATGCAGCCAACAGGCCATATGTGCCCCACAATTCTTTTGAATGTGGCTCAAATTAAAATGTAATTGGTAAATATTTAACAAATAAAAATACAATAACTACAGATCATATTAATTTGAGGTATTCTAAGTCAATATGTGATTCACAGGGATCTTTATGTATGGGTTAATGGCCCCCATTTCTATTCCAGAAGTAGGTAGGTGGCTTAGTGGATACTGTGCCTGGCCAGGAATTAAAATCTGGCCTCAGGCATTTACTAGTTGCATGACTCTGGGCAAGTCACTTAACCCTGCTTGCCTCAGTTTCCTCATCTGTAAAATGAGCTGGAGAAGAAAATGCAAACCACTCCAATGTCTCTGCTAAGAAAACCCCAAGTAGGGTCATGAAGAATTGCTCACAACTGAAAAATGACTACATTTCTATTTGAGTTTGATTCCACTGTCAAAAAGAAACAATTAGGCTTTGTTATGGGGAAATAGACCAGGGTTTGGGATAGGGATTCTTAGGAATTCCTCGTTAAAGAATTACACCCTTTTGCACACAAATCCAATTAGAATAGAATAATAGTTTATTTAGGGACTACGGAAAGGAAACCAAGAGAGAAATCCTTGGACTTCTTCTCATGGGGAGAAGGCATGGCACAGAGGCATGGCTCTCTGAGATACCTATATCCACAAGCAGAAGACAGACACATACTTTTATAGAAGACAGATGGTGGTGGTCCAATGGAGTGATCATCTGACTGTGTAACGTTCCCTTATTGGGAACTGGGGGAAGTTGGGTGAGGGGCAGCTCTGGATCTCTCAAGCCATCTCTCTCCTCCTCATGCCACAAAGGCAGCAGCCACACCTAATCTTATCTCCCCGATGGGTGGGGGAGACCAGTTAGGTGTGTCTGTCCTTTGGTTTAGTTTCTCAAGGAGAAGGTTCTTTTGATTTTCCCCAGAAAAACTTATGGGGTACCCAGGGCCATTCAAATGAGGTACCCAGGCCCATAACAGGCTTGATAGCAAGGAAGGATTTCCTAAACAATTTGAGCTATTTCTAAAGAGAATAGGTTATTTTCAGAGGGAAACTCTGGAAAAAAGAGAACACTGAGCATTTGTTTTTATCCCCAGCAAACAGATTTTAATAAATCATTTATTGATAGTTGTTGTTCAGTCTTTTCAGTTGTGTCTGAGTCTTCATCAACCCATCTGGATTTTTCTTGACAAGGGTACTGGAGTGGTTTGCTATTTCCTTCTCTAGGCAAGCAGGGTTAAGTCACTTGCCCAGAATCATGCAACTAGTAAATGCCTGAGGCCAGATTTGAACTCAGGAAGACTAGTCTTCCTGATTTCAAGCCTGGCACGCTATCTTCTGCATTACCTAGCAGCCCTGTTCTCCCCTATTTGGATGACTCCTAATAGAGACCAGAAATTATATGTTGCGAATGTTGATAAAGGGCTTCATGGCCAGGCATGGATCAGTCTAGAAGTCTTCTGAGATCTCTTTCAATAGTTGTATTTTTTGACATGATAGATTCAGACATCATTTTTATTTCCTATAAAAGGAGGGGAGTGAGGTTATGTATCCTAATATTAGATTATCTCTAAAATCCTTTCCAGTTCTTAACTTAATTAATTCAATTCCTGACACTGAGCCTGATATTGCTTCCACAAGGTGATACTAAGTGGTTAAGCAGAGGGCAGGTGAAATGGGACTAAACAGAGAATAGCAAAGTGTATTATTGCTAAGGGAGAGTAGTACAGTGTAATGATGAGAGCACTCACTGGATTTGGGGTTAGAAAACTTGGATTTAGATCCCATCTCTTTTACTTTAGGAGTTATATTATGTTGGGCAAGTCACCTAATCCTCCTACCAGACTCCAGCTTGCTCATACATTAAAAACTCTTTTTTTTGTTTGGTTTGGTTTTGAACTCTAAGGCTTATTACAGAATTAAGTCTTTCACATAGCCTTAGTCTTTCACTTTGTCCGAAACTCCACCAATGCCATCATTTTGCCAAACACCGCTCTACCTCTACCCTTGCTAACTTCTTCCCTCTGGTGTCCTGGAGCTAGCTCTAACCAGCTTGCAGAATATATTGTTAAATTTCCATGGTGAGCATTCAAAGCTCAGACATTGGCAATTGCTAAAAACCAGGGCTTCTTTTGTTTTGTTGAATTTCTAGACATAAGAAAGTTTTAATAGTGCATGTTGAACTTAAAAGTTTATGTACATGCATTTTTTTAAACTTCTGGAGAACCCAGTTATTAAACAGGTATCAGGGCACCCCTGTATTGCTATATAAATATGCTTATATGTTTATACACACATATATGTATATATACACAATATAATATGCTCTCTATATACAATATAATATGCCCCAAGCATGTGAAGACTTTTCCTGGTGGAATGGGTGGATGAAAACAATTTCTTACAGTGGCAATGAAGGTAGTTGAAACAGGTGCTGTAGAGCACAGAAAGCTTGTTCAGATACTGAAGACTCCATTACATCGTGGACCATCTCCAGTTGTCTTGACTTGTCCTGCCAGTGGGCTTTAATGACTCTGGAAGAGAGAGTGAGGCTGACGACTTTGTGCAACTCTGTCTCAATTAAATCTAATTCATGTATGAGTCAAGACATCACCTGTGATGTCATTGGTCCTCTGTAAACAAAGGATAAACAACAAGAGCAATATAAGCATTACTTGGGCTCAGCATTAGTAAAGTAGAAGCTCAGGGACTGAAGTTATCATAGACTGATGATCTAAAGCTAGTAGGCTATTAATATTAATAATAATAATGGTAATAATTGGCATTTACATAGCACTTTATGGTTTTCAAAGTGCTTTATTTCCATTAGCTCATATCAGTCTCAAAACACTCCTGCTTCTCTCCTTTTATAATTGCTTCATACTTCTATTATTCCTTTAGTTATAGGTCAGTCATTTTATTACTATGAGCAGATATGAGTAAGTTTTCACCTTGTCAGTGTTTTTGTAGGGGCTCTAATTTTAACTGCTTCTTCCTGAGGTACTATTGATAGATAAATCCCCCCTTTTTCCCCCAATTTGTAATTCTTTTACTTCTCTGAACCTTATCTGTAAAAATAGTGATAATATTGTGAGGATCAAGTGGTTTCTAATCATATATATGGTTTATAATCAACTACTCTGTAAACCTTCAAGTGCTATACAAGCATTGGTTAATGTTACTACTTTGGTTAGGTCTAGGTCTCTGACCTGTGTTTTTTAAATTATTGCTACTACTATACTTTATAAATTAATTGATTGTTATTTATATATTAATGACTATTATACCAGTTTGGGCAGTAAGCATTGTTAAGGGCTAAAATTCTAACTAGTCTGTCTAAAATATTTAATGAGTGGTCACCAATAAATTATGAACTTTAGCAAGAGTTAGACTTTTAAGCATTTATTAAGGAGAATAAGAATTTGGTAAAGAGAGAAGAAAAAGCCTAGATTCCTATCTATTAAAGGGAGAGCACATTTCTAGCTCCGCTCTCCACCAGAGTCCAAAGGAAAGAGTGCGAGTCAGAGCGCCCAGCTCTCCCTTCTTCCTCCCACTAGCCAACATCACTTCCTGACGCCAAAGAAAAGATGAATGTTCTTGCCCTCAAACACCTTCCTTTCATGGCGGAACTTTTCTACAGTAAGTCTCCAGCAGGTGGCGTCATTCCAATCATTACAGCATCTATTATTAATATTACATATCAGTAAAGTATTGCCCCGTGTCTCCCTAACTTCTCATGTTCTCAGGCCTTTAGACCTACATTGTCCTAAGAGGAAGAACATGCACCAAGGGAGAATGAGGCCAGAGAGTAGGGCAAGAAAGGGAAAAAAGAGAGAGAACCTGGTGTGGTTAAGGGTTTTATCTTCTTTAGATAGAGGCAGGCCATTATGCATGGATCTAAGCTAATTGGTTATAGCATCATTCAGTTCCATTGATTGATATGACTTGAGGGTGGTCCAAATTAAAAAGAACTCTACAGATAATATCTGAGACCATAGGTGAAGGGCAAAATCTAGTATCTAGGTGAGGTTCTTCACTGAGCTAGACAAAAGAGTCTATCTCCATTTCCTTTGTTCCCTTGGGTTCATCCCAGGTAAGAGCTGAACTTTCTGGAGTGGGGGGAGGAGAAAGGACTGAAACTGATCTCTAGGCCCCCTAGAAATCCATTATTAATAATTATTTTCTCTCAGACCTCACTGGTGTGGAGGAGCCCCATACTGTGGAGATCCTTTCCACCAACACAGATAGGTAAGTCCTCTTCTTCTTTCTTCTTCTTCTTCTTTCTTCTTTTTCTTTTTCTTCTTTCTTCTTTCTTCTTCCTTCTTCTTCTCCTTCTTCTCCTTCTCCTTCTCAATAAGGGTTAAATGACTTGCCCAGGGTCATACAGCTAGTAAGTGCCAAGTGTCTGAGGCCAAATTTGAACTCAAGTCCTCCTGAATCCAGGGCCGGTGCTTTATCCACTGAGCCACCTAGCTGCCACCAAGTGTAGCTTTCTTAAAGTTGTACAGCCACTATTTGTTAAAGACAAATATTGAGTCCTAGCTCTATCTACTATTCCATATTTCCTTTCTAGATTAATTTTATTAGGAATCTGGTTATTTATCAAGCATATAGTTTATGTCTCTATAAAACACAATTGGTTATGTCTGTGTTCACACAGCTCTGTGACTTTTATTGGTGTAAAGTGAAAAAAGCAGTGGATCTACATTAGGTCTGGGCTTAAAGTGGAAAGAGCAGTAGATCCACATTGAGTGTGGTGCTGCCATCATTCTTGGGCTGTCAAGGCCTTAGGTGGATCATTAACCTTCCTGAAGCTCATTTTCCTTATCTATAACATGGGGATAATAACACTTGCAAAACCTGCCTTACTGGGCTGTTCAGAGGAAGGAACTCTTTCAAACTTTATGTGAATTTTTGTTACTATGTAGTATATTTGCTTTCCTGCCTCTCATCCTAAAGTTGTTATTGTGGGCAGGACCTGTATCTCTTGCTTCCTTCATGACTTTGCTTATTGCCTTCTACTGAGTTTAATAAGTCCCATGAAGTATGCATTGGATGTCTGTTCTGTTCATTTTGAATTAAAACCTAGGAAAGCTGTATGTTGGGGTTCTGACCTAGAAGTCATGACACACTCGAGCAGTGAGACTGTGGGAGATTTCCTGTAATGACATTCACAGGATATCCACCATGGAGCTGACTCTGGCATCCTTCCTGACCAAGGCTTCAGTTCATTTAAAGCAAGATTCGACTACCCTTGCATACACAAATGCTCACAATTCACAGTCCATCTGGGGCTCCTCTATTGTCCTGTGAAGGGCCCCAGATGGATTCCGAACCCATCCCTGTGGGCGACATAGCACTGTCACTGTGCAGTACCTCTGCCTTTCCCCGTGGCATCTGATGCTGTGGCCATGATGAGGTTAATTTATGTGGCTTGGTACAGTTTATCATCTGTCACTTGTACAGCTCTCGCTGTGCCATCTGGCATCTCTGAGGCTGCTTCTGGAGGCAGCATGCATAACAAGGCATCTGCATTTGTGAATTCTTTCAAGCATTCACAGGTAATAGCTAAAAGATATTTTGAGAAACTGGTGCCCATTTCGGTTGCGGATCACCACTAACATGGATAATCTGACACAGGCAGCAAACAAAGCCCAGGGCGTTTTGTAAGGGAGCCTGTCTGAATGACTGCAATCACCAATATCGACGAAGCCTATATGTTTCCAGACCTTGGATCTCTCTAACAGAGTGAGACCATCCAACAAGGCTTCTGAGCAAATCATTTAGGGAAAGGCAATGGGTTACTATCAAACATGATAGATGATGAGACAAAATGGCTCATGCCAGCAGAAAGGCTTACTTAAATCCTGAAGTGGAATGCTTAAATGTACCTATTAGGCTGATTTCATATCCATAAATCATTTTCAACAATATATTGGGTACTCTACAGAACAGAGGAAAACAATAAATAAGCAGTCAAAAATATGGGGAATAAAAATCTACCAAAGTATGATTGGGGTGATAATATAGAGCTCAGAAGCATTCAGTTCAAACAGCAGCATGTTTTGGTTGACAACATTAATTGACTATTTATTATGAGGCACTATCTGTTGAGCAAAAAGGAGGCAAAAAATTTTTGATAAGAGATAATTTTTGCCCTAAAAGAGCTGACAGTCTACTTTGGAAGACACAATTTTTGCAGCATAAGCAACAAATGAGGCAAATTGGTATAGTAGAAAGGAGTACTGGGCTAGGATGTGGGAGATCTGGCTTCTATTCTCAGCTGTGCCGTTAATTAGCTGTGTTGGGCACATCACTCCAATTCCCTGGTCCTCTATTTCCTCACCTCTAAAATTAGGGGGTTGGACTAAATGTTCTCTAAGGTTATTGACAATTTTAATATTCTTCTATCCCCAGCTAAAAACGATGTAGTCATGGAACAGTGGAAAGGATTTATTGGGAGTCAGGAGACCTGGCCTCAAGTCCTAGATACACCACTAATGAGTTATGTGACTTTGGACAAGTCACTTGGACAAATATTTCTGTTCTTTTTTCCTAATCTATAAAAAGAGAGGGTTGGACTAGGTCATCTTTACTGTCCCTTCTAGCTCTCACATGTCATCATTTTATGCTGTAAACCAAAGAGCCTGATAATCATCAAGGGGAGATTTGTATTTATTATGCACTCTAAGTGATGATGGGGTAGGTGTTAGGTAGAAGTGTGAAATGTGATAGAGATAGTGGTAACCATGGGAACCTTTCTGTCTGAGGCTAAATTTTAGCCAGAATTCTAACATAGCTTAGCCAAAGAAACTGGGAAGGACACTTACATGTTTGAAGACCTAGAGATGGGAATGTAAAAATTATAGTGAGGGTATGACAAGCAGATTAGTTTAACTTGAAAAAAATGGTCCATGGTGAGAGATGTTTTGATCTGATTAAAGGGTGTTGGTTGGTGAAGGGTCTTGAAATTTGGCTTTAATTCAACAACTTGAAAAAGAATTATCCCAAGTCTATAATATACCTGAAAAGGAGCCTTTTAATATTTTATTCATAAATCTATGACACTCTATTTTATTTTATATTCATTTTAGTATATCTAATTTCACCTTCTCCCCCCAAAAGAATTAGAAATAAATACTTTTATGGGAGGAACCATAATCTATTCATCTTTGTTTTGCTCTTAGGGTTTAGCACAGAGTTTTACATATGTAGTAAGCATTCAATGATGGGGCAGCTAGGTGGTGCTGTGGACAGAGTGCCAGACCTGAATTCAGGAAGACTCTTCTTCTTGAGTTCAAATCTGGCCTCACACACTTACTAGCCATGTGACCTGCACAAGTCACCTAACCAAGTTTGCCTTAGTTTCTTCATCTATAAAATGAGCTGGAGAAAGAAATGACAAACCTCTTTAGTGTCTTTGCCAAGAAACTCCAAATGGAGACTCAAAAAAATTGGATACTACTGAAACTATTGAATAACAACAGCAACAACAAAATTCAATCCTATTCCTTGGGGCAGCTAGGTGGCACAGTGGATAAAGCTCTGGCCCCAGATTCAGGAGGGCCTGAGTTCAAATCTGGCTTCAGACACTTGACACTTATTAGCTGTGTGACCCTGGGCAAAGTCACTTAAACCTCATTGCCCCACCAAAAAAAAAAAATAAAAATAATCTTTGTTTTCAGAGACTATTCATGCCCTGCAAAAAAAAAAATGATTAAAAAAAGTAAAAAAAATGATAAAAAAAATTCGATGATATTGTTGACTAAATGAATGACTCTAAATATTGTAGAGTACTTGTTATAATAGCTTATCTTTCCATTTACTGATATGGGAGGGTACATAGAGAATATGGTTTAGAATTTATATAGGTGGAAACTGAGGCTCAGAGAAATGTAATAACTTGTTCATGATCACACAACTGATGTCAGAGCCAGGATTTGAATACAGGTTTCCTGACTAAAATTCCAACCCTTGTTTTCCTTTCCATATTGCTATATAGTCCCTAAATGAGTTCTTCATAGGGCAGAACAGAAGAGATATATCTTCTCTCTCTCTTCAATGGCAGTAGAAGCTTTACCATTTTGGTGAGGAAAGTAGCCAAAAGGATATTATCTTCCAGTAAGAGGCTGTAGTCATCTATGAGGGCAGAAATCTTGTTATAAAGCAGCTTTTTGACCATTGCCTCTAGATTTTCCTTTCTTCTTTCATCTTTAGCAAGCTTAACTTCAGATACCTGATATCCATAACTTTCTCTCTATCTTTCCTTAATCTTTGTTTTCAGGAGGCAGCTAGGTGGCGCAGTGGATAAAGCTCTGGCTCCAGATTCAGGAGGGCCTGAGTTCAAATCTGGCTTCAGAAACTTGACACTTATTAGCTGTGTGACCCTGGGCAAGTTACTTAAACCTCATTGCCCCACCAAAAAAAAATAAAAATAAAAATAATCTTTGTTTTCAGAGACTATTCTAAAGTCTTCTTTCTCTTTGCTCTTATATCAAAACTTCCCCTACTCCAACCTCACCACTATCACCCCCTTCACACAAGATCCTCTTGTCCAGGGATATGCTGGTAAATGTTTAAGAACTGACTCACACTGTCCCTTTTCTTTAAGCATCAGGCCTGTTAAAGAAAGGCATTCCTTCCCACTCTCTGACTAAATAGATTGCTTATCTCCCAAAAGGAGATTTAAACAGGGTGAGATCTACTTCTGGTAAGTGGTCCCAGGGTATAAGGGCAGCTTTGGGGGATATGTCTATGAAGTCAGAAATGAATTATTTAGAAGCCAATTAACTCCTTAGGAGTCTTTATTGCTGTTCAATTTCAGCTTATTAGATTCAGGCCATAATTTTGGCCTATTGAAGTCTTCTTGGATTCTAATTCTGTCATTTGATATTACAGTCATCCCTCCCAGCTTTATATGGTCTGAAAAATCTGGTAAATTTTACTTCTATGCCTTCATTAAAATTGCTGTAGGGAAAATGGTGACTAGAACTGGATTAAGTACAGAGCCTTGTGACTTTCTAATAAAAACTTCCCTCCAGACTACCATTAATCTATTAAGCAACATTCTGTCACTATGACAGTGCAACCACCTAAGAATATACCCAATTGTATTCATATCTAAGCCATATATCTCTATTTTGTCCTCAAAGAATTATCATTAGAATTTATCAATCAAATGCCTTGCTAAAATCATTTGTGGAGAGGATCTCCCACATGTAGCTTGGGTATGTCATTGTATGGCTTGAAGAGAGGCAGAATAGATATCTGTAGCCTCTTCTTCCCCTACCTTACCAGGAGGGGAAGTCAGAGAGTCCCAGATCTCAAACAAAGGAAAATTCCCTGAAGTCTCTAGTATAGCAAGCTGGGGATAGGGACATGATGCAGACTACCTGTTCCTCCTGTTAAGGGCTAAAATTCTAGCTAAACTGTCTAAAATATCTAATGAGTGGTCGCCAATAAATTATAAGCTTTAGCAAGAGTTAGACTTTTAAGCATTTATTAAGGAGAATAAGAATTTGGTAAAGAGAGAGAGAAAGGCCTAGATTCCTATCTATTAAAGGGAGAGCACATTTCTAGCTCCGCTCTCCACCAGAGTCCAAAGGCAAGAGCCCTAGAGTCAGCGCCAGTCTCTTCCTTCCTCCTCCCACTAGTCCGCGTCACTTCCTCCCGCCAAGAACTCTTCTACAGTAAGTATCCAGCAGGTGGCGTCATTCCAATCGTTACAGTCCCCCCTGTTGTTCCTCAAGAAACAAAATGTTTCCTTGACGGAACAGTAAAAACAATATAATAACTATTACTAACTAATAATATGTGAACAACAATATAGAAAAGGAAGAGAGGAAAGTTTTGTCCAGAGGGGCGATTTTTTTTTTTGTCCTCATGAACCGACGCTTTGACATTAGTCTTGCAAAGGGAGGGCCTCTGCAGAGAATACATGTTACAGATGGTGTATATTATAACAGAAAGAGAAAAAAAAAACAACAAATCAAAACTGTTCATTTAAAGTCTCTGAAAGTCTTTTCTCAGATGTCCTCTAGGTGTAGTCGTGGAATGGAAGTCTTTTCAGGGGTTGATGTGTGGATGCTGGTAATCAGCCAGGAAAATTTCCTACAAAATTGAGCTTAACACAACTTTAAAATAGCTTTGTCAATAATCAAATCAAACAATGAAAGTTCTCAAAAACATGTCTAAGGGCATTCAGAATCTTGGTTTTTACACATGAAACATATAATAAAACAAAAATTGAAACATTCTTTAAAATTATAATATTACTATAGTCCCCCCTTATGGAGGGTAATTGAGAAGACAATTGCTGTGATATTAATTTTTCAAAATAATTTTTATCTTTGTTTCATCACTTTTTGCATCATCTGCCTAATCATCCTCATGCCATTATGAGAAATTTAAAAAATCTAATATAATTGGTAACAGGTATCAAGGCCAAATTCAACAGTGTATTTATCATGACACCTGAGATAATTATGGGGGTTACCATAAAAGAAGAGAAATGATGGGATATGAGCATTCCCACACTTGAGCAATATGTACTGCCCATACAGTATGCCAGGCTTAAAATAGGTGGATGGAATATATGTCCATGCCACCGAACATATTGGAGGAAACTGAGTCAGACTTAATCAGATGCATGGGATTGAGATGTCCATGGCATCAGGCATATAGGGAGCATAGAAGCCAGGTGTAGAAGTGAGATGGGTGGGATCAATACTTCCAGCCATCTGTACAATATTGTGGGGAAAAATAAAATAAAATATTAAACCAAGAGAATCCAACCTCAACATTAGTCAAAAGCCGTTCCCTCGGCCATACCTTGATTTCATGCATGTCTCCCCTCATGTGACAGTTCAGTGTCTGCTCTTGCATGTATTCCTCTTGTGATTGGATGGCATCTTGGCCAACTGGCATCTGATAACTCAGAATAAAGGCAATTAATGTCTTAAATGATAAGTTCCCATAATCCAAGTCTCATATGGATTTAAAATTGAGGATAATAAATGATTGCAAAAAATGCGAATACATCTTGACTCAGAACACAATATATAATTATGCAACAATTTCAAATAATACCCCCTTTTTTTACTTAGTATACAATCACTTTTGTGAAAAATCAGAACATATTTAAATATAAGTTAAAGCACAACACAATCTCAAAGAAAACTTTTACAAATGTTCCCCTCTTTTTTTTTTTTTTTTTGGAATATGCTTATCAAAAATAATACTTCTAGAATCAATTTACACTTGCCATGGCAAACAATTTGCCAGGGAAATGCTTTAAAGAGTTTGATCAAATAATCAGTTGAGAAAAAATAGCAAAAACAAATAACTCAGAATATGGGAGCACAATACTCCTAGAATTAACATTGTATTATGAAATCAAAACCATGTTGCAATGTTTCAAAATTAGATAGACAAATGAATAGAAGAAAATACACATGGAACAATAAAAGACAATGAAATTCAAACTAAGGAAATATAAATGAATATGAACTTAATAAGAGTATTATAAAATATAAACTTGATCACATGACTATAAAAAAACTTTTACAAATATTCTCCTTGTTTTAAAAACTAAGTATAAAACACAACCTCAAAAGCATGAAAATCTCTATGAAAATAAACCCATACCATTAATTTCAAAATGTATATGTAATAGCATAGAAATCCTATGTAACCTCTGAACTGATACTGTTAATAATCTGAGTGAATTCAGAACACTTTTGATTCCGATATCTAAAATCCCCAATACTCATATCAATACCTTGCTGCTTGCTTCTACATTTCTGTACAATATATACCCTTCCATGCCAAAAGAAGCAGAGTCTTGAACTATGTTGATTGTCATTCTTATTCAGCTTAAGTTTTTCTTCTTTAACCCCTCTATATTGTCTGTCAGTCTTTTCACCATACAAATGCTTTATAAGATTACTAATGAAAGACAAAAGCAGGTTAGCAAAATTATGAACAAAACGAGCATATCTGGAATTTAAAGAGTTTTCTAAGATTGTCTCAAAAGCACAGCCAGGCTGGGGAAGGGTTGAGCCTGAAGCTGCAAATGTAGTTAGAGAAAGTTGCGCATGTGCATCAGATCTCTGGACTTCCCAGGCAGGGGAAGCAATGGGCTTGGCCATGGGAGGAGTAGAGGGTGGGGTCTGGAGAGGAGGGGAGGGACCAGCGCAATTTGAATCAGACTTGATTTTGAACTCAGGCCTGGATTCCTCTTCCCCCACTTTGCCTCCAGGTGCTAGGGGATTAAAAGCTTCTAGAGGGTGGGTCATTGCCTCCAGGCATGCAAAATTAGAGCAACAATTAGTGTTAGAACTGGGAAAAGCTGCAGGAATCTCTTCAGGTTTCTCTGAAAAAGCATGGTTGGGAGAGGGAGAGATATTTCCTTGTGTGAGTAAGTTGCTGGCTCTTTTAACAAAAATAAAAAGAAAAATAGAAAATCCACAAAAACAAAGCATTAACATGATCTTATCTCCCATTTGTCTGGTTAAACAGACTAAAATCAAAAATAGGGTAATTAGGGAGTTTAAAAGGTCCATTTGAAAAAATTTAAAGGGAAAACACAGCCAGTACTGCCAGTACTTAGCAGTTAAAGGGAGAGGGAGGGGAAATTTCTTACCCAACCAGCAGATCAGAAGACTGAGGGTTAGCTTTCCTCTTCGTGGTCAGCCATCTGTTAAGGGCTAAAATTCTAGCTAAACTGTCTAAAATATCTAATGAGTGGTCGCCAATAAATTATAAGCTTTAGCAAGAGTTAGACTTTTAAGCATTTATTAAGGAGAATAAGAATTTGGTAAAGAGAGAGAGAAAGGCCTAGATTCCTATCTATTAAAGGGAGAGCACATTTCTAGCTCCGCTCTCCACCAGAGTCCAAAGGCAAGAGCCCTAGAGTCAGCGCCAGTCTCTTCCTTCCTCCTCCCACTAGTCCGCGTCACTTCCTCCCGCCAAGAACTCTTCTACAGTAAGTATCCAGCAGGTGGCGTCATTCCAATCGTTACACTCCCATGTTGACTTCTTTATATAGTTTTATTTTCCCCTTCATCTACCTGAGAGGATTCATGTTATCTTTCTTTTCCTATGAAGCTGGAAGCCCAAAGTGCTTGAAGAGATTGCAGAGCCTAAAGAAACTGAAGGTACTCACATAGCTTGTCACTCTCATCTTTTCCTCTCACCAACTCATCTTGGCTCCTCATTGGAGGCACAGGGCATTGATCTCAACCAATAGGAGAAAATTCCACACCAATGGGTTTGGGACTTGGGTAATAGTATGTATCCATCCCTTCCTTGGATCTATTAGCCTAGTAACCCTCTCATAAAAGGAAATATGGTTTGCTTCTCTAATTCATATATATGTGTGTGTGTATACACATATATATTCATATAAATAGATATATTTATACATATACATTCCTATCTATATATCTACATGTATATCTATCTCCTGTTGATGACCATTTCCTTTAAGAAAAGTATTCAGAAACAATGTTAAATAGTTTTATAGAATTTTGCTGAAGTTGAATTTATATGAATTATTTTATTCATATATAACTTTCCGTGACCCCATTTGGGGTTGTCTTGGCATGTAGACTCCTAAGTATTTTATATAGTCTACAGTTATTTTAAATGGAATTTGTCTTTCTATCCTTCCTTATGGACTTTATTCATTATAAATGATGAAAATTTACATGTATTTTTTAATGTTCTACAACTTTGCTAAAGTTGTTAATTATTTCAGTCAGTTTTTTAGTTAATTCTTTAGGGTACTCCAAGTATACCATCATATTGCAAAGAGTGATAGTTTTATTTCCTTATTGCATTTTCTAATTCCTTCATTTTTTTAGCTTGCCTCATTGCTATAGCTAGTATTTCTAGGACAATATTGAATAATAGTTTTATTAATAAGTATCCTTGCTTCATCCCTCATCTTATTGGAAAGGTTTCTAGCTTATTCTCATTACAGATAAAGCTTGGTGGTAATTTTGAGAAGATACTACTGATTATTTTATTTCTTTTTGTTTATTTAGATATTTATTTTTGGTGGGGCAACGAGGTTTAAGTGACTTGCCAGAATTTCATAGCTATTAAGTGTCAAGTGTCTGAGGTTGGACTTGAACTCAGGTCCTCCTGAATCCAGGGCTGATGCTTTATCCACCGTGCCACCTAGCTGCCCCCACTACTGATAATTTTAAGAAAAGTGCACATTATTCCTGTACTTTTCAGTGCTTTTAATAGGAATACATATTTCATTTTGCCAAAAACTTTTTCTGCATCTATTGAGTTAATATGATTCTTTTTGTTGTTTTGTCATCAATATGATCATTTTTTCTGATCCTTTTTCTAATATTGAACCAGCCCTGCATTCCTGGTATAAATTCCACTTGCTTATGATGTATGACATTTGTGATATATTATTGTCATCTTCTTGCTATTATTTCATTTAAAATTTTTGTGCCAATATTCGTTAGGGAAATTGGTCTAAAATTTTCCTTCTGTTTTTGCTCTTCCTAGTTTAGGTATTAGCACCAAATTTGTGTCTTAAAAGGAATTTGTTAGAACTCCTATTGGAATTAACTATTCTTTAAATGTTTTGTAGAAATCACTTGTGAATCTATCTGATTTGGGGGGAGGGGCAAGCTCATTGACGACTTACTCAATTTATTTTCTAAAATAGGACTTTTTAAACATTCTATTTCTTCTGTAAACTGGATGATTTATATTGTTGCAGATATTCATACATTTCACTTACATTGTTAAATTTGTTGGCATATAATTGGACAGAATAGCTCCTAATATTTGCTTTAATTTCCTTTACATTGGTGGTGAAGTTACCCTTTTCATTTTTGATATTTGTAATTTAATTTTATTTTTAAATTAAAAAAAATTTTTTTGTGGGGCAATGAGGATTAAGTGACTTGCCCAGGGTCACACAGCTAGTAAGTGTCAAGTATCTGAGGTCGGATTTGTACTCAGGTCCTCTTTAATCCAGGGCTGGTGCCTAATCCACTGTGCCACCTAGCTGCCCCGGTTTTATTTTTTAAAACAAATTAACCAATGGTTTAACTGTTTTATTGTTTTTCCCTACAAATCTAGCTTTTAGTTTTATTAGCTCATTGGTTTTCTTACTTTCAATGTTATTGATCTCTCCTTTAGTTTTCAAGATTTTCAATTTAATGTTTAATTGAGGATATTTAATTTGTTATTTTTTATTTTTTAATTTCCATGCCCAAATCATCATTCTGCTCTTTCTCTATTTTATTGATGTAAGCATTTGTGGATGTACATCTTGCACTAAGTACTACTTTGGCTGCATCCCAGATTTTCTTATGTTTTCTCATTGACATTATTCTCTTTAATGAAATAATTGTTTCTATAATTTGTTTTTGGTCCAACTTATTCTTATTAGATTATTTACTTTCTGATTAATTTTTAGCTATATTTTTATGCCACTTTACTAGATGCAATTTTTATTGCATTATGGTCTGAAAAAGATGCATTTAATATTTATGTTCTTCTGTATTTGGTTATGAGGTTTCTATGCTCTAATACATGATCAATTTTTATGTAGGTTTCATGTACCACTGAGAAAATGGCATATTACTTTTTATCTCCATTCTGTTTTCTTCAGAAGTATATATCTAATTTTTCTAAAATTCTATTTACCTCCTTAACTTCTTTCTTGTTTATTTTATAATTAGATTTATCTAGTTCTGAGAGGGGAAAGTTGAGGTCCCTCCAATAATTCATTTAAGTTTCCGTTAAGAATTTGGATTCTATGTTATTTGGTGCATATGTGTCTAGTATTGATATTGATTCATTGTCTGTACCGTTTTATCAAAATATAGTTTCCCTGCTTATCTGTTTTAACTAGATCTATTTTTCTTTTCTTTGTTTTATATCATGATTACTGTCTCTGATTTGTTTTTTTGCTTCAATTGAAACATAATAGATTTTGCTCCAGCCCCTTACATTTACTCTCTGTGTGTATCTCTCTCAAGTGTGTTTCTTGTAAACAACATATTGTTGGATCCTGATTTTTTATCTATTTTTTTAATCTGCTTCCATTTTATGGGTTACTTCATCTCATTCAAATTTAGCTAAGATTATGTATGATTATCCCTCTATCCTATTTCACCTATTTTATCCTGCCTCTCTTTTTAAAACTCCTTCCCTCCTCAAAAGTTAGTTTTGCTTATAACCATTACTTCCTGTAACCCACACAGCCTTCTAGCAACCTTTTCTCCTTTTATTATGCTTTTTTATCCTACTTCCCTGTAGGATAAGATAGATTTCTATAGCTAATTGAATGTGTATGTTATTCCCCCTTTGAGCAATTCTGATGAAAGAAAGATACAAGCATTGCCCACCATTTCATTTTCCTCTCTATTTTCAAAGCTCTTCCCTTTTTACCTCTTTAATGTAAGATAAATTTCCTCATTCTTCCTCTCTTGCTTCACCTTTCTCCCAGTGCATCCCTCTTTGTCATATCTTAATTTTATTTCTTTGAAATCATACCATCATAATTATCTCACACCCATGACCTCTGTCTATATAAAGTGCTTCTAACTGCCCTAATAATGGTGAAGTTCTTAGGAGTTTCACTTATTATCCTCCAAAAAAGGAATGTAAACATTTTAACCTTTTCTCTTATGATTTCTCTTTCATGTTTACCTTTTTTATGCTTCTCTTACTATTGTATTTGAAAGTCAAATTTTCTATTCAGCTCTGGTTTTTTATTAGAAATTCTTAAAGTCCTCTATTTCATTAGCTATCCATTTGCCCTCCAGGAGGATTATACTCAGTTTTGCTAGGTGTTGTTTTTTTGGTTGTAATCCTAGCTCCTTTGCCTTCCTGAATATCATATTCTAAGTCCTTTGATCCTCTAATGTAGAATCTGCAAAATCTTTCATGAGCTTGACTTTGACTCTATGATATTTGATTTTTTTTTCTTTCTGTCTGCTTGCAATATTTTTCCCTTGACCAGGGCGCTCTGGAATTTGGCTTTATTATTCCTTGGACTTTTTATTTTGGAATCTTTTTCAGGAAGTGACCAGTAGTGTATTCTTTCAATTTCTAATTTACCCTCTGGTTCTAGGATACAAGCAGAGTTTTCCTTGGTAATTTTTTGAAATATGATGTCTAGGTTTTGTTTTTTTTATCATGGCTTTCAGGCAATTGAAAAATTCTTAATTATCTCTCCTCAATCTATTGTCCATATCTGTTGCTTTATTTTTTCCAATGAGAGAATTAACATTTCTTCATTTTTTCCCCATTTTTTTTTTTGGAGTTACTATTATTTCTTGGTGTCTCATGGAGCCATTAGCTTCAACGTGCCAGATTATCATTTTTAAGGAATTATTTTTTTCAGTCAGCTTCTGTGCCTCTTTTTGATTTAGCCAAATCTGATTTTTAAGGCATTCTTTTTTTCAGTTGATTTTTGTTCCTTTGTTGCCATTTGGCCAATTCTGGTTTTTTGAAGATGATGTTATTTTTTTTCAGTATTTTTTGCTTCTTTCACCTATCAGTTGAGACTTTTTTCATAACCTCCCATAACTCATTTCTTTTCCAAATTTTTCCTCAACATATCTTTTTTGAGCACTTCCTGGCATTATTTTTGTTCTTGTGACAAATTCACATTTTTCTTTGAATCTTTACATGTAACTGTTTTGACAGCATTGTCTGCTTTTGAGTTTGTGTTTTGGTCTTTCCTGTCATCATAGTAACTTTCTATGGTCAGGTTCTTTGTTGGTGTTGTTGTTTGTTCATTTTCCAGCCTATTGCTTGACTTTTAACTTTAGGTTAAAGTTTAGCTCAGCTCCCAGGGTATTTGGGGTGCTGTTCCAAGCTTCAATATTTTCTTACTGCTGTTTTTAGTGTTAGCTCTGGGTCTGTAGGTTTTTAGTGCTTCCAAGGTGATATGCTTGAAGGAGAGGGGTGATTGTTGATCTCCTGGACTGTGCTCTGGTCTTTTCTGAGGAAGTGACCTTGTTCCTTAAAAGAATTGAGTTTAGAAGAACAAGTGATAATGAAGATTGAGTGAAGCACACTGACTTCGCTGCTTTTAGAAGAATGAGATTTCCCGATGTTTGTATATTTGCAATGTATGCATTTGATTCAGATTTCTTTTTTTTTTTTATTAGAGAAGATATATCCATAGCCTGCATCTGCTTGGTCAATTTACAGAATACCCCATATAGTAATGACTTCTCCTTTTATCTTCAAGAAAAATATTTTTGACCATGCTTTCATCCTTTCATTGATTGTTCTTCCTGGATGTATACAACATGGTCTTAGAGTAAGTGAAGAGTTAAAATAACTAACAGTTAGAATGTCAATGGTATACAAGGTTTATCTCTAGTCCAAAGATGTGAAGTAGAAGATCCCTCAGTGATATTTTTTATAATCTTGTCAGATTTGCTTTAATAATATTGATAGAGAACCGGTCTTGGAGTCAGGAGGACCTGAGTTCAAATCTGGCCTCAGACACTTAACACTTACTAGCTGTGTGACCCTGGGCAAGTCACTTAACCTCAACTGCCTCACCAAAATAATAATAATAATAATAATAATAATAATAATAATAATAATATGCCATTGTAAGCATTTTATCTATCATTAGAAGACAAATTGGAAGGAAGGAATGGAGGCCCTGAGTCCTTGGGTCTGACATGTGGGAGTCACAAAACACTAAGAAGAAGAAAAGCTATAAGATCACAGAAATGCAGAACCACAAGAGATCAAATCATGATAATTATGATAATCATTAACTGAACCCCTCATACACAAGTCCAGTGACACTGTTACAGCTTTGTGTCTCCACAGCTAGTATGTACTGAGAATACACACACACACACATACATACATATATACATACATACATACATATGTTAGCAGTAGGAAACTCATGCATCTTGTAGAAATATTTTTGTTAACTTGCTGGTCTAATTTGGGGCGACTAATCTGTTGGGGTACTTAATCTGGGGACTTTTGACTGATTGGCTATCTGACTGCTATTAACTTAATATGGGTCGTTTAAAAATTTCCCCACACTGCTCCCAAATTGATAAGCAAAAGATTAAGAAGCCTCTTAACTAAATAATCAAAGCAGAGTTTATGTATGAGATACTATTTATTTTTTTGCAGGGCAATGGGGGTTAAGTGACTTGCCCAGGGTCACACAGCTAGTAAGTGTCAAGTGTCTGAGGTCGGATTTGAACTCAGGAACTCCTGAATCCAGGGCCGGTGTTTTATCCACTGCACCACCTTGCTGCCCCCATGAGATACTATTTAAACATAAAAATACAGGGAAATAAAATGTACAACCTGACTGTGTTCCAGTGCTTCCACCTGCTGCCCCTGGAACTTTTTTAATACAATAAGGGCCTTAGCCCCTTGCCTTAGGGTATGTTCCACTTTCACCGCTCAGTTACTTTCTTCTAACTTTTCTCTTAATCTTCTGGCCTCCTTCCAGTGTCTCTAGTCTCCGTCCCTCCTTGTAGCCCCTTTCCATCCTTTCCTCTCCAATATTGTCAGTTCTCCCTCTTCCTAGTCCTTCAGCCTCCCTTGCCATCTAACTCCCAGGTCTCTCTCTCTCTATATATATATCTTACTTCTCTCCACTCAAAAAATCTCAGGGCTTTTTTGCACCCCCATACACACCAAGCTAATCCGCGAGCCAGGGCTGTGGCTGGGGCTGGGGGGAACACTCGAGCATAATGTACATACCACACCCAGGGCTCCAGGGGCCCGTGCCCCCTGCTGCACGCCTGGGACCTAGGCCCAGCCTATGCCAGAGCCTGGCCTGGACAAGCCTGGGATCTCTCCGATAGATTCTCTCAGGGTGGAGGGAGCTCAGGCTCCCTCCTCCCAGCTGTCTGACCTGGAGTCTCATACAGCCCACAGGGCTTTTTGGCTCAGCTGAAGCTGAGGGGGAGGGGCATCAGCCCCTCTCACACAGAAAAGCCTTGAGGGCCTAAGGCTTTCTAATCTCAGCCCAAAGATAGGGTCCCCAAATCAAAATAAATTTCCACAATCTATAATGCCTTGTGGACTAGATGGTGATAATACAGATTACTTGGATCTTTCTTTCTGTCTGTCTGTCTGTCTGTCTGTCTGTCTGTCTTTCTTTTTCATGGCAATGAGGGTTAAGTGACTTGCCCAGGGTCACACAGCTAGTGTGAAGTGTCTGAGGAAAGATTTAAACTCAGGTCTTTCTGAATTCAGGGCCAGTGCTTTATCCACCTGGCTGCCCCTGATTACTTGAATTTCTCAAATTCCAACTTGAACTTTTGCTTGTTAAAGCTGACAGAAGTTTTACTGACTTGGAAAGTGTGGCAGAAAGTTCAGGAAGGTTAGGCCTGGAAAGGTAAAGATGTTCAGACAAAATCATATGAAAGAAGGAAGCCTCTACCCTGAAAGACATTATATTCTACTTGGGTGGTGGGGATACAATACGTAAATAGTATTTGCATGATTATTTTGAGAATTGACAGGTAATCTGAGCACTGAAAGAAGATAGGGATTTTTAAAAAATGGAAGTGAGGAAATAGTGCATTATTCAGTCAAAAGAATTATTTTGTTACTGAAGCCTTGAATAGCCCTCTTTTCCCCACTTCTGGGCTGCTCTGCATAGCCTACCACAATGACCAGAGTACTTCCCATGAAGCTTCATTGGTAGAGCCATATGCTCTTGATTTCAGATGACAGAAGCTGTTTGATATCCTCTCCTCTTGGCAAGAGGATGGTAGGTGATACAGTGGATCTAATGCATGACCTGGAGGCAGGACTCCTGAATTTTTATCATCCCTCAGATACTTATTAGACATGCAAATGTGGGGAAATCACATGACCTCTTTATACCCCCCATTTAGTCACCTGTAAAATGGAGATAAAAACAGCATCTACCTCACACGGTTGTTGTGATGATCAAGTGAAGTATAATATATTTAACATGTATTGTCAACCTTAAAACCCTACATACATTTATTATTGTTATTGTTGTTGTTATTGTTATCATCAGGGATGGCAGGAGTTCTCCTGCTTGGGTGATGGCCAACCAGTCCTTTGTGTTTGACTCCAATATTCCTCTTTAGAGTAATTAAATGAAAGCTCAGTATGACAGATAGAGTAGCTGTGAATTTAGCAGGCCTCCATGTAGCTTTCAGGAGTGACTTGGGAGCAGGTGGGGACATGTTCTGACTTGCTCTAGCAACTAAAGTTCTGCTTGCTGTTTGCAGCAGACTGGCACATTTCTCTGTGGAAAAGGTGAAGTGACCAAAAAGAAAATTTGAAAAGCACGTGCTGTACCTGTTGCTGGGCTGGTTTTCTGGCTTGGTGGAGGTACTTCAGATCTGACAGCCTGACTGAGGCACTGGGTTCCCTCCAAGTGATAGGGCCAAGCTTTCAATGCTGCCTTTACCACCAGCTGCTTTTTCCCAGAGGGCATAATTCTTTTTGGCTGTAGATACCTTGCTTGGAAAAGGCTCACCGGGCCAATGTACCTTAGGGATAGACTGATTTGGAATAGAAAAGCCTGAGGTACCTGGCTTCACTGTAAATTATTTTCATGGGTCTCTGTATGTCATAACTTGAGCTATGGTGAAACATATCATTAATTCCCTAAGGACAGACTTAGTAGTAAGGGTTCAATGAAAAACCTGGAGTTTGGAGAAGATGGGAGTGAGATGGGGAATAAGGACCAAAAAGTCTGGGATAAGTTAGTAGAAATAGCACTCTAACCTCAGAGATTTGTGTTTAGGGGTACCCTATTGTTTAATTCCTTTTTCTACCTTTCATGAGTTATTCTGTACTCCTCTGTGACTTGGCTCAGGAACTGGAATTCTTCTTTCTCAAACTTCTTTTTCTCTAAGCTTAGAAACAGACAAGTCTTGTGATTATGATGAATGATTTAATTTTTTTTTAACCAACTCAGCATGATTTCTGGGCAAAGTGATAGAGGCAGCTGGGTGGTACAGTATATATAGAGTCCTGGGCCTGGAGTCAGGAAGATTTGAATTCAAATCTACCCTTAAGACACTTATTAGCTGTGTGACCCTGGGAAAGTCCCTTAATCTCTGCCTCAATTACCTCAACTGTAAAATGGGTACAATAGGACCTACCTTGCAGAGTTATTGTCAGGATCAAATAAGCTAATTTTTGTACAGAACTTAGCTCAGTTCCTGGACATAATGGGAGCTTCATGAATGCTTTTTTACTTCCCTCCCTATGGGGTCTGGAAATTAGATTAGAATGTCATTGAAAAAAATAACACTGTCCAGGGCTTTCATCAAGATGAATGGGCAAGAGTTTTTTCTAAGCCCTGACCTAGCTTATAGATCAGAGTCCCTAGGTTTAAATTCTACTTGAGTGAACCTAGGGAAGTCACTTGCTCCTTTTGCCTAAGTTTCCAAATATGTAAAATGAAGGGATTTGATCAAATGACCTCTTAGACTCCTGATTCTACATCTGACACTAAGTTATCAAAGGCTTCCTTTATCACCTCAAAATAGAAAATAAAGAAAGAGAGAGAAAGGCAGGGAGAGAGAGAGAGAGAGAGACAGAGACACACAAAGAGACAGAAATAGAGGTGGACACAGAGGGAGACAGAGACAGACACATACTCAGAGAAAGAGAGAGGGAGGGAGGGGGAGAGAGGGGAGAGACAGGAAGAGAGAGAGAGAGAGAGAGAGAGAGAGAGAGAGAGTCAGAGTCAAATAAGGCAATTGAACAACAAAGAGTTATAATAAAAGAAATCCTCACTGGGAAAATTCCACAGGAAAATTAGCAGAAAGATTGAGGAAATGAGTAAGAAAAAAAACATAGTTCCTAAAACAATGAAGAAATATTGTGGAGGTCGAAGACCAAGATGATATCTTTAGAAGAAGAAAGTAATTCTGCAATAACTAATTAGAAAACCAAAAGATAAAATGGAATGGTCAAGAGAATCCTAAGTGTTTGAAAACAAACAAAAAACCCAAAGAAACTTAAAGGCAATTTAAAGAGAATTTAGAGCTCATAGGAAAAAAATGCAACCATAATTAACAAATCAAATTCATAATTAACAATTCAAAATTAGTTGATAGCAACATACTAATGATGATATTTTCATAACTTATATTTTAATATCACCATATATATGTGTGTATTTGTATGTATATATCCCTCCTTTCCCTTCCCATATAGTAATCTTTTCTTAACAAAGGATTTAAAAAAGGAAAAAATAAACAAAGCTCAACTAAGCTAAACAACATATAAAAATGATTCATGCACATAGCCCCTAGTTGTCAAAAAAAAAAAAGGGGTGGGGTGGGGAGAGGCATATTTTCTCAACTCTTGGGCTTAGAGTGGTCATTAAATTTCACAGCATATTATTGTGGTCTTTTACTACTTCTACTTCACCCCGTATCAGTTCATATTAATCTACATATGCTTCTTTGAATGTCATATGCATAAATAAAATGATTATATATTATGATTAATCATATGGTAATGATTAAATTCATTTATAACCTGGCCCTAACTTATTTTTCTATCTTCATTAAGCATTAGTTTCCAGTCTGCACTCTGATAACTAGCCAACCTGGTTTTCTCCCATGGTGATACACACCTTAATCCCTACAACTGGGGAGGTCAAAGCTGGTGAACTAATTGTTCAAGCTTTGAAATTCTGAGCAGTAGGGGTCTAAGTTAATCAGGTGTTTGTACTAAGTCTGGTACCAGTATGGTGAGGCCTCAGGATGAGTTCAGGGGAAATGGGCATTAGACTACTTGAAGATAAGTGAACTGGCCCATGTCAGAGAGGTTCAGATGTGTTTTCAGTCATGTCTGACTCTTTGTTGACCCCATTTGGTATTTCCTTGGCAAAGTTATTAGAATGGTTTGCCATTTCCTTCTCTAACTCATGATAAGAAAACTGGGCCAAACAGAGTTAAGTGACTTGCCCAGAGTCTCATAGCTAGTAAGTGTCTGATGGCAAGATTTGAGCTCTGGAAGATGTCTTCCTGATTCCAGGTCCAGCACTCTATCTACTGTGCCACCTTGCTGCCCTAAGTCAGATATAGAGTAAATCAAGTTTCTCATGCTAATCAAAGCACTTTTAGCCTTCATGAGACAAGAAAACTCAGTCTCAAAAACAAAACAATAAAACTAAACAAAATAAATCTGGTTTTCTTTTTCTTCCGTGCTTAGGATACTACTCCATCTTCCATTCCTGTGCCTTTGGATTAGTTATTGCCTATGCCTGGAATTAATTATGTCCACCCTCTTAGAGTTCTTCTCTTCCTTGAAGATGCAGCTCAGACATGATCTTTTGCAAGAAGCTTTTCTCGATCCCCTCCCCTCCTCTCCCCACCCCCAACTACTCATGCATCCTTCAAAATTCCTTTGTATTGTAGGGACCAATTTTTAATTGGGGAGTATTAGCTAGGCAGCTTGCAGCAATATTGGGGCAAGGAAGGAGACCCGCAGCCTCCCTCAAAACAGAGCAGGATTTATTTAACAAGAACGAACTTAAAAAAACACAAACAGGATCAGTAGGATCAAAGGAAAGGAAATAAAATGAGGAAAAGGGAAATTATACAACCTGAACACCACCACCACCCAGGAATCAGGTGAGAACACACAGCAGCATCCTGCTGCCTTCCAGCTTCAAGCTAGAATGGTGAATCTCCTCCCTTCTTCCCAGCAGACCCCAAGCTGACCACACACAGCCCCCAGCCAATTGGCTGGCCACTCTGACAGTCACATGACTGCCCTCACTAGGCTTCCAATCATTATAATTTTGCCAGGCCCTTTAGGCCTTGGCGAGCGGTGATGATGTGAGGTGCCAGTGCCATGGCAATGGCTACAACCAGTGGGTGGAGCACCATGCCGTTTGCGGAGCCCCAGAGGCCAGTATGTGTACCGAGGTTTTTTAAAAAATTCTACGCAAAAGATGGGGTCATAAAAACCTCAAATAACAATTAATTCTTTATAGTATTTAAGTACTTGTACACATTTTATTTAGTAACTGTATTTTTCTTTTTCTTCTTCTTCTTTTTTTTTTTTTGCAGGGCAATGAGGGTTAAGTGACTTGCCCAGGGTCACACAGCTAGTAAGTGTCAAGTGTCTGAGGCCAGATTTGAACTCAGGTCTTCCTGAATCCAGGGCCAGTGCTTTATCCACTGTGCCACCTAGCTGCCCTAGTAACTATATTTTTCTGCTTTACATATATATATATATATATATATATATATATATATATATATATACACACATACATACATACACACACACACACACACACATATATATGTATACATATGTATATATTTTTTAGTGAGGCAATTGGGGTTAAGTGACTTGCCCAGGGTCACAGAGCTAGTAAGTGTTAAGTGTCTGAGGCTGGATTTGAACTCAGGTACTCCTGACTCCAGGGCTGGTGCTCTATCCACTGGGCCACCTAGCTGCCCCTTCACATATATTTTTTATGGAATTCTTTCCCCCATTAGCATAAAAACTTGAAGGGATTATTTCAGTCTTAGAACTTGTATCTCCAGCATCTGGTACAATAGGTTATCAATAAATGTTTGTTTATTGATTGATTAATGGACCACAATTGGTTAAAACATTCAATCAACAAATCCAAAAGCAGTTTAAAGTGCTTAATATGTGTCAAGCATAGTATTCAGTACTGAGAATACAATGATAAAAATTTAAATATTCCTTATTCTCAGGGAACTTATATTCTATTGGGGGAGACAACACATACAAATGTTAAGTGTATATGGGATATCTAGCTAGCTATCTATTATAATAGTAATAGCTATAATAGTTAACATTTATATAGCACTTACTATGTGCAAGACACCGTGCTAAGTGCTTTACAATTATTATAACATATTTAGTCCCTGCAACAACCCTCAGAAGTAGGTGGTATTATCATTCCCATTTTACAGATGAAGAAATAGAGGCAAAAATAATTGACTTGCTTAGCTAGTAAGTGTGTGAGACAGAATTTAAACTCAGGTCTTCCTGATTCTAGGTATACCATTCTACCCACTATACCACCTAGCTGCCTCAAATAGATAGGTAGTATGTGAAGGCATTTCTAGGGGTAGAAGAGTGGGGAGGTTTCAAGAAAGATGGTGTAAAAAGTGTTGCTTGAGTCTTGAAGCAAATTAGGGAGGGTAGAGGTAAAGACATATTCCAGACACAGGTGATGGACAAAGTAAGGTCATGAAAATAGGAAATGGAGTGTTATGTGTCATTAACAGAGGGAAGGTTAATTTGGCTGGACTACAGAAAATAAGAAGTTAAGTAATATAAAACAAATTGTAAAGATAGGCTTGGGACAGGCTGTGAAGATATTTAAAAGTCAGACAGAGGAAATTATATTTTATCCCAGTGGTAATATGGAGTCATTGGGTTTTAGTGACTAAGGGGGTATCATATTTGGATCTACAGTCAAGGCAAATCACTTTGCCCATTAAATGAAGGTTTGATTGGAGTGGGGAGAGACTTGTGGCAGTGATATTATTTAGAAAGCTACAGCAATAGTTCAGGAAAGAGGTGAACAACTTCATGGAAAGGAGGCTATATAAGTAATGCAATTGATAGGTCTCTATTTCCAGTTATTTGCTACTATAAAAAGAGAAGTCTAAGCAATGTAGGTCTGACCACATTCCCTGCCAACTGCCACATGCACACACATATATATATATACACATACATACACATACACACTAAACTCCAGTGACAAGGAAAAACAATAAACATTTATTAAGGACTCACTATGTGCCAGGCACTGTGCTAAGTACTAGAGATAAAAATACAAGCAAAAAGATAGTCCTTGCCCTTAAAAATAGAATGGGGGAAGACACCACAGAAAAGAGAGCTGAAAAAGATAGAGATACCTATGTTGGGGAATGGTGTCCAAGGTAGTCAAATCAAAAACAAAGAAAGGAACAGAATTTTCTATTGATAGTGCTGGGTACTGGGAATACAATGACAAAAAAATGAAATATTCCTTGTTATTAGGGAACATAGTTTTACTGGAGAAGACAACACATACAAATATTAAGTATATATGGAATTTCTCTCTTTTTCTTTATCTGTGTGTATATATGTACACACACATATACGTGTATGCATGTGTGTTGTTTAAAATAATTGGGGGGAAGCCCATCTCTGTTCTAAGTTATTGGGGAACTTATCTGGGGTTTCTAATATATTACTACTTTTAAATTAGAGGCTATTGCACCAGTTTTGGCCTTAAGCATTTATTAATCATATTAAATGTTAGTGAAGAGAGAGCACATGGCTCCAAATTAGAGTTCAGAAGCCCTACATTACCTAGATAGGAGAGTGAGGGGGGCCATGTGACTCCCTCCTTCAGTGTCCCAGCCCAAGAGAGTCTAAGCCCCTTGTGGACCAGAGGAGAGGCGGCCCTTCCACACTGTTCAAAGCTAATTGGCTAGCATGATTCAAATCCCCTAGTTGACAGGACCTCAGGGTGGTCCATATCAAAATAAGTAGTATGTGTTGAGGTCAGAATCCAATAAAAGACAGACCCTCTGTGGGGAAAAGGCTTTCAGGTAGGTGTGGTTTCTGTTATCTACTGAGTTCATTTGCTTTCTAATGTACCTTTGCGGATGGCTCTGAGAAACCAGCCAGAGTTCCCAAGTGGGGGTAGTATCACTGTGTCCCCCCCCAAAACCCATTATTAATAATTATTTTCTCACATATGTGTGTATGTATGTATGTAATAGCTAACACATATATCACTTACTGTGTGCCAGGCACTGTGATAAGAGCTTTACAATTATCGTAATATATCTAATCCTTACAATAACCCTCTCCAAATGGGTCCCTCCCCAAAATGGAAGGCCCAGGAAGAACTGACCAATAAGAGAAGGTGAATCATCAGAGAAATGTTACAGGGTTTTGATTTTTAATGTTTATTTTTTGTGCATCATAGTCATTTCCTGAAATGCTCCATTTGTATTCCCATTGTTTCTCTGCAACTTCTATTACATTATTCCTCTTTCTTCCCTCTGAGGGCAAACAGAACAATTCTAATCTACTTCATGAGCAAATTATCCAATTCTTAAAAATCAGTATTATGTCTCTTTTATAGGATGAACATACTTAATTACTCAAAAGATTCCCATATGTCATGAATCTGAGTACCCTTCAATTCCTGGTCACTTTCCTCTGGACATATTGTAGCTTTTCAATACCCAGCCTCAATGGGATTCTATAATGAATATAATACTTGAGATGTGATTTGAAAGGGCAGAGAACATTGGGCCTATCAAATCTCTCTTTGTTCTGGACACCATGATACCATTAGTGGAAAATAAGATCTCATTAGCTTTTTTTGTGCTACTCCATTACATGACTGACTCATATTAGCCTTACAGTCTACTAAAATCCCCAGACAGGAATGTCAGTCATGCCTCCTCCCCCATCTCAAACTTATACATGTGATTTTCCTTAACTCAAATATAAGACCTTATGTTTATTTCTATTAAATTAGATTTTTATCTCAGTCGGCATTATTCTAAGCTGTCAAGATCTGTTGGAATTTTGATTTTGTCTTCTATCATGTTAACTATTTTTCTCAATTGTAAGGCATATACAAACTTGATAAGCATGCCCTGTAAGTACTTATCTAAAATCATTAATAAAAATCAAGAAAGAGGCCAAGGAAATTAATGCAAATCAAGGTATTCTTTACTAGAGAACTCTCTCTGTGCTCACTTTGAATGTATCTGTCATTATTCTTGAGGCTAGCTCATCCATTCATTGCCATATCCCACCTAATTATATTCTCATTTGTCCAAATCCACAGCCTTACTGACACAGTCATGAACTACCTCCCATTTAATTTATTCCAATGAAGGTCTCTTACAAAAAGTTATGGAGATTTTATAAAATGACTCGCTAAAATTCCAATGTACTATTTATATTGTATACGTTTTTGGAGTCACAGACCTTGGTCACAAAATTCCCAGAATTCAAATCTTCCTTTAGACTCACATTACCTAGTTGTATAACCCTGAGTAACTCATATAACATCTTTCACACTCAGATCCTCATCTGTAAAATGGGGTTAACAGTAGCACTTAACTCACAGTGTCTTTGTAGATACTGATGAGATAAAGGGCAAAGAATTGTTTAAACCTTAAAGTGCTATATAAACATGAGCTATGTTGTTATTTTTTGAGGATATTTCTTCTCAATTGTTTAAAAACATGGTAGATGAGTAGGGCATCTAATGCAGTTGAAAAATCTCATATTTGGTGCAAGGTTTCAGACTAATTAAAGGGTTTTTGTTTTTTTTTTTCCTGCAGGGCAATGAGGGTTAAAGTGACCTGCCCAGGGTCACACAGCTAGTAAGTGTAAAGTGTCTGAGGTCAGATTTGAACTTAGGGCCTCCTGAATCCAGGGCCGGTGCTTTATTCACTGTGCCATCTAGTTTCCCACCCCCACCCTGCCCCATTAAAGTTTTAGAGCAAGTTATGGCTGACACACTGTCCTGGATACTCAAGGGAAACACACAGAAGTCAATTTGTTTTAACTAACATTACTTTGTACTCACTTGCTTTTGTTAGTTACCTCTTGGTTTTTCATTTGGATTTTTGATCTTTCTGGACTGACTTCTTGTTCATCCAGGCTAACTTTGTTTGTCTTGGTGCTTGGGCCACTTCCCTATGATGGTTACTCCAACTCATTCTTCAAGAATTTAAATAAATACTATCCTGCCTGGCTGAAACTCGATTTCTTTCAGCAAAAATTTATGGGATACTTATGAATGGCAAGCCATTAAAGAATACTGCCTTTGTAATCAAAGGATCTGAGTTCAAATTCTGGTTCTGCCACTTCCTAGTTTTGTGACTATAAACACTTAGCTTCTTTAAATTTTACTTGCTCTATCTGTAAAACATATCCCTTAATAGATGGGAGATATTGAATTATATGATTTCTAAGGTGTCTTCCTACCCTAAATCCTATGATGAAAAAATTATAATAAATAATACAAAGATTAAAAAAATAATGTAGGGGCAGCTAGGTGGCACAGTAGATAAAGCACCAGCCCTGGAGTCAGGAGTACCTGAGTTCAAATCCGGCCTCAGACGCTTAACACTTACTGGATGTGTGACCCTGGGCAAGTCACTTAACCCCAATTGCCTCACCAAAAAAAAAAAATAATGTAGTCACTTCACTTCAACCATTTTTCTCTGAGGTAACATTTAGTGGAAAACTTGTACTCTTCTGATGATGTCTTCTGAGAGAAAATGATGTAAGGGGAGAGACGTTAGGCCAACCTAAAGCTGAAATATGACCCCATGAGATGGGCCTCTTATTTTGACCTCTGTGTTTATTCTTTATCATTCAAGGTGAAGGGATTGGAAACTCCAATCTTCTGAGTTTTGAAAAGTAAGGAGAGTTGTTCTTTTTGTCCTTCATTCTCAAAGAGGACCATGTCATTGAGGGGTGATGTCATGAGTTATACTGGATTGGATTTAAATGAGACAGGACTATGCAAATTCACCAACCTCTCCTCCAAAACCATCTGTGTCCAGTGTCTTGATATACATCAGGACAAATGGAGATATCTCTGGATGTTTAAGGTAATCAGGGTTAAGTGGCTTGTCCAGGGTCACACAGCTAGTATCAAGTATCTGAGGCTGGATTTGAACTCACATCCTCCTGGCCCCAGGCCCAGTGTTCTATCCAATGTGCCACCTACCTGCCCCAAGGAGTTCCAATGTTGCATCACCCAAGAATCTAAATTCTTTATTATTGGTTCATCATCCATGCCTTGAGGAATAAGTAGATACTTTCAGGATTAGGATCAGTGGTAGCTGGAATACGGATTCTCCAGAAGTCATGCCATTTCTATATTTGGATGTGAACTTGAAGGGAACAATGCTATGTAGAAAATGTGATGTTTGAGCTCACTTTTCCCATAGACTTAGGTGGAATCAGGGCGAGCTCATCTTTGAGGTGTTAGGGTGATTTTTTTTTTAATATTTGTTCTTACTATATCTTTCAAGTAAATATCCCTTTGTAAAAGCTGATCATAAGTGATTAAACAGAACTGGCATATTTGTTACTTGGTGGTCCCTAACAATAAAGGGAACACAAACGTGGGGCTCAATTTGTTATCCTTGATTTTTTTTTTGTGGGGCAATGAGTGTTAAGTGACTTGCCCATGTGGGGACATCTTAGCCTAGAGACATCTTAGAATGGGGTCATCTAGGAAGGCTTCAAGGGAGAAGTAACACCAGACAAGTTTCAAATGATCTCTCCTGGATTTATTTTATAGGTCAGTTGTTTTTCCAAGGAGATATTTCACATTGTCTCATATTTTTTCCCTCTCCCTCTCTTACTTTATTTTCAAAGTCCTTTTTGAATACCTCTATGGCCTGAGACCAATTCATATTTTTCTTGGAGGCTTTGGATGTAGGAGTCCTGACCTTGCTATTTTCTTCTGAGGGTGCACCTTGATCTTCCTTGTCACCATAGAAACTTTCTAGGATAAGCACTTTTTTCTGTCTGCTCATTTTCCTAGCCTATTTCTTGCCTTTTACTCCTTCTTAAAGTGGGACACTGCTTCCAGGGTGTACTGTCCCAAGCTTCAGGGGGTCCAAGTTGATATAATTTAAGGAGAGGCACTTTCACCATTCCCTTGGCCTGTGCTCTGGTCTGCAAGTAACCACAGGCCTGCTTGACCTTTAACCTGGAACAGAATCCTGTTTCACTGTGGCTGCAAGCTCTGGTGTGACTATGTCCCTCCCCTGCCTGGGCCACCACACAAGACTGCTTCCTGGATCCAAGCATGGGCAAAACAACAGAGTCCCACCTCGGCACCAGCAGAGACCCTTGTAATCTCCCCCTGGCCAACCACTCGACCCCCTCACTGTTCCACGAGCTGAGTGTTCCAGAAGTATCTGCTGCCCCAGTTGATTCCAAATCTCCTGAGGGCTGTTTCTCTGGGGTGGCCTGCCTGGGGCTGGATCTGTGCTGGCATGGCCTGTATGGGTCTGTGATCCACTCTCACCCTGGTATGACAGACCTTTCCTGCCTACTTTCTAAGTCATATTTGGATGGATAATGATCTCACCCCATCCTTTTGTGGGTTCTGCTGTGCTAGGAAATGTCTTATGGCATTATTTGAAAGTATTTGGAGGGGTCTTGGGGAGAACTCAGGGAAGTCACTGCCTTTCCTCCACCATCTTCACTCTGCCCCCAATATCAGACAAGTTTCAATAAGATTTCAAACAAGACATGGGAGATGAACTGCACAATTGCACTAAGGCAGGAGATTAACATCATGTGGTTATATATATAGCAGCAAGGGAACTTAGAGGCCATTTAGCCCACCTCTCTCATTCTATAGATGAGAAACTGAGGCCCTCAGAAGTTTAATGACTTACTTGGAATCACACAGCTAATACATGTCTGTAATGAGATTTAAATCTTGATCTTCCTGATGACACATCCAACACTCTATCTACTATGCCCTGCTATCACACAAGACAACAACAACAACAATAACTAACATTTATATAGTACTTACTATGTTCCAGGTACATGCTAAGCTCTTTACAATGATTACCTCAAAATAATAAATAATCCAACTCCTCATTTTACAGATTTGGTCTGAGGACCAAAATGATAAAGTGACTTTTGTGTTGTGGCCTTGCTCCACAAAGCCTAGGAGGATGAAAATAACTGACCAGGGGGGCAGCTAGATGGCACAGTGGTAAAGCACCGGCCCTGGATTCAGGAGTACCTGAGTTCAAATCTGGCCTCAGATACTTGACACTTACTAGCTGTGTGACCCTGGGCAAGTCACTTAACCCTCATTGCCCCGCAAAAAAAAAAAAAAAAAAAAAAAAAAAATAAAATAACTGACCAGCTGGGCACATACACTGAGGACCTGATTGCCAAGGGAGACTGAAAGTTGCCTGAGCAGAGCAACCTAGAGATAACATAGGTGGCTGCTCCTTTGGATGCAAAGGGTGAAGTTTGTTCCAGTACAAATGAGGTAGAAACATACTACACTGTTTCAGTAATGTAGAAATGTCATTTCCAGATCTGACATTTATATTTCTTTAATTTTTGTTTCTAAATATTATTATTATTATTATTGTTATTATTATTATCATCATTGGTTTGGTTTGCAGGGCAATGAGGGTTAAGTGACTTGCCCAGGGTCACACAGCTAATAAGTGTCAAGTGTCTGAGGCTGGATTTGAACTCAGGTCCTCCTGAATGCTTTATCCACTGTGCTATCTACCTGCCCTGAATATTTATTATTTTTAAAGAAATCACACAGTAAGTTTCAGAGGTGGAATTTGAACACTTAGAATTAGGAGAAAATTGGATGAAAATTATAATTTTACTATTTACTAGCCTCATAAAGCTGGGCAATTCATTTAATCTTTCTAAACCTCACTTTCCCAATTTATTGAAGTAGAATTATAATAATATTTATAGTACTTATTGTACAGAGTTCTTGGGTTTTTTTGTTTTTTGTTTTTTGCAGGGCAATGGGGGTTAAGTGACTTGCCCAGGGTCACACAGCTAGTAAGTGTCAAGTGTCCGAGGCCGGATTTGAACTCAGGTACTCCTGAATCCAGGATCGGTGCTTTATCCACTGTGCTACCTAGCTGCCCCTGAACAGAGTTCTTATGAGAAATTCTTTGTGAATCTTGATTTGCTATATAATCTTGAGTTATAGGCATTTCTTTAGAGCTATCATTGAACTTGCATATTACTTTAGGAATGCCATTTCATAGAATCATGAAATTTGATTGTTAGAAAAACCTTAGAAGCCATCTGCTTCAGCCTCTACATGAACCATAATCTACAACATGTGCATATAAGTCCTCCAGAGTTTTCTTGAAAGCTTCAAGTGAGGAGGAAACATACTTCTTTTTGTTTTTTTCAAATAATTAGAACGATTTTTTCTCCTATGTCAAGTGTAAATCTGCTTCTTTGAGGCTCAAAGACATCATTCCTAATTCTGCCTTCAGGCAGGAGGAAAAACAAAAGGAGTCTAAACTCTAAAGGGGTCTAAAGGAAAAACAAAACAATTCTAATCCCTTTTTCAGGTAAGAGCCCTTGAAACAAATGAAAACAGCAATCATACCCTCTGTAAACTTTCTCTTCTTCAGACTAAACATTACCAGTTCTTCCAAATGGTATTTACAAATCATGGCATCAGGATTCTTCACCATTCTGTTGTTAATTCTTCCTTATTCTACTGGATGCCTTCCAATTTATCAACATCTTTCTTAAGTTAGGCACACTATATTGAACACAGGACTTCCCATGTGGTCTAGCCAGAGAAGAGGAAAATAGGAGTATTTGCTACCTAGTCAAGGCCTCTGTTCTAAGGCCAGGTAGCCTAAATTCACGTTAGCTTTTCTGGTTGCCGATGACACAACTGATTCTTGTTGATCTTTGAAGTTCACCCAAACCTCCAGATATTTTTTAAATCAAGTATATAACTATTACTATTTTTAATCCAATTGTGTCTTTATATTTATCTGTATTGATCTGTATTCATTTGTTCTGACCAAAATTCCGACTGTTGCAATCTGTTTTTTTTAATCTTCATTTCAATATGCTAGTTATCTATATGTGCATGCATATTCAATTTTTATTGGTATAGTAATAGGATAAAAAGCATGGGATCAAACACAAATCTTTGGGATGCTTTACTGGAGGTCTCCATCTAGGTTCACATGGAACCATTAATTATTAATTTTTGGATTTGGAACACCAAATTAAAAAAAAATGTTAAGAAGTGTTTTTTAAATGTAATTGGAAAAATATTTTAAAAATCAGTTTTGAAATTACCTCTTTTTGGATCTGACTATCCAACTTGTTTGGAATATCTCCATCTATACTATGATATAGCCTGTGGATCTCCATCTTGTCTCCAAGGATTGTATGATTAAATTTGTTAATTTGTCATTAACCTGACAACTATGATTGCTTCTCTTAATACCTTAATCTCTCTAGGGACCCATTACAATATCACTGACTTTCTCTAAAAGGCTAAGCTTTGGGCAGCTAGGTGGCGCAGTAGATAGAGCCCTGGCCCTGGAGTTAGGAGTACCTGAGTTTAAATCTGGCCTCAGACACTTAATACTTACTAGCTGTGTGACCCTGGGCAAGTCACTTAACCCCAATTGCCTTTAAAAAAAAGGCTAAGCTTAGTCATAAATAGTTTATTTCCATATGTCATTTCCTTGACTTTGACAAGATACTTCATGTCTTCTGGTGGAGGCAGAACAACTCTATGTCTCAAATGGTGTGCACAATATCACTAGTTTAATCAAGTGTGGCTTGATGACACATGACTGTGAAGCACATAACAATTGTTAAAATGTCTGCACACTTAAACTGAATAAGAGCATTGAGGGCCAAAAGGACTCTGGCAGCCTAGAGTAATAGTTCTTAAAATGTGGTCTGAAGATCCCTGGCAATTTCTGAGACCTTTCAGGAGGTTTGTGAGTTCAAAACAATTGTCATAATAATAGTGACATTTTAATTTCTAACCACAATATGGATAAATAGAACTCATAAACAAAAGCTCTTTGGGGTCTTCAATGCTTTTTAAACATACAAAGTAGTCCTATGACTGAAAAATTAGACAACTCTTGGTGTAGATCATTGTTCTGGATACAGTAAGAAAACTTCTTGCAACTGGATAGATAAATAAACTTCATACATATAAAATGGTGGACATATGGATAGACAACAAGGGTTCTGAAAAAGATCTATTTTATTGTACTCCAAGCTCATTATGAACCAGGGGTGAGATGTCAGACAAAAAAGCTAATATAACCTTGAATTACATTAGTAATGACATATCTTTCAAACAGAGGGCCTGTATAATTCCACTATATTCTACCTTTGTCAGAACTCAGTGTCAGAATTGTGTTCAGTTCTGGGCAAAGTGGTTTAGGGAAGACATTGAGAAAATGGAGACCGTTCAGAGGAGGGCAACCAACATGGTAAGAGCCTTGAGTTCATGACTTATGAGGATCAGTTGAAAAAAGCTGAATATGTTTTGCCTGGAGAAAAGAAAACTTGCAGGGAACATGATTATTATCTTTAAGTATTTGAAGCACTATCATGTAGAGAAAGAATTAGGTTTGTTCTCTTTGGTTGCAACGGGAAAAACCAAGCATTTGGAATGAAAGTTGCAGAGACCAATTTAAGTTTGATATTATAGAAAACAAACAAATTTTTAACAATTAGAGCTGTCCAATGTTGTAATACCTTCCCTTGAAGGTAGTGGGTTCCCTTTCCAAGTAGAGACTGTACTAATAAGTTAAGTGGTTCTAGGGGTTTTCTATGGTAACTGGGTTGGATTGCATGGCCATCAAGGCTCCTTCAAACTCTCAAATTCCAATTCTGCTGTAACATCACAAGACCATATTCAAAAGGGTTCACAAAGTTTGGCTTCCCAGATAAACATTATATGTGTACTGCCATAAGAAAACATTTGAAAATGATTCCTTAATACTCAGTGGTCTCTTGAGACCTCTTTTAGTCATAAAACTACAACATCTGTATAAATCATATGTCTAGAATCACTTATCTTCATGGAAACCCCTGCCTTATCATTTTTACTTTGTATTTAGTTGTATCTAAATAAGATAGACTTGCTAAAACTTTAACATCTTTTACTATTTCCATCGTACCCCCAATGCCTCATGAGGAGTTCCTCCCACCCTAACTTAACCTGCTTCTCACTATCCTTCTTATGTAATTATGGTTTTATTTTTTTCTGGGAATAAGGGCTCTGACTAATTATTGTGCAAGCCAACTAATATATTTAATGGATACTTATTAAAATGCAAAATACTGTGCCCAAAGGAGTAGAAGCCTTATTGCTTGAGATATTTAAAGTAGGTTTGGTTAAAACACTAAGAAATATACGGTATGGAACAATTAAGTCTTGATCTCTGAGATAGGGAGTAAGCCCTCTTCTCTCTCTTGAGTTCTGTCATTCTAAGATTTTGTTTTACTTAAAAAAATAAAAAGATAAAAAATTGAAGATTGCTAATATTAGACACCTTCCACAGTACTCTAAGCCTTTGATTATTGATGTAGCAATTGTGAATGCTGATCCTAACCATTTATTGGCATAAACAAGTCATAATCATTCTGGGCCCAAGCTTCCACATCTGAAACCTGTAGACCTCCCTAATTTGGTGTTCTTTGTGAAGGATGTTGATATGTGAAATTAGGTCATGCAGGCATAAATCTGAATGGTTGTAGTATCTTTAGGTTAAGTCCTTTACAAAGCTCACCATATTGTTGTATAAAGTTGGCAAATGCTGACAATGATGACACATTTTTAGTTCTCTTGCATGATAAGCTGTAGTTGTGGTTGGCAACACCACTCCTTTCCCCTTTCTTTAAATTTTAAAATTTGGGAAGAAGGTAGCTATAGGAGTGACTCTAACATGAATACTGGATTCTTACTCTAAGGAGAAGAAACTGCTAGTTTTCTGAGGAAGGTTGGTATAATATCAATTCCATTGAATTGAAAAACTTCAAAGCTAAAATGTTCAACTAGGAAAGGAAGTAGGAAAATTTTTTGGAAAACAAAATAAAATAAACAAAAACTCACAACAAACAAGTTCTCATGAAAAGTAAAGTGAGCTTTAGAGATGGGAAATGGAAGAGGAGTATAATTATCCTCTCCATCCTCCTGATAGGTACTGTGCATAGCCATTTGGAAAAGGATTAATCAACCAATCAACAAGCTAATAAAGTACTTTGTGCCAATCACTGTACTGTTTTAGAGATACAAAGTAAGAAAAATAGTCCCTGCCCTCAAGAAACTTATATTCTAATGGAGACAATATGTACATAAATATTATATACAAGGTACATTTAAACTACACAAATGATAGCCTTATAGGGGAAGGTACTAGTAGTGATTGGGAATGACCTCCTGCAGAAGGTGGTGCTTGAGCTGAGGGTGGACAACAACTAAGGATTTTAAGAGGTAGAAAAGAGGAGAGAGAGAATCAGGGTGTGTGTGTGTGTGTGTGGGGGGGTATTAGCCAGTGCAGTGATGCAGAGGTAAGAGATGGAGCTTCATCCGTGAGGAAGTGCAAATGGGCTACTATGGCTAGACCATAGAGTTTTCATAGGGGAGTAATGAAGAGAAGACATGAAGATGGGGAAGGTTGAGAGTCTGAAGATATTTAAATGTCAAGTAAAAGAATTTTTGTTTGACTCTCTAGGTAATAAGGAGCCATTAGAATTTACTGAGTAAGGAAGTGACATGGTTATACTTGCACTTCAGGAAAAGCACTTTGACAGCTTAATGAAAAATGGATTGGAGAGAACCTTTGAGTAAAACTAAGTAGGAAACTCTTGAAATAGTGTAGATGGGAAGTTTTGAAATCCTGGAATAGGGTGGTATCCATATAAGTTGTGAAAATAGGGCATATGCAAGTGAAGTGGAGTTGGAAATGATAAGATTTGACAATTCATTAGACATGTGAAGTGAGACTGAGGAATCAAGAATGACATTAAGTTTGCTAACCTGGGAGATTAAATGGGTGCTAATGTTCTTGAAAGTAATAGGGAATTTCAAAAGAGAGAGGCAAAATAGAGGCAAAGATATTGGTTTCAATTTTGGACATGTTGCTGTTGAGATGTGTGTAGGATAACCCCATTTGAAATGCCCAATAGGTCTAATATGGAGCTGAGAAGAGAGTCTGTGGATAGATATAAAACCTTGAGAGTTATCTTTATAGAGTTGATAACTATCCCATTGGTTGCTGATGAAATCAACATATCAGAAAGTATGGAGAAACAAGGAAAGCGGGACCATGAGAACTCATTGCCAATGATGAAGATACAGCAACGGAGCCTGAAAAAGACAGGTCAGAGAGATAGGAAGAGAACCAAAGGGATAGTGCTGGTGTGAAAATCTGGAGAAGGGGAGAAAGAAAAGGTGGCGAAAATACAAATTGTTATTATGAGATACAGAGAGATGAGAATTGATAAAAGCCCAGTAAATCTGGCAATAAAGAGACCACATGAGTTCTATAGTACTAAAACAGGTAGCTTTGGAATTAGTAAGACCAGAGTTCAAGTCCTGCTTCTGATATATACCAGCTTATGTCCTTGACAAGTCACTTAACTTGTCAGTACCTTTGACAACTTTTTAAAAACTTGTAGAGGGAATTTCCACACTCAGGAATTCATTACGCTTATAAAATAATTTTAAAATAATTAATCAAACCCCTGTTCCCACCATTATCACCCTCCCTCCCCTAACCCCACTCCCGCCCCTTAAAAAAAAATCACCTGAATGCCAATTTAGTGACTAGCTGTGCTTTTTCTGAAACAACATCTGGTCAAGACAAATTCTTCACTTGGGCCGTGGATGTTTTTTTCCTCTACGAGGTTCTTCTTATTTGAAGAAATGTAGTTAAAACCCACTGTCCATTAACCAAATAGAGATCATACTGTCCATGTGTCCTGAACCAATTTCTGGATGAGATAATCTTAATATAATTGAAATTGCCTTGTAGCTCATAACCTCCAGAGACTGATAGTTTGGAGGAAGAACCAAAAGAGAACTATCTTTAACTTTTGGGTAGACAGTGAGTGAGTGGATCTTTAGTTCAGTCACTGAAGAAATCCTGGACTGAAAATTATCATGGAATCCTACCAAATGTGCAATTTGTCTGTTAGATGAGGGAAAAAAGACAAGAAAAAGAAAAGAAAATGAGAGAAGAAAATAAAGGAAGAAAAAAAGAGCTTTTCCAGCTACCATTCATCCATCATTCCACTTTCTCATGCTATTATATAAACTTAGGTTGTCAGAGCTGCACGTCTGTCTGTCTTCTTTCTTTCTTCCCAACCTTCCCCCCTCCACAAATCCTCACATTAATGCTTTCTAAAAGCTCCTATACTATGAGAGTGTTTTCCTGCACTCTAACCCCTATAAGCTGAAAACATACACGACAGCTGGAATAGAAAAATATACAATCCCCTAATGCCAGGCACATCTGCAGATCTCAGCATCTTTGAGATGACATTCAGTTACCCATGGGTCTATCTTGCTCATCCATTGCCTGATTTGCTGCCAGTAGGACATTCCACAGCATAAATCCAATTGATGGCCTGTCCACCTCAAGATTTTCAGTCCATTGATTTTTTTTTTAACTACCTACTGACTCCATGCATAACCATCACTTCATTCTATATTTCTTGATGGTTAAGCAACATGTTCCATATTCTTTAGAATATAGTACACAATTGGATGCAGAACTACTCAACCAATCCATTAGTGAATTAAATTAAATAAAACTAAATATATGTGCTGACACAAATTAAGGATTTTGTTATTGTTGTTATTCAGTCATTTCAGTCATGTATGGCTGCATACAAACCACTGCAGTGGTTTGAAATTTCCTTCTCCAACTCATTTTACAGGTGAGGTAACTGAGGCAAACAGGGATAAGTGACTTGAACATGGTCATAAGCACAGCTGGTAAGTTTCTGAGGCTGGATTTGAACTCACAAAGATGAGTCTTCCTAACTCCAAGGACAGCACTCTATACACTGTTCCACCTTGCTGCCAATAACTAAGAATACCATAAATTAAATAACTGTAGAATGTATTGATTTTTAGACAAAGTAGCCTTTTTCACTCATGATGAGCTTAGATTAAGCATCTGAAATAATCATTTTTACAGGATAATATATAACATTCATTAAATCGGTTTACACATATTTTTGTTTTGTTTTGTTTTGTTTACGGGGCAATGGGGCTTTTGTGACTTACCCAGGGTCACACAGGTAGTAAGTGCCAAGTGTCTGAGGCCAGATTTGAACTCAGGTACTCCTGAATCCAGGACTGGTGCTTTATCCACTGCGCTACCTAGCCGCCCCTGCGCCACCTAGCTGCCCCGGTTTACATATATTTTTAGAAGGCATTGTTTGTGTGAGGAGATATAATAATTCCAAATTTGGGGCATATGAAGAGTCCATCTCTTATAAGTCATATATAAAATCAGTTACTCTGAACTCCCCCAAAGCAAGACAAATTGACAAGATAATACAAACAGAAAAAAACAAAAAGAAAAACATTTTGAATCAATAACAGCTATGAGTGCCAAAGAAAATGTGTTAAGTGCTGAATACTGAAAAAAGGTATCAAAAATTGTTAAACTTCTCCCCACCTTTATGTGTAAAAAGGGATGGAGCCTAAAAAATAAAAAGTAACAATTGGATTGATATATCATATTAGAAAGAATGTTCATAGTCAAAATAGTTACGGTAAAACAAAGCTTGTATTTTTGTGTTTTTTTAATATCTGAGATAATGTAACAGGTTTATCTAGTAGGGTAAAATCAGTCTTTAAAAGAAAATAAAGGCAACATTAGGGTATTCATTTAAATATAAAAGTTATCCTTCCCTAACCTCTAGCATAGGAGTTCTTAACCATATTATGGGTCATAGACCATTTAAATGGCAGATGAGTATAGCCTATGTACATAAAATAAACTATACAGGATTCCATAGGAAACAAATTTCTAGAAATATAGTTATCAGAAAATAGATATTTTAAAGCCAATTTCACAGTCTCCAGGTTAAAAACTCCAGTTCTACTAGTTGGAACAAGGTCTATGTTTTTGGAACCCCCTTCCCTCCTCTCATTGCATCACATGTTTTGCTTAATTAAACAATTATACCTAGTTGACATTTTAGCTACTAAAAAAAGCCTTTGACTCATATATAGCTCAGTTATATAGTAGAGAAGCCTAATAGGTGAGAGGTAATTCACATAAGAAAAGACAATAAAGTAAGAATCAATTCCCCCTGGTATTTGTTCCATTCAGGTTAAGTAGACATTTCATGACCTACAAAGGCAACTTGCCCAGTTATGATGATTAAAAATGGAAGAGTTTAAAGTTTTGGTGCAAAGAATACAAATTGATGCCACAGACTAACTGCTGCAGACCAAAGGTTTTGATTTTGAAACAGGCAAAGCAAAGCACTGTGTGAAAGATTTATACAGGGAATCATCAAAGGTTCATATAAGTGTTGTAGCTTAATGTGATTATAGCTGTATTCTGATTTTCTGCAGGCTGAAAGTGGATGTCTTTAATGAATCATCTGTATGTATAAAATGCCGTCTCATAAGTCAACTGAATCTATAAGCCAGATATAATTTGCTTAGGCTCTTTTTTGAGGTCTTCAAAAATTTGGGTGAAATGTGTCTTGAATTCATTTTACATTTGTTCTCGTTGTCATGAGACAGACAGTTCTTCCAAACAGGAAGACACAATAGCTGTGTATATCCACAAAAAGTCTATGTCCTTTTGCATGAATAAATGGTATGATTTCTTAAAAAGTGTTAATCTCCCTAGAAGGTGTTGCTTTGGCTAGTAGTCAAGAATTCCTTGAGGACACAGCTATAGTTTTTCTCCTGGTGCTTCTAGTTATCAGCAGAAACCAGCTGGAGAGTTCTTTTCCTGAGTCCCTTCTTTGACTTGAAAAAGGCTTTATAGAATGTTTAACTAGAACAAGATTAGTTGATCTTAAACAGAGTGGGTGGTAGCATCTTGCAAAGCTCCTTCCAAATTCCTTTTTTCAGCTCTATTGACTCCAATGATGAGAAGTACCCTGATTCCAGAGGTGGGCAGTTGATGTCAACACATTGTGTGTTACCATGGAGATGGTTGCTATTATTGTTCATCACTCACTTTTTCATTACTTATTTCTTTTTTCTCCAAAAAAGAAGACGGTGGATTGGAAGGGATAAAGTACTAGGTGCCCAGTAAATGTGCAAAGACAGTTTTGCTATGATTTCAAGTCATCTTTATTTTTTCGATGAATGCTCTTAGAAGTTTATACTTGTATTCTGAACTTTGGAATCTATCACTGGTGTTTTCTGAAGGCATGTGAACCATGGGTTAAAATTGTGTATCTTTAGCCTTTCTCTGAGCTAACGGATTTCTAAAGGGAGGCAGCTTTAAAATTATAAAGTTAGACTAGGAACTATGAGACATGGGCTTTGGTATTTTTGCTCTTCTGACGTTGTCTATGGCATTGAGGATGATACTTTTAACCTCTACATTAGCAGTGCATTATCTTGAAAAACAAACAAACAAAAAAGAAAACAAAAAGGTGATAATACTTAATGATCATAAACGTGCCTAGATAGCATCACTTTTAAAAGTAACTATCCACATATGGTAAATGTAAATTTGTTGGTATTTATATCCATTCATTATCATGGGAGGCTTAAAATGTTTTAGAAGCATCATTTTATTCCTAATAACATCTCTGGTGTACTGTTCTATTACAGGGATTATGATTCCTTATTTATATGTCAATGTTTTAATGGATTCATTGTCTCATTTATATGATCACTTCCTAAGGTTCATATCACAAACCATACATGCCTCCTTATCCCCTGTGATTTTGGGCCATGTTTTCCCATAATTCCTTTGTGGACGATTTACCCAATGTACTGAAGGCTTTCCTGTAGACATCTTAATGTTCCATAAATACCAATGAACCATTCAGGCTGTTATCCATTGCTCTAGATACATATGCAGCACATATTCCTTTCTGATCAAAAATGGCTTGGATGACTCTTTTTGGCAACTTCTATTTTGTAAGTCATCATTAACAAAATATCAATCCCTAATTACATCCACCATATATGTATACACAGATAAAATATGTGTGTGTGTGTGTGTGTGTGTATATACACACATTGATACATGTACATATATACAGATGTGTATATATACATATATGTATATATCATCCACCAGAGATGCATGTGTGTGTGCGCATACAAACTCCACCAGAGAGAGTGAGAGATTGCCTGATGCTGATATGCCAAGGGCATCTTCACAGTGCACAGTACATTAGCATGTTCTGGCCATGCTAGTTGTGGAATAACAATCTAGTCTTTCACTGTATCTCTAAGGAAACCTTTAATTAGCTCATCCTAGAGCTAAAAGTAGTCAACTCCTTGTCCTGGGAGGGTTTACTGTATGTCATTTTGGGACATAGTGAGTCTCAGGAAAGAGGCCATTAATTACAAATCTCTTTTCTAAGACAGAAAGAACCCTGTAAACCCTGTATGGATTATGAATCATAGAGCAAAACTTTTGTTTATTCATCTGTTGCACATGCCTAATCATAGGTTTGATTATCCCCATTGCCTAGTACATTTATATCATTTTAAAAGAATACTTTCTTAATGAAAAATTGAGAAAGAATGCTGTTAAAATGATCAATAGTACATAATTTATTTGTTTTTAAATAAGAATAGGTACTAGACCTGAGAATTAATTGTCATTTTAGAAAGCAAAAACAAAAACCTCACACCTTCTCTGAAACATATTCCTGTAAAGGTTATGCAATTTGCTCAGGATCAAGCAGTCAGATTGTGTCAGAAGTAGGATTTGAAGCTACTTCTGGTGGGCTTTCTGAGGTAGGAAACTAACTCCCTATACCTCTATCATCTCATAGTGGCTGTAAATGAGTGTAGCCTGATAGTCAAATTCTCCTTAACATAACACTAGGAGGGGGCAGCTAGGTGGTGTAGTGGATAGAGTACCAGCCCTGGATTCAGGAGGACCTGAGTTCAAATCGGGCCTCAAACACTTGAAAATTACTAGCTGTGTGACCCTGGGCAAGTCACTTAACCCTCATTGCCCTGCAAAAATAAAATAACAACAAAAAAAAATAACACTAGGAATAGAATTATTTTTCATGTTTGCTTTTTGGAAAGTTGCTACTCCCCTCACAAACATATGAATGCCTTTTTATTTCTTAAAACAACAACAGGAAAAATAAAAATGGTGTCCATCCTGAGGTAAATAAAATATCCAAACCCATGTAAGGCATGGATATAGAAGTTTTTTAATATTCTATATTCTTTTGTGCTAAACATCCTAATTCAAGTTTTTAAAATTGGATATTTCTATTACATCTCACAGAGACTACATTCTTTATTTTTAAATGGAGGTTAAAAATAAACTCTGTTAACCCCCAATCCCTAACCTACCTTGTGACCTTGGAGAGAGTCATAGCCTTAATGGATATCAGTTTCCTAATCTTTAAAATGAGGGGTTTGGATTAGAAGTTCTATAAGGTTCCTCTTATCACAAAATGTTGATGTCATGGTCTCTGTCTCCACATACATTTTATCTATATTTGTCAATGTTTATGTTTGTGTCTATGTCTGGGCATATGCATAGCTCTATAATTATACAAAATCTAAAGGGGCCATAACAGAATTTACTTGTATATTATATATTTATAAATGTATGTGTATATATGTCTATTGTGTTAATCATTTACTTATTTTTATTTCCTCTTTTATGGTGTATCAATCTCTTTTCATTATTTTTGTTGAAAATTTTTTTTTAAACTTTGAAATATATTTTCAAAATAAATTATTAGGGTTCCATGGAATGCCATTTTGAGGTTTATCTAAGACCAGATGTGATATGGATTTAAAATTAAAAAACAAACATATTTTCACAGGTTTTTATCCATGGCTATAGGGAAAGATAAGACAAAAAGGAAAATGTATCACATTTTGATGTAAGTGATCAGCCTTCATGGACTTTACTGTCCTTCCTTACAGAATTTCATTTTCACTCAGAAAATTTCAAAGGTTCAACTTTCATTAGACTGTTTTGGTATAGTTAATGACTAAAAGGTCCTTACTATGTATATGTATGTTGGGGTGAGGGTAGCGGGGAGAGGTAATTTAGAACAGCTAAAAGAATAGCTTATGTGCATACATGAAGACTATGATCTTGTCATGATCAGAATCTCCTGGTGTGGGAGCTCTGTCTAGGCAATTCATGACTTTAAAAACCTTAGTTGATAAGTACTAGGTGGTTGATTGAGCTCTAGAGGAGAAAAAAAATTTGCCCAAAGTCATAAAAATATTAAGTGTTGGGGGAAGGGATTTGAAGCTTCTTAACTGCAAACCCAATAGTATAGCTGCCACACCATGTTGGGGTAACTAGGTAGTATAATGGAGAGAGTGCTAGGCCTGGAGTCAGGAAGATTCATCTGCCTGAGTTCAAATCTGGCTTCAAACACATACTTAGCTGTGAAATCCTGGGTTAGTCATTTAGTCATGTTTGCCTCTGTTTCTTCATCTACAGATGACCTGGAGAAAGGAATGGGAAACCTCCCCAGTATCTTTGCCAAGAAAACCCCAAAAGAGATGATGAAGAGTCAGACATAACAGAAATAACTGAACAACAACAATAGAAAAGTATACAAAGCATTGTGCTAGGTAATTAAAATTCAGAGACAAAACCAGAAAGAGTCCCTGACCCTAATGAGTTTATATAATTGTTTGTAAAAAATTACAAATAGAAAAATGACTGAAAAAACAATGCACTATATTGCCTCTGTAACAACATGGAAGGTTGTGTGGTAAATTGGAAATAGTCCTGGATTTATAGTCAGAAGAAGTAGGCTGAAGTTCAGACTTTCCCGTTCCCTGACTCACTTCTTTGGGACTCCATTGGTATAGTGATTAGCCCAAAGTTGACACTAGAAAAAGTAATGACTGGAGTCCAATGGCCTGGGTTCAAATCCCAACTCTGTTGATTACTATATGTGTGACCATGGACAGGTCATTTAACCTTGGTGATCTTTCCTTTTGTAAAAAGAAGGGATTTTATTAGTTGAGCTCTTGAAAATCCCTTTCAGTTCTCGATCTGTGATCCAAAGAGAACAAAAACATGTGGAAAAGGTAACATGGTACAGAAGTTTGATTTCTTTGATAAATATTTTGTTTGTACACAAGTATTTACCCAGAATTTTTACCTTTAGTACTTTTTCAAGTCATGAATCAGAGGGCATTTATGCATTGTTTATTATATGTCATTTTGTTCAGTTATTTCAGTCATTTTTGACTCTTTGTGACTGGATTTGGTTTTTTTTTTTGGCAAAGATACTTGGGGTAGTTTGCCATTCCCTTCTCCAGGTCATTTTACAGATGAGAAAATGGAGGAAAACAGGGTTAAGTGACTTGCCTAGGGTGATACAGCTAGTAAGTGTCTGAGGCCAGATCTGAACTCAGCAAGATGAATCTTTTAGACAGGAGTCCTGGTCCTCTATCCACTGTGCCACCTAGCAGTCCCAATATAAAAATATACTAAATATATAAAGCAATGTACCAAAATCTGTTGATGGAAAAGCAAACAGTCCCTTTCCTCAAGGAGCTTATGTTATTTTTATTTATTTATTTATTTTTGGATGAGGCAATGAGGGTTAAGTGACTTGCCCAGGGTCACACAGCTAGTAAGTGTCAAGTGTCTGAGGCTGGATTTGAACTTAGGTCCTACTGAATCCAGGACCTGTGCTTTATCCACTGTGCCACCTAGCTGCCCCAAGGAGCTTATGTTATTAAGAGATAACATGTATATTCCTAGATCTACATAAAATAGGTACAGAGTGGATGGAAGGTAAACTTAATGGGGAAGGTACTTACAACTGGGAGGTTGAGGGAACATCTGGAAAGAAAAGTAAGAGTTTGAGCTAAACCTATAAAGAAGTTAGAGATTCCAAGAGGACAAGTTGAGGAGGGTAGATATTCTAGGCAAGAGGGGAACTAGTGCAAACACATGGAGAATGGAGTTGGAGTGTTGTGTGTGAAGAGCCATAAGTTGTCCAATAAGGCTGGACCATAGAGCACGAGAAAGCAAATAATGCATAAAAAAGATATAAAGTGCCAGATTTTAAAGAGGTTTAGATGACAATAGAGAAACCTATATTAAATCCTAGACGTAATAGGGAGTCATTGGTATTGATTGAGTGCTGTCAGATTTACACTTTAGGAAAATCACTTTGGCAGCTGTACAGACTGGCTAATGTCACCATGCCACCACAGTGATAGACATAGGGCTGACCTTGTTGCTGGCATCTTTGACCCTCTGGGATTCCCTGAATTCTCCTTGAATCTCCCTTACAAATTCCTGCACCCATCAGGGAAATTTGTTTATATATCATCTTTTGGGATTTTTAACATTCTGTCAAACAATAGCATCAGGAGTGTGGGGCTGGTTCAGTTATTTCCTATTAATGCTTTGAGTTCAAATAGAGTGTCAGGATGAATAAGTGCCAGGGATTTGTGGAAGGCTTTAATGTTGCCTCATTTCAAATCACTTCATATGCAGCCTGGTAATGAGCTCAATAAATTCTGTTGGAGGGGGGAAAAAAAGCCCTCCACTCTACCAAAAAAAAAAAAAAAAGTAGGTTGCTATTTTATAATTAGCCTTCTGGGCTGGTGGGAAGGAGTCTTATTTCCTTTTTGAAATCCACTTTGTTAGCACTGTGATGTGGAGATGGCTAAATGAGTATGAAATATTATAATTAAGGACATCACAAGCTGTTTATCTTATCAGCAGTGTTTTTCCTTAAAGGCTGTCTCGTTGACCACTTGTGTATTACCACGGCTTTTCTTTGTCTTGCCAACTGTAAAAGACAGAGCTTCATCTAAGCACTGTGGGGAAGGAGGAAAGCTAGCAGCAACAGCAAAAACAACCGGGACTCATGCAACACCTCAAATTGGTTTCATTCTGCTGGTTTCAGGTCTTCTTTTCATTAACTATAATAGGCTGTTTGTTTAGAAAACAAAATGAGTTTATGAAAACTTGACTAGAGCTGATGAAAGAATGTGATGCTCAGAGTTTGGGGCCTGGCGGTGGGGGGCTGTCTTGGACATCCTGCCAAGCAGAATGTTTTTTGTCTCGAGGCAGACACAGAAAACCAATCCTGCTGTTGGAAAATGAGAACTGGAATGTTATCGATTGGGTGGTGAGCAAATGGTCTGATCTGTAATCTCGTCTACACGTTTAAAGGCTTGATATTATGATAATCTTTTGACCCTACAGATTTCTTATTTTTGTTCAATAAAGTAGGCTGGTTGGGGCCTGCAATAAGCTTTGTCATAATAGAGTGTAATGAAGATTCTCACCAGCTTGTGCTGAAAATGTCTGGGCAAGAGTTATGGGGCCTGGTGAGCCATTTGGCTGGGTAAAAATATTACACAGTATATTCACAAATGTTGAGTAGAGGTTTTATGTATTTTTCCAACTACTACCTACCTAAATGTTTATTTAAAAAATAAATTTGCTTTTCCTGAAAAATTCAATTTATGTTACTGCCTTACCAAAAAAAAATTCTTCATAATATCTGGACACCAAAGCCAACACAAAGCAAGATAGAGTAAAGACCAAACATATCTCCCATATGGCCATATATCAAGAATCTGTTATAAGAATTCCTTCTACCAAAGCAAAAGTAAAAAAATAAAACAATAAATTTTTCTAAGATAATCACCTGAGGATGAGATGTGGAGTGACTTGGTCATGGTAAAACATTATAGTCATTGAGGGCAGCTAGGTGGCACAGTGGATAAAGCACTGGCCCTGGATTCAGGAAAACCTAAGTTCAAATCCGGCCTCAGACACTTGACATTTACTAGCTGTGTGACCCTGGGCAAGTCACTTAACCCTCATTGCCCCGCAAAAAATAAAACAAAATTAAAAAAACACGTTAAAGTCATGCTCTAAAGTAACCTGACAGATAGAAATTTTTTTTTTTTTTTGGTGAGACAATTGAGGTTAAGTGAGTTGTCCAGGGTCACACAGCTAGTAAGTGTCATATCTGAGGTAAGATTTGAACTCAGGTCCTCTGGACTCCAGGGCTGGTGCTCTATCCACTGTGCCACCTAGCTGCCTCAACAGCTAGAAATCTTTCCAGTTGTGTCCTCTATAGAAATTTCCATGGGTTAGATAAAAGTAAGTGAAAGATTTATCCTATTAGCCCCCCGAAAAGATAATTCCAAAGATTGATCTACAAGGAAAATGCTCTGTCTCATGTCTTTCAAACTGTAATGCACATCATCATTCCATAGTAATTAACATTAGGAGAAAGCAAAGCAGGATCAATAATGAGGCAACATCAACAGCAACGGCTTTGCATTTTCTCTCAATCCTTTTTTACCTTAATTTTCTATTAGGTTTCCCTTTATTAGTATAAGATGAAGAAGTGAAGTGAAGGGGGACTTGAAAAGATTTGGAGACTCACCAATGTGCTCAAATGGCACATTGCAGAGAAATCACACTTGATGCAAAACAATACAATTGTACTATAAATGTCCCTTACTTGTTGTTTGTCCTTTGTTCTGCAAGAGGACCATGATATCAGGGAGGTGTTGTCATAACTTGCAGTCAATTGGTTTTAAGTGAGGAAGGGCTGTGCAAAGTCACCAGCCTCACTCTTCCCCTTGGAGGCCATCTGGGTCCAGTGGCAAGATATATATTAGGATGATTGGAGATAGCCTGGAAGCAGAGACCTTGCAAGAGACCGTGGCCTTTTAAACTAAGGCCTTCCACAGAAAGGAGGCAATGAAAGGCTTCTTTTACCTAGTGAAAAATAAATAATTGTGTGCTCAGAATGAAAAAAACAAGAACTAAGCAGATGAAATAGATGAAAGAGCTTGATTGAGTATCTCACTCCTTACTGTGTGTAGGCTATCAGAGAAGCTGCTCTATGGCAGTTGATGCAGGAAGGCTGAGAATTAGCCTGGGTAAAAGAAGGGTGCTAGATAGTTATGATAGCATGATATCAAACAACAGGAACATATGTATAATTCTGGAAAATTAGCTCATAAGTAACTATGACATACAGATTTGCCTTATGAATATGTATGTTTCTGTGTTGGTGAGGAGCAGAGGTAGTTCCCCCCAAAACATTAATAGCCTCTGTGAATTAAATCTTAGATTCAGTTTTAGGAAGGACCTCAGAGGTCTTCTAATCCAACCCTTCCATTTTATAGCTGAGGAAACTGTGGCCCAGGGTTGTTGGGATTTGAACCCAGTTCCTCTGACTCCAGAGCCAATCTTCCCCCCCCCCACACACACACTAATACCCTGTTCTTAAGACCAAAATTTACTCACCAAAGTATAAGTTGTAAAATCTCCATATCATTTTCTATAGCCATAAATATAGAGATCTTTGTAGTATAAGTATTAAGGGCAACTTTGACTGATATGAATGAGTGTATATAAGTTCATGTTCAAACCAAATTTCTTTCCTTTGAGAATTTTATTTTTTTAAATGCCTAAATCTTTGTATGTACATATAGAGGTGATTAATTGATTGTTGAGCCTGTTCTTTCATTGATTCCTGGACTGCATATACAGGATTGAATTCAACTGAGCTGATCTTGAAACTGCTAATCCCTTATAACAGTGTTATTTATGGTTCTTGGATAAATTTAAGCTTATAACTTAATTTTCTCAGTGTAATCAAAAGAGTCAAGAGATCATTTGAATTATTATAGTGATAAATATTGTGATATTACTTTAAGAACTAATATGGTTGAGGGGCAGCTAGGTGGCGCAGAGGATAGAGCACTGGCCCTGGAGTCAGGAGTACCTGAGTTCAAATCCGGCCTCAGACACTTAACATTTACTAGCTGTGTGACCCTGGGAAAGTCAATTAACCCCAATTGCCTCACTAAAAAAAAAAAAAAAAAAAAAAAAAAAAAAAAAAAAAAAAAAAAGAACTAATATGGTTGAAGAAAAAAAGAAACATGATGGTTTTGTCTACTTTGTGCCAAAATAGCTAAATAGTGAACATTTCAGACAAACATTCAATGACTTTGTCTTCCCAATGAAAAATGTATATAAAAGTACTGTTCTTCCTATTTGAAAGGGAGGCTCCAGCAGCACTGTTGTGTGCATGTGTGAAGGTGACTGAGAAGACTAATGTGTTGATGCTAAAATAAAACTTGTTTTGAGGTATTAGTTAACCTTGGCTGTACCTTTTGTTTGCTGCTCCCCCTTCCCACCTTATCACTGGTATAAGATCTTTCCACAATGGCAAAACCATTTGCCAGGGTCGCTGGGTGGCAGCCATAGCTGCCTCCTATCATGATACATTATTCTTTGATATCTCCAATTATAGGAATGCCAACAAAAGGCAAATATCTGATTTGTCTCTATGAGCCACAACCATTTTATTGGCTGGGAAAATGTGTGGTTGCAGAAAGAAATGCTATCAGCATTATGCCCAGTTAAAAAGAACAATAGTATATTTTTTTTGCGGGGCAATGAGAATTAAGTGACTTGCACAGTGTCACACAGCTAGTAAGTGTCAAGTGTTTGAGGCCAGATTTGAACTCAGGTCCTCCTGAATCCAGGGCCAATGTTTTATTCCCTGCACCACCTAGCTGCTCCATAGATTTATTTTCACACACATAGTTGAAAAGTACTTTAACATAGCACACTAAAGATGGTCATAGGCAATATATCTGGCTACATTCCAGGAAGAAAAACCAAACTCAGGCTGTTCATAGTCATGTCAGGATCAGATGCCCCAAGCATGCATGAATCTTTTATGTTGAGGTGATTTAATAAAATTAAAAAAAATAATTCTCATAAGTATAGGGAAAATATAAATTGTTTTTAGAATCTAGAATCAATATTTACCAGTGAAAATTCTCAAAGACATTTAAGCAACTGTTGTTCCTTGTAAACCAGATAAATACATCAACCTCAGCCATGTGTGGGCTGTCAGAGAGTCCCAGGTGATCAGCACTCATGCTTTTGAGCACATTGGTGAACCTCTTACAAAATCCTCCCCAGTCTCCCTTTCTCTTCACTTTTGCATCTTATACAAACATAATGACTTTTTTTTAACAGAAAAATCAAGAACAGGGTCCAGGGAAAATCCAAAGGAGGTCATTTTTCTCTCCTTTCTGTTTCCTTATCTTGACTCTATGAAACAATGGTAAAGGACCCAATGCACAATGAGTTTCTTTCCTTTGTAAGGATAGTGTTATTGAAACACAGTTGATGTTTCCAGAAATGGATCATTATGCTTTGCCTTGAGGAATACTTTTTAGAAATTATACATATAGTTCAAGTCCATTCTCCCTTGCCTTCCCCTATCTCAGTGTTATCAAATTCTGATATTTTTTCTTATTACTATTATAATTCAATCTTCTGGGGATAGAAAGCCAATCTTAAATACTAAAAAAACAAGGATATGAGACAATCCCAGTTCAGTCAATCAGTCAATCAAGCTTATGATGTGCCAGGCACTATTGAGGGTCCTAGGAACATGGATACAATAAATAAAACAGAATACTACAGGTAAGCAATGTTTTTGTCACAATCAAGAACTACCCATCATTGGATTTTCTTTAAAACACACATAATTTCAGAAAGTCATCTATCTGCCTTCAATTTATTTCTTCATCTTATTCTCAAATTTCATTGCTTCTCCACTAATGTTGGTATGTTGAAAACCATAGTGGCACTATTGGATGTGGTTCAAATATAAACAATATCTTTTTATTTCCAAGCTACTTTGTCAATTACTATACATAAAGATTCAGAAGAATGTAAGGTGGTCAAATTCTAACTAGAATTATTCTTATTATAGTAAATAATTATAACATAATTATGTAATGTATGACAATAATAGTAACAAGGAATTATAATATAACAAAATTATGTAACACTATAATATAGCATAATTATAAGTAATTATAGTTTACTAGAATTTCTGGATATTGGCACATTTCTAGATTTTCATGATGTAACACTAGAATGAGGGATAAAATATAAAGATAACAGAATTAATTTTTACCCCTTCATTTTAATACATTGATGTGTTTATATATATACCAAGATTGAGGAGAGTTAATAAAATCTGATTATTAGTAATGTTGAATAAGAAAACTGGATTTAAATACTCAGGACTTTGGAAGAAAAAGAAGGGGGAGGGGGAGTTCTTAATCTCTTCAAGATATTGGTTATTAATAATCATTCCTCACAGGAATCTATCTGTTAGTACCTTCAAAATTATATACCTCTTGCAAAGACTACCTCTTTTCAAATTTCGTAAAATCTGACTCTTCTTTTTATTTACATTTTTATTATTTTAGTTTTGATCAGAGCTGTTCTTCAGTAGTTGCCCTATTGGGTAAAACTGAATTCTTTAGCAAATTGTTTATACCTTCTTAATAAATCAAAGCATCTCAAATATATTGACAGTTAGGAAAACAGAGTTTATGTAATAGCCTTCTGGGTATCTGCTAGGTTGAGATATTACTTCAACATTTGAATTTATACATTCTCTCATAAAATACAGACTGGAGAAAGGCATCAATTTAAGTGTTGTCTATGGATCATTTACATTAGACTAATTTTAACAGGTGGACAACAGGAAACAGAAAATTATAAAATAGCCTTCAATACAGTGTGAGTCTCTTACATTATCACTTTTATTACAAGAACAATAAAGAAACTCACACTGTATTGAAGGCTATTTTATAATTTTCTGTTTCCTGCAAATTTATAATTTAAGGATTCATCATCAAGGCCCCAGTCTGTTATTAATAAACTACTTTGTATTTGCCCAGGCTGGTTCTCAGAAAATAGACACAGTTGGGGCAGCTAGGTGGCACAGTGTATATAGTACTGGCACTGGAGTCAGCAGGACCTAAGTTTAAATCGAGCCTCAAAAACTTAGTAGTTGTGCAACCCTGGGAGAGTCACTTAATCCCAATTGCTAAGAAAGGAAGAAAGGAAGGAAGGAAGCAAGCAAGCAAGCAAGGAAGCAAGCAAATAGACATGATTTTTGGTCTAGACTATACTCAAAGCCTTATAGGAGAATGTGGCAGACTTTTCCTACCAGTAACATAATAGTTGAGAATCTTAGGTCACTTCTATATCATGATGAGGCATCAATGTAAGACTTTAAGGGAGGTGTCAACATTTCTGAATTGATACTAAAGAGCATCATAATTGTTGCTTATAAGTCTGTAAACAATGAAATTTAATTATACCTTTCATCTTTTTCTAATTGCACAGCATAGATACAATCATTATTTTCTTGTGCTCCATTTAACATCTGGGATTTTATTATCATTTAATTTAAAAGTATTTTTATTTATTCTTGAAATAGTGAAAGTTTGAGTAAAGTTGATTTGGAATAATAAATGAGTAAGAAGTTCAGGAAAAAACATATTTTAGTCTTAAATTTCTGTTGTTTTTTGAGTTAACAATACCAATATTGTTTTTTGAACCAGGAATTAAATCCTATATACTCAAGTCTGGCAAATAAAATGATTTTAATTATTAATTACTGTTAGGTCTTGATTATTCACTGGATTATCATTGATAAGTATTTTAGCCACATCATGTTTTTAATTTCTATTGATATTTTAGATAAACAGACTAAAATGTGTTTTATTGATATTCCTCACTACTTTTGGGATAGATTTCATTCTGAAACCTATAGTTGTCCAATAGCAAGTCTTTTAAACCCAAGGAATTCATTGCCTTCCATGACAAGGCATTGACAAAACAAAAACAAAAACTTTAGAACACATACTTCCCATAAGTTTTCAGTATGTTATATGGACCCTCTGGTATGGGAAACTATGACAGCATATGAGTAAAAATGAACAAGAATATCATATATATGTATTTATAAGATATAATTATATACTATATATATATAAAATATTGTATAAAACACATGCATACACAGTGCCCCAAGAAGATGGTAAGAAGGCCCACATTAACATTTGTTGGAATTTTGAAGAACAATAGCTTATCTTGGGGTAATATTTTTATAACAGGGTCAGCAGTAAAATTCATTGCTTTCTATTGGGAAGTAAAGACCTATCAAGTTAGAAGAAATTGGAGAAATTGCCTTGGGAGTTTTGAGGTGCCCTATACCATCTAGTATCAAGATGTTTTTGCATTTTACAGGGTTAATATGGACCATGAAAACAGGGAAAAATAATTTCTTTAGTTAATAACTCCCCCAAACTCTAGTTGCTCATATATATATATATGACCCCTGGCTTCTTCTAAGTTCCAACTAAAATACCATCTTCTCTGGGAAGCCTGGCACAACACCTCTTAATTCTAGTGCCTTTCCTTTGTTAATCAATTCCTATTTATTTTATATATTGTACATATTTGTTTACTTGTCTCCCCACTGGAATGTAGTGCTTATCACAGTGCCTGGAATATAGTAGGCACTCAGTAATGATTAGTGACTGATTAATTGCTTGATTTATTACCAACACAATTCCCAGTGATTAAGGAAGATTGAAAGAAACATAATCCTCTTCTTCCTCTTCTTCCTTCCTTCCCTTTTTCTTTGCTTGCTCATTTCCTTCCTCCTTTACTTTTCACCCACACAGATCCCTCAGGCTTACATCATACACTTCTTGATCCTTTTTTTTTTTTTTTTGCTTTCTCCTGTGAATTCTTAATCATGAGCAGAATACTAAAATGAAGTAATTATCTCATTTTTCCTAAATAGACCTCTACAGAGTCATATTATAAATTTCATAACTTTATAAAATATACAGACCTACACATTTTAACTAAAAAAAGCCCATTTAAAAATGAAACAAAAATTATTTTAAAAATCTTTTTAAGTTAACTATCATGTTCACCTCCTTTATTGCAGATAATGGGAAACTGTTTTTTGTTGAATTAGACCTAGACTAACATTTTTAGCTTTGATGCAAATCTGTTTTCCTGTTTACCTTTTGATTCATTAATATTGGCTCCATTTAAAGGTGGTGGTAGAGAAGCCTAGGACATAAAGAAAAATAAACCTTGAAGTGATTTTCTTATTCTACTTTTTCTTGCTTCAGGTTTGTTAGGTTTGTGCATTGTGCTTCATTTAAGAACTAGCAAAATCGTTGGTACTAACCAGTTTGCATTTACCTAAGAGTTAAAATTGCCAAGCATTCAGTTATTATTTTTAAATGAACAGGTGTTTAAGTGTAGTGTCAATCAATTAGCTTTGGTGACTTGGGTAATTGTAGCAGTCACAGGACACTCTTGTACAACTTTGTTTTAATCAAGAGATTTGCTGACATGAGGAAGTCTATAACCCCAGAAATTTTCTCAGATGGAAAGGAATTGAATAGAGAGCCAGGTCTCTGATAGCAATTCTTCAGGATATAAAGAATCATAAGGTTTAAAGCTGGAAAAGAACATGAAAGAATATCTAGCCCAAGTCTGCTGTTTGAGAGATGAGAATACTGGCTTCTTCAGGATTGAGTCACTCATAAAGAAGGGAAAAACTGCACTTTTAATTTCATGAATTCAACAATATATTTTGGAGAGACAGGGAGAAGGGAGTGAGACAGGGAGAGACAGAAAAGAAGCAGATAGAGAAAAAGATAAAGACCAACACACACACACACACACACACACACACACACACGCACGCAGAGAGAGAGAGAGAGACAGAGACAGAGAGAGACAGAGAGACAGAGAGAGAGAGACAGAGCCAGAGAACAATTTAAATCCTGTGGATGATTCCACCTGACATTCTGGTCACTGAATGTTCCAGAATGAGCATGAAATGGGAGATGTGAATCTTCTGTGCCTCTCACAATATGCCTCTTTCATTGCATTGGGTGTGAATTTCCTTTCATATGCACAGACTATTTCATCCGTTCTTCTTTCTTCTTAAGCTAGTAGAGCTAATGAGGGCAGCTCTGATTGTCCTGTAAGCGTTTCTGATATAGAACACTTAAAAAAAATAAATAAGCATTTTTATTTATAATTTAGGGTTCCAATTTTTATCCCTCTTTCCCTCCCTCTCTTATCCCCTCCCTGAGGTGGCAAACAATCATATATGGGTTATACAGGTATGATTATGTAAAATATTACCATATTTGTTATTTTGTTACAAAAAACTTGATTAAAAGAAAAAATGAGAGTAAAACTAGCATGCTTCAGTCTATTCCATCAATATCAGTTCTTTCTTTGGAGGTGGATAGTATGTTTCATCAATAATCCTTTGGGATTGTTTTGGATTATTGTATTATTGAGAATAGTCAAGTCATTCACAGTTCTTCATCAAACAATATTACTTTCTCTGCATACAATGTTCTCTTGGTTCTGCTCACTTCACAATGCATCATTTCATACATGTCTTTCCAGGCCTTTCTGAAATCATCCTGCTTGTCATTTCTTATAGCACAATAATATTCCATCACCATCATATACCACAGTTTGTTTAGCCATTCCCCAATTGATGGGCATTCCTTTAATTTCCAAATCTTAGCCACCATAAAAAGAGCTGATATAGGGACAGCTAGGTGGCACAGTGGATAAAGCACTGGCCCTGGATTCAGGAAGACCTGAGTTCAAATCCGGCCTCAGACACTTGACACTTACTAGCTGTGTGACCCTGGGAAAGTCACTTAACCCCGATTGTCCCGCAAAAAAAAAAAAAAAAGAGCTGCTATAAATATTTTTGTACAAATAGGTCTTTTTTCTCTTTTTGGGGGATGTCTTTGGGATATAAACCTAGCAGTGGTATTGCTGGATCAAAGGGTTTGCATAATTCTATTGTCCTTTGGGCATAGTTCCAAATTGCTTCTCAGAATGGTTGGATCTTTTCACAACTTCACCAACAGTGCATTAGCATCCCAGCTTTCACATATCCTCTCCGACATCCAATATTTTCCATTTTTGTTATATTTGCCACTCTGATAGTTGTTAGGTGATACCTCAGAGTTGTTTTAACTTGCCTTTCTTTGATCAATAATGATGTAGAACATTTTTTCATATTATTATATGATATATGATTATAGATAGCTTTGATTTCTATGTCTGAAAACTGCCTGTACATATCTTTTGACCATTAATCAATTGGGGAATGACATATTTTTATAAATTTGACTCAGTTCTCTATATATTTGAGAAATGAGACCTTTATCAGTGATATTTGTTTCAAAAATTCTTTCCCAGTTTGATATAAAACACTTTTGCTGTGCTCCTTTTGCCTTCTTTATGTCTTACCTCACTGAATCAGGAAGAAGAATCAGTTCTGTAGTAATGTGATATTTCTAATATAATCATAATTTTTGTTGTTCAGTCATTTCAGTCCTGTCTGATTCTGTGTGACACTATTTGGATTTTTTTGACAGATTCTGGAGTGGTTTGCTATTTGTTCTCCATCTCATTTTACAGATGGGGAAACTGAGGCAAACAGGGTTAAGTGCCTTGCTCTGGGTCATACAGCTAGTAAGTGTCTGAGGCTGGATTTAAACTGAGGAAGATGAGTCTTCCTGACCACAGGCCTGTCACTTTATCCACCATGCCACCTTTCTGCTCTATATTCACAATGATAAACTTGTATACTTTCTTTAATCAACAGGTTTTCCTCAAACAACACCTTGGGGCAGCTATGTGGTACAGTGGATAGAGCACTGGCCCTGGAGTCGGGAGGACATGAGTTCAAATCCAGCTTCATACACTTGACACTTACTAGCTATGACCCTGGGCCAGTTACTTAATCCCAATTGCCTCAGTCATTCAGGACCATTTCCAGTTATCTTAGATGGCTCTGGAGGAGAGAGTGAGGCTGATAACTTTGCACAGTTCTCTCCCTCACTTAAATCCAATTCACTGCAAGTCATGATATCACCTCCCAATATCATCATTCTCTCCAAGAGTGAAGAATAAACAGCAACAACAATTACTTGCCATTCAGTCAAAGCCAGAGTGATTTGAGTTTAAAGCTGTAGTCAAGAGAAACATTATTTTTATTTAAATCCTTTTTTTTCAGAGCTACATTTCAAGAAATCAAAAACTAAATTGTCCCAGCTTTTAGAAAAAAAATTCTAGCCACCTAGACCCAATATATCTTACAAAATATAAGCAATCAAAAATTATATGCCAATGAACAGAGCGCCCAAATGTAAGGATATGGTGCCCCAAGTGGAAAGAGGGACCACAGGTGGTGAGAGGCTATAGTTGTCTGTGGCTATAAGGGAGGCAAAACAGACATCTTCAGCCTCATCCTCCTCTGTCATTCTCCAAGAGAGACTTTCATTCCTGTTAGGAATTTTTTTTCAGATGTAGTTCTGGGGGGGGTCTAAAAGCCCTTAGTTCTTCCAGGTTGGCATGATCCAAGGAGAGGTGTGGTCACCACTGTCCTGGCCTGTGCTGAAGCACTCTTTTCCACCCCAGAAGTGTGACCAGGATCCCTGTACTCTACATATAAAATGTGGATAATAATAATAGCATCTGCCTTCCATGGTCAACTGAATCAGCAGGGTGACTGAATCCTCTGTGGCTCTCTGAACTCTGCTTGAAGATGTCCAAGGCAGGGGAACCTACCACCGTTGCAGTATCTTTAAACTGCCTAGTCTTAGTTGAATGTTATAAAATCAGCAACAGCAACAACAATCCCTTCTACTCTGTTGTTTCTATAGTAACTGTTTCAGCTCTATCTACTCTGACACACACTTTTCTTTTAAAGAGACCTTAGCTCCTTTCCAGCTCTAACTGTTTGAAGGTACTTTTCTGTACTTCAGATACTATTTAAGGGATTTTCATGGATAATTTGATTATGTCTGATTTTTGTCTTATATACTGACTTTAGAACCAAAACCCTGAATAAGTGACTCCACTGAACTTTTATTATTTGTACTATGATTAATTCTATTGCTTAGCAAAGAAAAGTTGGGTTCTTATTCTGATAGCATGGTGTGGCAACATTTTAGACAGTATAGTGCAGTGGAAAGATTACCAGGCTAGGACACCTGGGTTTGGAACCTGCCACTGATATTGACTAGCTGCCTGAATTTTACCTCTGAGCCTCAATCTCCTTTTCTGTAAAATGGGGGATCACAATGCTTTTACAACCAACCTCATAGGTTTGTTGTGAGAACAGAGCTCTGTAAACCTTAATGGGCTATAGGAATAGAACTTATTATGCCCTAGGTCTTTGATGAAGAGAAGGTCACATATTTATATGTGTGTGCATGTGCACAGCTAGAGTGTTCTACATCGGGAATGCTTACAGGACAATTGGAGCTATCCTCATTAGCTCTACTAGCCTAAGAAGAATGAGAAATGGTCTCTGGGTATGAAGGTAGATCCTATGACTCAGTTTCCTCATCTACAAAATGAAGGTATCTGAGGTTTAAGGTCCCTTCTAGCTCTAAATTTATATCAATACAAAGAAAGTTTTTGGCATCACCCAAGAATATTCCTCTTTATGGAGGAGAATGGGAAAGTAAGAGTGGTAGCCATTGAAATTAGTAGTATTAAGGATTTGCCAAGGAGGTGGAAGCACACTCAGAATCTGGGACTTGGTGGTGCTAACATAGCAAGATGCTGTGGAGTCACTTTCCTCCAAAACACTGTAAAGTCTTTTATGCAGTTGGTGTCTTTATTCCCTAACACCAACACTGTAGCACAATTCTTCTGCATTAATTGAATTTTGCCCTTTTTCCCTGCCCTTTTCAATTGTGGAATTTCTCCTGGAGTGGAGGTCAGGAACACTTCCACACCCAAAATTCACTCTTTGTACATTTATATACACATAATATATACATATACACATGCATACACATGTACAGAGATATATACATATATACATATGTGTACACACACACACACAGACACACACACATTTCTCTTCCTAAAATCTGACTGAGTGAAAATTGGGAGTTTCACCCATTGAATGGTAGAGATTGGCACCTGTGTGCTTCCCTGATTTGGTTGTTGCCTAGTGTAGCTGGTCTTTTTCCTGTACCATAGCCCCCTGTTTTTTCAAGTATCATGTGAAAGCTTTATACTTTAACTGTAGTTCTATTATAGCTCTTCTCCTTCACCTGGGTGAAGATCTAATGTATTTCATCATTAGACTCCTGCGAAAATATACAATGAAAGTAGGGGATCTGGTTAGTGCCCTGAGGCAAAGTACTACTAACTCATCCCAAAAGATTGCTTTTTGATTAAGGGGCTCTTGCTCTAAGGTGCTCAGCCCTTCTCACAGCTAATATGAACTGCTATTCTTGGCTATGTGACCTACCTTGAGCTCCTGTTCTTTAAAGAAACAGCAATTATATTAAGGAATCCCAAGGAGGTGTAGACTTCCCTAAAACTCTCAGAGAGAATTCCACAAGCAGATGGAAGTCTGAATTGGAAAGAGTTGGTCAGAAATGTTTCAAGGTACTTTTTGTGGGAAACATTTCATGGGTAAATGAGGCCAAGTCAAAAATCACTCCTACTTGAAGAAAATGGATTATAAAACAATCAAAACTTAGAAAAGGAGTTATAAAGGGTTCTTTATTAATGCAAAAATGGCATCCTTTATTTTACAAAAAGGCTTACTGCAGGCTTTCTTAAATTTCAAACTCCCCTGATGTATGTTAAATCAGATTTTATTTCCAAAGTTAAGTTGGTATACAAACTTTCAGGACCACAGCTACTGTGTTATTTGACACACATCTATGTTTATTCTTAAATCCTACATTTTTAGCAATGCACATGGATATTAAAGTTCAGTCTTAACACACCCTCTTAAAATATTTTTAAGATTAATTTTTTCTCCTCATTTTATTTCCTAAAAGAATTAGGAGAGTTTGTTTCAGAGAGGTAACAGTTTCTTATTTTTTGTTGTTGCTGCCCTTGTATGTATGTATGTATGTTGGGGGAGGAAAGGCAAAAGGGGAAAATATTAGTTTACTCTTTAAGCCTTAATTTTAGAGTTTGACTCTAACCCTGATATCATAGAGGTATAATGGCCTCTCTAAACCCTTTGCTGGTTACCCTTCAAGAGTGATGGAGATGAAATGAGGAAGACCAAAATTCAAATCCTACCTCTGACCACCCAAAAAACCCTCAACCTCTCTAAGCCTCAGCTTCTTTGTTTGTAAAATGGGAATAGTACCTGCTTTGTAGTATTACTGTGCTTAAATGTATATAAAGACTTCATGAACCTTTATGCACTATCTAAACATAGATGATGATAATAATGGTGGTGATAGAGTTTTGTTGCACCCCTGAAAAAGTCTCATTTGGAGAAGAATGTCAGCTCCATTTTGGAGCACCAACAAATAATGAATCAAATGAAAAAGAAAAATATCTTACTGGTTGTGCCTATTGTATTTTCAAGAAGGGATACAAATGTACAGTTTTATAGGGAATATTATTTTCATGTTTGGCATGTTTGGAAGAAAAATGAAAAATATTTAGCAGGAAAGATGATAAGGAGTGTCAAAAAGGATTATAAATTGCCTTTAACTCTTGACCATCTTTCACAACTAAGTGGTGCGATGAATAGAATGTTGGACCTAGAGTCAGGAAAATATTTGAGTACAGCTTCAGACACTTACTGGGTGTATAATCCTGGGTAAGTTATTTGCCTTAGTTTCCTCAACTGTAAACCAGGGATCCTAATAGTATCTACCTTCTCCAGATGTTGTGAGGATTAAGTGAGATAATATTTGTAAATCCCATACCATAGTGGCTAGCCTTTAGTAGGTACTTAATAAATACTTGTTCCCTTCCCCTTCCCTTTCCTTCATGCCATAAATGGCTAATACTGTTTACATTCTTTTTGCTAGAAAAGGAGAAGGCCCTTTTGAAATACATCCTTGGGTAAGGATCCTATTGGTTTAAATTTTATATCAGATTTCTCCAGGGAATAGCTTTTATGGAGAGGTCGCACATGGTCTTAGTTCAGCATTATATTCCTTGATGCTGCTCAAACAGGGTTTGAGATCCAGCAGACTAGACAGTGTCCAGGTGCTGACTGTATAGTGAGACTGATGCTCTGGATTTCTTTTGTTCTGTTCATTTAATAAGCTCTGAGAGATTTAGCTTGTAGGTCTTGATGATTCTATGGGCGTTAAGAAAAGACAATTCCATCAATGAGAACACAGGTCTCAGTGATGGGTAAGATGAAGATAGGAGAGACTGTTACCAAATGATTGATTTGAAAACTTATATACTCATATTTTCTTTTTTTTTCTTTCTTTCTTTTTTTTTTTAGTGAGGCAATTGGGGTTAAGTGACTTGCCCAGGGTCACACAGCTAGTAAGTGTTAAGTGTCTGAGGCCGGATTTGAACTCAGGTACTCCTGACTCCAGGGCCAGTGCTCTATCCTCTGCGCCACCTAGCTGCCCCTACTCATATTTTCCATAGACATACAAGATGTGTTAAATTTTGTTAAGAAATTGGTGAGGTTATTTTAGGAGACTTAAAGCAAAATCATGTTTTTTATTTGTTATTATTATTTTTTTTGATGAGGTGATTGGGGTTCAGTGACTTGCCTAGGGTCACACAGCTAGTAAGTGTCAATTATCTGAGGCCAGATTTGAACTCAGGTACTCCTGAATCCAGGGCAGGTACTTTATCTACTGTGCCACCTAGGTGCCCCACTTATTATTCTTTTAAACATGCTCTATTTGTTTTATTTAATATTGTAAATATATTTTTAGACAGTAAACTTTGCTTTGGAGAAGAAAAAAAATGGCAATTTAAATCAATAAGCACATGTGAAGGAAAGAAAGTGGACATATCACCAGAAAGTGTCATTTTAACCCATTTTTTTTTTGGCAGGGTAGTGAGGGTTAAGTGACTTGCCCAATGTCACACAGCTATTAAATTTTAACCCATTCTTAAGAACACTACATGACACCTGGAGCTTTTCCTAGTGGACAGAGGGGAGTGAGTAGCTGAGTGAATATTCAGTGATGATCAGTAGTTCAATTCAGACTTACCAGCTCTTGACTTCTTTTGACTCATTCTCTCCACTTTACTTATATCCTGTGTCCTACTTCTCAAACAATTTATCTCTTGTCACTAGGAAACCTTTTGAGGAAAGAAGTATCCTCAGAACCCCTGGAATTGATGATTCACATGCCCTTTCCTCAAACACAGCCCAACTTTGCATTTATGACTTTTCATTATATCTATTTTTTAATATTCAAAACCAGAAAGAAAATGGAAACTAAAAACATAAAAATATAAGCAAAGGAAGATAAATTTAGTCTTATAAAGTGATCAAGATCTGTCTGTTTCTTGTATTTGTGTGGTCAAGTATGGTGGCAATTCCATCTTGAACTGTGAGCTCTTGAGAACAAGAGTGTTCCTGTAAGTGAGCTTTCACCTTATTCTCCCTGGAAACAAGATTCCATGTTACTTCCATTGTACTTCCAAACGAGCAGTGAATATACCCCAGATCTCCTTTGTCCCTCTTTATGTATTGTCTTCCTTCATTAGAAAGTAAATTGCTTGAGAGGAGAGATTATTTTTTTCTTTTTTTGAGGAGGGATGATCTTGCTGTTTGTATTCATATCCCCAGTACTTACTACTGTATCTACCATGTAAGTCCATAAAAAATGTTTTTCTGAGGACAGCTAGGTGGCACAGTGGATAGAGAACCGACTCTGGAGTCAGGAGGACCTAAGTTCAAATCCAACTTCAGACACTTGACACTTAGTAGCTGTGTGACCTTGGACAAGTCACTTAACCCCAATTGCCTCACCAAAAAAAACAAAACAAAACTGCTTTTCCACTAAGTCTTTTATCATTTATTCTTTTTTTTTTTTTTTTTTTAGTGAGGCAATTGGGGTTAAGTGACTTGCCCAGGGTCACACAGCTAGTAAGTGTTAAGTGTCTGAGGCCGGATTTGAACTCAGGTACTCCTGACTCCAGGGCCGGTGCTCTATCCACTGCACCATCTAGCTGCCCCCATCATTTATTCTTGTATTCCAGGACCAATCTTGCCATGGCTGTTTCCATCCAAACACTGTGGTTACTGAAATACTTAGTGAGGACATCATTGCAAAAATGTGTCTAAATATTTATCAACAAATGGTGAATCAAATGAAAAATAAATCCCTTATTGGTTGTAGCTATTGTATCATAGACAAAGGATATATTTGTAAAGTTGAAACACTGTTGAGTTTGAATTCTGACTCTGCTTATTCCTATTGATTTTGGATAAGTCACATATAATCTTTCTGGACCTCATTTTCCTTATTTGTAAAAGGAGGGAGAGAGAGGGAGTGGACTAAATTAGATATTCCTAAGGTTCCTTCAATTTCTAGATCCAAGATCCTATAACATATGAACCCATGACTCAGTTATAACATTGCTTACAACTGACTTACATTAACAATGGCAAATGTGAAAAATTAACACATATGCATTTTTTTTTAAATTTTTGCAGGGCAATGGGGGTTAAGTGACTTGCCCAGGGTCACACAGCTAGTTAAGTGTCAAGTGTCTGGGGCTGGATTTGAACTCAGGTACTCCTGAATCCAAGGCCAGTGCTTTATCCACTGCGCCACCTAGCTGCCCCCCACATATGCATTTTTTAAATGATAAGGAATCAATACTCTGTGGGGGCAAGTACTACCCAACAATTTTTGCAATGCTTGGAGGTCCACAGAAGAGTCCTAAACCTTACCTGCCTAACCTTTAGGACCCAAAGCTTCAGGGCAATATATTTGTCTATTTAAGCTGCTTTTTTGCCACTTGAAAGTCTCTACTGAAGAGGCAAGATTGTTCAATCATGCTAAGAGCAATAGATCTTTATTAAGTACTTTGAGTCTCACACAGTGGAAAGTTTGTGGCTTAAAATGAGGAAGCATTTAGGAGAATGAGAAAGGAAGAAAAAAAAGAGTGGTCAAGTACACTTAGGGATCAAAGTCCTGGCAGGAACACAACCAGATCTCTGAAGGTGATAAGACCTATCCATGGGTTGCACAGCAGAAAAGAGTCTGGCCTCTATTGAGATCTTCAGGTCACAGCAGGAGGAAAAAGGGGGATTGATTAACAGGTGAGACGTGACATCTGGCACCCAGGTTATATTGCCATGTTGACAGTCCTCCTAGTTAAATGCATGAACACCTAACTTGTCCTGCACTATAGAGTTATTTAGTAATTTGGAAAAGGTCCAGGGTTTTGATTGGGAGGGATAGGGTTTCATTAAGACTTGTCTGATAAATTTCCCTCTTCTGATGTCACAAGTTGGGAAGTGTCAATTAAAAAAGCTGCATGGGGTATGGAAGTTTCTAGCATGGAAGGTTGTCAGCATAGAATATTCCAGAGTGGGGAAAGGGCAGGAAAGGGCAACAGAGGGCATCTGGAGCAGACAGATTCTGTAATAAGAAAGGCTGCCTGCCTCTACCCTCAATCTTCCACCCACAGAGTTTCTACAGACATACATTTCTCTTGCCACATTTTGTTTGCTGACCTAGAATTTCTTTTTATATAGCAACTTCTGAATATTGAGAATTAGTTTCCACTTAGTATGCAAACCAACAGTATTCAGACAGATGATAATGATCATGGAACAAGGTGCATAATACAACTAACTTATAGAATTGATATAGAAAATAAGAGCTTAGGGTACATTTTAGTTATATTATGACTTGTCATATATAGTCTCTGAAGAGTTCCATTACTGCTATTCTTGTGGGATAGGCATGTATCAATGCCCTTTGTGACTCATGTAGTCAAACTGAGGTGGAGATACTGACAATGTAGCCATGGGTCACAATTAGCACTTCAGTTGTGATTCTTGTAATAAATTGCTTTAATATACACGGTCTTTTTAAACTTAGATTTATTGGAACACTTTTTTGGACAATATATTAGTAATTTGTAAAATTTAAATTTTATCCATCTATAATAAGCATATGATTTGATTTTGTAACATATCTTTGTTACAGAAAAGACTCAGATTTACAGAGTTAATGATACTGCTGAATCATACACATTTAAACGTTAGGGAAATTTTCTTAAATATTGCTTTTATGGAATTGCTAATAAGTGGATTCCACTGTGGTGACTGTTTTCCATTAATGGGCTGAAAAACAAGAGAGCCCTGAAGCATTTGAAACAAACCCACATTAATTACAGTATTTCTTCTGTTTGTACTATATGTTTCTTTCTACTTATCATATAGATATGATTAAGATGTGCTCAGTTCCTTTTGATATTGGTAAACATTATTATGGGAAATGAATGTTAGACAGCTTTTTGAATAAAAGAAGAGAATAATTTCAACTGAAAATTTTAAAGGATATTATGTAGGATTTAGTACACAATTTGAAATATTGTATATACCCTGATTTATATTTTCAATTCAATTCAAGAAATATGGACAAACTTTAGTATTTAACGTGTTTAAGGCACTGTATTAGGTACTGGGCTAATCTAGTAGTAGGGATTGAGTTCTGGTGTGAGCTTGGGCAGCTAGGTAGCTTCAGGAAGATTTGAGTTCAAATTTAACCCCAGACACTTACTAGCTGTGTGACCCTGGACAAGTCACTTGCCTGTTTGCCTATAAAATGAGCTGGAGAAGGAAATGGCAAACCACTCCTGTATCTTTTCCAAGAAAATGCCAAATGGGATCAAAAAGAGTTGCACACAACTGAAACAACTGAATAAACAAATACTATGGAATGACAGTAGTAAAGTAGTAATAATTGTCAGCCACTAGAGGTGAAGATCTAGTATAATAGTATCATTATTGCTAGCACGATTGTTAGTAATAAAAGTAGTATACATAAAAATACTACTCTTATTACTATGAATAATATTATTGTTCGCAGTAATACAAATGCTAATTATTATAATTAACATAGCACTGCTGATGTTACTTTTATTACAACTACTACTACCTCACATTTAAAGAGCATTTTAAGGTTTGCAAAGAGCTTTCTAATTATTTAATTTTATCCTCACCACAACCATGGGAGATACGGTTAATCTTCATTTTACAGATGATGAAACTGAGGTAGATAGCAGTTAAATGACCTCCCAGGATTAAACAACTAATAAGTTTTTTTTTTAATTAATTTTTTTTTTTTTGCGTGGCAATGGGGGTTAAGCGACTTGCCCAAGGTCACACAGCTAGTAAGTGTCAAGTGTCTGAGGCCGGATTTGAACTCAGGTAGTCCTGAATTCAGGGCCAGCACTTTAACCACTGTACCATCTAGCTGCCCCCAACTAATACGTTTTTAATATTAAATATGAACCCTCGGGCGCAGCTAGGTGGCTCAGTGGAACTGAGCCTTGGATTCAAGAGTACCTGAGTTCAAATCCAGTCTCAGACGCTTGACACTTACTAGCTGTGTGACCCTGGGCAAGTCAATTAACCCTCATTGCCCTGCAAAAAAAAAAAATTGAAAACAAAAATATGAACCCAGGTTTTCCTGATTCAGGTGCATCATTCTATCCCTTCAACCACATATCTGTGGCTACCTCCACTTCTTCTTCCTCTTTCTCCTTTTTTTCCCCTCTTTTGTCAGAGAGCCAGCCATGGAATCAGGAAATCTTGGGCTCATATCTAGGAAGACTTGGACACTGACATTGACCCTCTGACATATACTGGCTGCATAACCTTGGGCAAGTAAATTCACCTCTAAGTGCCCCAGGTCACACTCCAAGATTAAGTTACAAAGCACTTGCTGTTCTATATTTGGTAAAAATGATTTCAACTATACTTATTTCCTTATACTAATAAAATCATAGATTTGGTAAAGTTTGCACCTACCTATGAGATAGGTGCTATTTCCCCTCAACATTGCAGATAGGTTTCAGGAAGGTTAAGTGACTGGCCCAGGGTCCCATGGCTGGTGTCAGAACTGCGATTCAAACCTCCAGTGCTTCTTTCACTATAGTGTTGTTTTATTAATGGCCTAATTCCCACATATATTACTAGTCTGCATCTGACTCCTATCCCTAAAAATGATGTTATTATATTTGAGTGACTTTTCTCCCTGGATTTTTTTTAGTAAAGTTAGGGGGAAAATAAACTTAGTCACATCTAGATTATGTATCTGTATTTATATCAACAGAATTCCACGCTCTATACCTTTCCCTGCTTTAATATTTATGGTATAAGTAATGCTCAAAGCAAGAGAAAAATATCAGCTTTATAGAAGAAAATATTGACTTGGTTCTGCTTATAGGTGGTGGGGAAGAATCTAAACAAGGGTCTCTAAAGCATGACTTACTCTTCAGGGAGTTTCTGTCTTGGGAACATATAATTTTTCCAAGCTGTCTGATGAAGGACTTTTGACTCATGATGTCTAGGTATTGCAATGCCTTCTTCTTGTCACGGTTGCTAAGAACGTTCTGCCTTTTGTCAGCCTCCAGAATGTTTTAATTCCCAATGCAAATCTGGGTGACATGTTTGTTACCCCAGCGAGTAAACCTGACAGATCCTATCCCAGGGTTTCCAGGAGAAAAGCAAACGGCAGCACGTTTGTGGGGATAATAATCCTTTGTGGGAGCACACGTTTTAGTAATTGGGATAGCTTTTTCAACCTAAGCTGATGTGGAATAAAAAAAAATATGCAAGCACTGTTTGTTGGTGGAGTTACTCAGTTAAGATCATTTTAGCAGACTTCCTTGTTAGTTACAAGCATGGTTTTAAGGTCTGAGAGGGGCAGTAAATAACAATGCCAGAAAAGAAAGCTAAAGCTTTCATCACACCTGAGTTATCCTTTAAAAATATGTTTACCCAGGTTTTCAGACTCATACACACATGTCCAAAATGCATAAAGAATCACAATCTGTACATTGAAATGGCTCACAACCTAGAACAATTAAATACAGATGTGTTCCGGAAACTATAAGTAATGTGTGTTCATCACAGGGTACTGAAAACTATATTTAGCATTCAGGGCAAAATTCAGGATTGAGGCTGCTCTGTTGGAGATTAAAACCCTGTCCCTTATTTGTCATAGGATCCATTGCCTTTAGCCACCAAATCATTGGTTCAAATCCAGGTCAACTAGAATGTGAAGAACCCTACCTGAAATGAATTGGTGGTCACAGTATTTAATAATGTTATTGGCTTGACAGGGTAGGCAGTGTTGCCACAGTTAATAAAGTGCCGGGTGCTGAAAAACATCCCATCATTCCATGTCCTGTTATGATCCATTTCAGGTTTGCCAACTCTGCTTAAGGCTAGTTTTGACACTTCTTTTTTCCTCCTTTTCACTTAGTGTCTTGACCTATTTTTTGGGGGGAGATGGAGAAGTCTCATTTTAAGAAAGCATTTTCTCATCTTTGAAGATCAGACAGTATTCAGCAGTTCAGTTTTGGATTTTTTCTTCTCTGGTTCATTCCTTACATTATTGGTCCTTATATAAATTTCTTTATTTCCCATATGTGATAACTGATTTGATTTTAGACAGTTCTATACATTCCATACATCTGATAGCAAAACAAGGTGCATATAGTTTTTGTGAGGTAATAGAGTACAAATGAACATATGTTTTAATATTTTCTTTTAAAGTCAAATTCTATTAACTTTTAGAAACATTAGGTCAGGCAGGGGGAAAATCTTATTTTCAAACACTGCTTTTTGTATCTTGGCTCAGTTATTGCTATTGAGATTTCTCATTTATGAGAGTATTTGCATTTCTGCTTGGGGTCTTTGGTATGGTGAGATGGAAGGAATTTATACTGTTTCAATTTGGCTCCTACTAGAGTCTATTTTATTTTTAATGTAAACACAAGAAAGGTGAGATGACTTGTCCTTTCACAATGGTAGAAATGGTCCTATGACTCAGTAATACCTTAGGTTTCTGCATAATGAAGGGATATAGAAACAGAGGATCACAGTATCATAGAATATTAAAGACTGCATGGTCTCACAAATTCACATAAGTATCAAGAGGCCAACAAAGGAAAGGTGAAATGCCTTGCCCAAGGCCACATAAATTATTGGCAGAAACATTATATAAACCCAGGTTTTCTTACTTTAAAACATAACATTTTAATTCTTTGAATATTGTTTTATTACTCTTTATCATCTGTCATCTATATATCTCTATTTCCTCTATCTCTCTATTTTAAAGCATAGCTGGTTATGTGATTAAATTATTTTCTCAGTATAGTCTTAGGGTTACATTCTATGGGGGAATGGGTGGATATTTTATAACCATTCAGAAATTACACAGTTCACTCATTGAAAGTTTTGTGTACATACAAGTCCAAGCTAGAACTAGCACAGGGGAAACAGTCTGCTGGGGCCTGGTGGGACATACTTCCTCCCCAGAAGGCATAGTTTCTTCCATATGGTGACTGCTATCTTCATGCATTACTTCATGGTCGGCTAGGTTGAGTCATGAAATGGCATAACATGGAATGCATGTCCAGAGTCTATCACTGTGGAAACTCACTTCTGGGCTCTCTACTGTAGCCATCCATCTTACCCTGGCCACTCTATGAAAGTTACCTTGCCCTGTTTTGACTGATCCCAGGATCAGGCTTCTCTGTAGTCCTATTGCTGCTCTCTTTCCTTTGTTATGCTGACCTCTGAACCAACCCTTTACTCATCTAAAAGTTGTTTTATCCATGGTTGAAATAATTCCTACTTCTATCTCTGGTGTACAGTAAAGGTAACATGCTACTCAACTCAATGAACTTTTGTTGTTCTTGTTCGTTAGTTGGTTCAGTTGAATCAGACTCTTCATGACCCCATTTTTTGGTTGGTTGTTTTGTTTTGTTTTGTTTTCTGGGCAAAGATACTGGAGTGGTTTGCCATTTCCTTCTCTAGCTCATTTTACAGATGAGGAACTGAGGCATATAGTGTTAAGTGACTTGCCCAGGGTCACACAGCTATTAAATGTCTGAGGCTGGAATTGAACTCAGGTCTTCCTGACTCTAGGGCTGGAGCTCTATCCACTGTGCCCTACCATTTATTAAATGTCAACTACACAGGCACTGTCATGGTGAGGGGAAAAAGTATAAAAAATGAACATAGTCCCTAACCTCAAATGATTTATAGTCTACTAGATGAAATATGTTACACTCTCAAAAATATAATACAAAGTAGATTTTAGGAACAAAGACAAAAAGAAGCTACTTTTATTTGAGGGATGCTTGATCACTTTCATGCTAGGGGATACAAGGAAGACTTAATGGGGGAAGTGGCTGGGAACTCCAGGCAAAACATCAAAAGGAAATAATTTCAACAGGTTTCTTCCTGTAAAGCAGCAGAGTCTTCCAAGGATAAGCAATAGCCTACAAGAATGAATGGATATAGGACAGTGAAGGATGAACTTTGGAAATCAATAAGTCATCTAATTTGACTAGATATCATAGTGCCTGATTGTAATGTGAAATCCTTAGAAAAGATAATTGTCTTCTGATTATCAAGTGCCCTCAACGTGAAACCAAGGAATTTGTGTTATATTGTATAGATAGCAGGGGAACGATGAACTTTTTTTTTTTCAAGAGGATCATATCAGATTAGTGCATTAGGTTCCCAATATGGGTATAGATGCAAAGGGGAGACTGGATGTGGTAAGACCAGTTTGAAGGCTATTACAATTGTTCAGGAAAGAGGAAATGAGTACTTGGGTTAAGATCTAAGATCTTGGCAATATCAAGGGGAGGAGTGACAGATAAAACAAAAAAATAAGTTTGTAGAATGAAGAACATTTGGATATGGAAGATGAGGGAGAAGGGAAAGATGAGTGTCAGAGGCACATGGTGGAACAGTGGTTAAAATGCCCACCTTGGAGTCAGGAAAACCAGAATTCAATTCCTTATTTAGATACTTCCTAGCCATGTGGCAGATAACTTAACCTCTGTTTGTCTCAGTTTCTCCAATTGTAGAATGACAGTAATAAAAGCACCTACCTCACAGTGTTGTGAGGTTCAAATGATATGATGTATAAAAAGTGCTTTGCATAGTGCCTTGTATATAGTAGTTTCTATACAAATCCTCATTCCCTCCCCTTCCCCCTTCTCTGTTTGATGCCTGAATGTTCTAAGAGAATATGGGAAGAGAAGTAATGAAATTGTCAGGAGGGGACAGGAGTACACAGGAGGGGGCAGTTCTAGAGGAGAGAATGATGAGTTCTATTTCTTATAGATTGCTTTATTCTTTGTATGCATATTCCCCCCACCTAGCACAATGCCTAGGACATAGCAGGCATTACAGAAATTCTTTTTGATTGATTAATTGAACATATTAAATTCAATTCATTCTCACATACTGGCCCCTATGACTGGACACACTATTTCCTTATATTGGGTTACCACTGGGATATTCAGAGAGTTGTTCTTCAACAGTTTCATAGTACTGGGGAAAGATAGGGGCTGTATATATAGATCTATATTTCATAGAACTGTAGCATCATAGAATTAGAGGTAGAAAATATTTTAGATGTTATTGAATCTATTACCTTTGTTTTGCAAATGAAGAGTCTGTATACTAGAAGCTTTAAGTGATTTTTTTTCCCAGGGTCATCCATTTTGCATTTGTATGAATTAGGATATAAACTTAGATCTTCCTGACACCATGTCCATCAAGCTATTCAATGTACCATGTTGCTTCTCTACATAGAAAAAGTATTAATTGAATTCATCATGATCAAGAAAGAAAGAATAAAGAGAAAAGGGAAACCCTATAGTACAGCCTTGGGGGATATTTATATCTATGGTATGGTCAAATAATAATGAAACTCTGAAGGAGATTGAGAAGTAATCAGGAAGATAGAAGTACAAAACCAATAGAGCAGTGTTGCAAATCCAAGATGGAAAGGATGTCCAGAAAGGAGAGAGTGGTCAATTGTGGGAAATGTCCCAGGAAGATTACAGAAAGTTAACCCTGAGGAAAAGCTCAGGGGAGAGACTGGAAATGTCATTGATGACCTTTAAGAAAGCAATTTCAGTAGATGGTGAGGTACAAAGCCAGACTGCCAAAAGGTTGAAGTTTGAATGGGTGTTAAAGGGGTGGAGGCAGAGATATAGAGACATAGCTACAGGAGATGGTAGACTTATTGTAAGTTCCTTGCTTCCTTCCTTCCTTCTTTCCTTCCTTCCTTCTTTCCTCTCTATTCTACCTTCCTCTCTTTTCTACCTTCCTTCCTCTCTTGAGCCTCAATTTACTTATCAAAATGGGATTGTTGGACTCAGTTTCCTTCCAGTTCTAAACCTCCAAGCATGTGATCCTATGTGTAAGTTTAGAAGGAATGAATAAGTGGGAGATTTTTGATCCAAAAAGGAGATTTTGGAATCATTTTCCTTGGAGGTAAACCAATTTTAAGTGATGGTAAGGTCTAAAGTGTGACCACCCCTATACTAGTTGAAGTAAATTGGTGGTGGGCATTCTAGGAGTTGAGGAAGTTGATGAACTGGGAGGATACACTGTTATCTATTTCAGTATCCATAAAATGCATTTTTAAGTCATGGAAGGGTCATATTCACATCCCATTTGACAATAATTAAATAGGAACTATTAGCAAAGAGGTTATAGAATAAATAGCCTAGAGATTCTTCTCTCCTCCAAGCCCAGAGAGAGAATACCTGCTGAAAAGATTGAAGCTCAATGGTGAAACAGTGTGGGCTAGTTAATACTACAACTCATAACTTTAAAAGAAACGGTGTTTTCCTCTGGGAAATTACTCAGAGTGCAACACAAGCATATTTTTCTAATTAAATAGATTAGTTTATGCCTTTGGCACTTAAAAAAAACCCTCAGACTTCCAACCTCCTGAGTTAGAAGTATTTCCCAGGTTTCTTTTCTGGCAACGGATTTTGGCCTTGTTTCTTGCTGTTTTGTCCTCCTCACAACATTTCTAGCACTTTTCCTTCTTTCACCTCAAAATCTTTACATTTACTTTCTTAGGGGTCTCTCCACTTCTCTCTTTTGGTTAATATAATCCATCCTGGCAAGAAAACTCTCTAAATCTGAGAAACATATCTTTAAAAAAAAATTCTAGAGCCTTCTTATTTTCCTCTCATTTCCCTTGTTCCCCTCCCCATCCTATTAGCTCACTAATATGTTCTTAAGTTCAGCTCCAGAGAGAAGTAGAGAGATGCACACATGTGGAATGTGCCGTCCGTGGTTGTATTATGCTCAGCATGTGCTCCAGGAACCCAGGGATTCATTGGTCCCCAGAAGAGACTTGAAAAGAGACCAAAGCTGAGAGAGAAATTTCATTGTACTAACAAGCAATCATTGGGAAATCGTTTTAAGACTTTGACAATAATTTCCCAGCGGTTGGTTGTCTAGAAAAAGGGAGGAGGGAGGGAGAAATAGTGTTTTATACAGAATACCAAATAATTCCACATGACAATGCAAACCAGGTTTGAATGCCAGCAGCGGAGAAATTAAAGCTTGCTTAGCCATTATGTTGTCTGTCTTGATCAAGAAGGCATGGGGCGTCTTTTCCTCAGTAAAGCAATGTGAAGGGAATGTTGGAAGAGGAATGTGGAGGTGAGAGACTTAAAATGAGGGCCTTTTCCAGCACATTCCAAATGAAAGGCACTGCAACTGGGTAACAGGGATGTCAATGTTTTGCTGAAATGAGACAAATACACAGAGAGCTGGACCTGTTCCTGCAATTGGAGGAAATCATTTCCTAAGGAAGATTAAAAGAAAGAGGTATTCAGATCCCAAAGAACATGGCTTTCTGAAACGGATCACTTAGAAGTGTGGTTTGTGGTTTCATTGAGTGTGACACATTGGCGCATGGAAAGTAAATTGCTTAGAGTATTGCAATGTGTAATTCCAAGCCCCCCTGCCTTTGGCTGATGTTTTACATAAGTGGTTTCTATGTTTGTGCTTTTACAGATGGGAATCCATTTATAACCTCTTACACTCAGCTCTGACTATCTGCTTTGATAAACTTTTTTTCTGACCACTCTATATGTGTGTGTGTTTTAGGTTCCTCTCTCTGTGTGTTTTAGATTAAATATTATGAAGAATCTGATTCTACTGTTTGTGAGAGCACAGGTAGCTGGCATAGAAGAAGGTGGTCCAAATTATGATAGAGGAAGCTTTTTCATATCCCCCTTAATAATTGTGTCTTCTCTCTGTTAATTATCTCCAATTTGTACTGTACATATCCTGTTTTTACCTAGATTTTTGCATGTTCTCTCCCATTAAACTTTGAGCTCTTTGAGAGCAGGGAATTTTGCCACTGGTGGTGTATTTTTTTTTCTTTTTTGTATATTTCTAGAACTTCAAAAAGTCCATAGTATGCATTAAGAGTTGAACAGATCCTTAATGACTAACTGACTAGAGGAAGAATCCAGTTCAGGTTTCAAAAAACTCAACATTTCTTTGCTTGCTTTTTACTGTTTCTCAATCACATTGTTACATACTGTTTTTTAAAATTTAACTAAAACCATATTTTATAAATGAATTGCTATTGTACTAGTTTGGGCAGTAAGCATTTATTATTAATTAATATTACATTAATATAATTATATAATATGTGTATATATGTGTGTAAATATACATATATGTATATGCTTCACAGTTAGCACAAGCAGGAGAAAAGCCCCAGAAAACTGTGGTGTCAAGGAGAGTTCAAGGAGTTGGCAAGAACTATACTGTCCTAAGAGGGAGAGCTCTGACCAAGAGCAAGCTCCCATCCTCTTCCAATTTTTGTCCTCTTTTGATAGAGGTTGGTTAGCATCATTCAATTCCATTGGTTGACATCACTTGAGGGTGGTCTAAATTAAAATGAACTCTACAGATGATATCAAGGAGAAAACCCTCACTCAAGTTGCCCAAGGCAAAGTCCATTATCTAGGTGTATCTATCTTCACTGAGCTAGACAAAAGAGTCCATCTCCATATATATCTATATCTATATCTATATCTATATCTATATCTATATCTATATCTATATCTATATCTATATCTATATCTATATCTATATCTATATCTATATCTATATCTATATCTATATCTATATCTATATCTATATCTATAGATATATATATTGTTCCCTAGTGTTTGTCCTAGGCAAGATCTGAACTTTCTGGAGTGTGGAGTGGGGTGGGATGGTGGTGGAGAAAGGACTGAGGAACTGATCTCTGGATTCCCCCAAGAAATCCATTATTAATAATGATTTTCTCACACTATAGAATTGTATACAGAAAAATGCTATAGAATGGTGCTGTAACATAATCACATCATAGATTTAGAGAGGGAAGGCACTTTAGAGGCCACCTACTCCAACCTTGTTCATTTTGGAGATTAGGAAACAAGAGCCCAGAGAGGTTGTATGACTCTCCCCAATATCATATAAATACTAAATAACTGAGGCTCAGTTTGAACTTAAGACTTCTAACTCCAAGGCCAATGCTCTTTCCACTATCAAATTAACAATTTTATATACCCTACAAGATCTGGCCTATCTCAACTATTCTATGATGTCTTACCTGACTGTTCTAGCACATGCTGATTTATTCCACATTTGTAATCCTACTGTATTTGTAGTATGTGCCCTGTCATTTCATACCTAATGGCATTCAATAATGCCCTATTTCTCCAGAGGTTAGATTTCTATTAACTTTAACCATTTGGAATTGGCTTGTGAACCTGGAAACAAGAGAAAAAGACATTTAAGAAATTAGAAGCCAGAAAACTTGTGAATTTTCTTTAGTAAGAGAGGCAGAGAATTCTTTTCAGGGTCATGTGAAAATATTGATATAGAAACTAAGGCAACAGATTAGGAATAAGGAAGAATATAGTGAGAACAATGAAAAGTGTCAATTTACAGGGGAGGGAGACAGAAAAATTATTGTTAAAAAACAAATGATAAAAGTCTGAGATCATTCAGGGGAGTGACAAAAGACAGACAGCTTTATATATCTCACTTATTCCTAAGAATCTCATTGTATTGTACCATAGCATAATTGCTGTATACAATGATGACCCCCCAGACAGCAAGAAAGATGAGATTTTTGTTCAGTTTCCTCTGTTGAAGAAGGCAGGGAAGTATGCAGTACATTTTAGAAATGTATACATCAAATAGAGAAGAGAGCTATGGGAATAATGGATAGAAAGTCAACTACAGAATCACGGCAGTGTTGGTTCTAATCCTACCTCTGACACAAACTGTGTGATCCTGGGCAAGTCGCTCACCCTCACAACCTCTCAGACAACTCTACTATACTTTAAGTAGTTGTAGAACAGTTGCCTTCACTGGTGAGGGTATTGCTTTATTGGAATTTTCCTTCACCAATATAACAGATTTTGATTTTAAAAAAGGGTAAAAGTAGCAACATGACATTTATTACTTGAATGATAAATGATATATTCTCACCTAAAAACTCCTTGAATCAGAAGCTTCAGAAAATCAATTAATATCCTCTTTCATTAATTATATAAATCTAAGACATTTTTGTCATATCGGGGTATAAGGAAATATATAGAATAAGCCATAAAGTAAAATATTTTTGAAGTTCACAGAATTGGTGCTTGACCTACAAAGTTATTAGGAGTTAACACTTCAGTCATCTGGAAAATTCACTTATGTGGAAAACTCTAGTTATCTGGAACATTTCTCCTGTCTATAGTATTTTTTCAAATTATCATCCATCTATGGGTCTACAGGGTCATGGATTTATCAAAGGAAGGCCACTTAGAAATCATCTACTTCAACTTCATCATTTTATAGATGAGTACAGAGAGATCATGTAACTTATCTGTGGCAGTCATATAGATACTAAATGGCAGAGAAGATTTGAAGACAGTTCCTCTGATTCTAAATCCAAAGCCTATGTGTTAGAATGTAAGCTCATTGAGGGAAAGCATTATGTTTTGTATTTCTTTTGCATCTCCCATGACCTCCAGCACAGTGCTAGAACTGGAATTTAACACATTGTGTCTTATGGCAAATACTCATGTGTCATTCCATATGGTTCCTTTAAGGCAGGATCTGCCTTTCTTCATCCTTTTATTTCTCACAGTGCCTGTCACAGAACTCCGCATCAAGTAGATACTTGATAAATATCTCTTAAGTTTTAAAAATAAATATTTGTTGAGATTGGTATCTCAGAGCCACGTTCTATGCCTTTCTCCCCAAGAGAAGTCAAAGGATTTCTCTTGGTTTCCCTTCTCTTCCCTTCCCTTCCTCAGCCCTGCAATAAACTACTATCTTATTCTAACTGCTTTTGTCTGCAAGAGGGTGTAATTCTTTAAAGAGGAATTCCTAAGAACCCCTAACCCAAACCCCATACCCCATTTTCCCCCCATAACATTTTGGCACCCGAACATTTGAAGGGTACAAGAAATTTCCTCTTTCCTCTTGGCACACAAAACCGGGGGGTGGGAACCTCCCTTCTGGGTTTCTTTTCTCCCTTTCTACCTGACTCAATCTCCCATTTGAGTCACAGAGAGGTAGAGACGATCAGCTTTTGCACATGACAGCAGAGGGCAGCCTGGGTCTCCATCCTTCACCAGAAGTTCAGCTAGACGTCCAAACCACGTTCAGACCCTGGGACTCCACATTTCTGGGTAAGAACTTTTGTGCTTGTGTATCTATCCCTGGCCAGTGCTCTGCTCTTCCATGAGATGGACAGCTGGTGTCTCTCTCCCTTGAGAAAGCTCACCCTCACTCTGAACCACATTCAGACCATCCTTGTTAGACAGGACAATATCTGGGTACAGTCATGGGACTGAAAGGGAGTGTACCAAAAGGCTCACCACTGGGGTGCATCCTAAGAGATTGGAAAAAACTAGGCTTTGATCTGATTACTTAACTCTTGTAAAGCAGGCCATGCCCTGTCCTGCATTCAGCCTTTCCAGCTTCCACTGGGAAAAAAAGAGGTCACACTTTACTCCTGATCTGATAAAGTCCCTTTTCATTTTTGCTCTGGTCAGTTTTAATTTTTTTGTTTAAGTTTGTTCCATCTAGGCTCAAGAATTCATGACAGATACCCATTGTGCCTATGTGTCACCTCCCACCCTCTGGACCCTCTGGGCCTCACAGCTACTCACACTCAGGATCAGGCCTTCTCCACTTCTCCCCTCCCACTCCCTTGTGCTGTGATTTCTTTGACCCCCGCTCAGCATGAAGCAGTTTCAGAAGAATCTTTGTCCCCTTTCCTTATATATAGAGAAGGGGGGAATGTTGTGGGCCCAGGGCACCCCAGAAGTTCTCTGGGGCACATCAAAGAACCTTCTCCTTGAAAAACTAAACCAGAAGACAGATACACCTAGACAGATTAGTGGAACCAGTTCAGACTGAGCTAGCTCCGTGATCCCCACCCTTCATCCTGGTCTCCCTTACCCCTGGGGAGATAAGTTTGGGTGTGGCTGCTCTCTTTGTGTCCTGAAGAGATGGCTTGGGATATCTGTGGCCACCCCTCACCCAATCCCTCCAGCCACCACCAGTAGGAGATGGTCCTCCCTCACTAAAGGAACTTTCCACAGTCAGATGGTCACCTTCCCCCCATCAGTCCTCTATAAAAATACCTGCCAGTCTCCTGCTCAAGGAGATTGGTATCTCAAAGCCATGTGCTTTGTTCCATGCCTCTCTCCCCACGAGAAGTCCAAGGATTTCTCTTGGTTTCCCTTCCCTTTTCTTCCCCTTCCCCTAAATAAATTACTATCTTATTCTAAAAAAACCAAAAATTTAAAAAATTTAAAAAAACAAAAAATAAGTAAATAAATATTTGTTGATTGGTTGCATGGCATATAGTAATTCAAGAATTTAAAATTTCAAATGTTTGGGTGGGTAGATAGTAATGCCTCCTGGCATAATATTATGTTTTGTATATAGGGATGCTCATGGACTGCTACCTTTGTGACCTTGGGATAGATTATTTTACTTCACTAGACCTCAGTTTTCTCATCTACAACATTAGGGAATAAGATATTTCAGGTTTCTTCTAACCTTAGATCCATCATCCTGCAAGAAATCCTTTGTGGCTTTTTCTCTATTTAAAAAAAAAAAAAGGTTAGTGCATTTATAGATTTGCCTCATTTTGTAGAACAGATCAGCTCCTAAAAAGTCATTTGTAAAGTTCTGTAGGTAGAAAAGTCTCTGTAAATATCAGTATATTCATTCCCATTAGCTTTGGTTATATATTTAGAGACAGATTTATTGGGGGGGGCATTTTCTTAAATATAAAAAATCCACTTAAGAATGTAATGTGTCTTTTTAAATCATGTTAAAAAGAAAAGGCCTCCTTTTTCTTGATAAAATATTAATGGTATTAAAAACAGACCACAAAATATGAATGGGAAATAACTAACAGTATTTCTTCTTGTGACAGATTCTTAATGTTGCACAGGGAACTTAGCACTGGCAGTTTTCCTGAAAACTTGGTTGGACAAAAGATCACTCTGAGTCAGTATTCTACACCAAGAATATATGGAAATTTATTTGCTGAGGATTTGTTTCTTATGTATTTGCAAATATTTGGCTATTTAGATACCTTGAAATTTATCTAAGGTTAAGAAGACCCAGAAATCCAGTAACAATTCAAAATGTAGCCAAGAAGTAACATGTAATGGGAACTTATTTCCTGCAAATGTGAAACTTCTATAAAGTAAGTCTTTAGGTAATGTATAGAAGGTACCTTCCGTGATATATAAATACAGTTATGGGAAATTTTTGAAGATCACTTTTCTGGATTAGAAAGGTAGACTCTTCCCCTCCATCCTTTTCTATAAAGACCTTGAAGACTTTGTCTAAGGAAGATCTCTTTTAGCTGATTCAGTCTATAATAAATCCATTCTGATGTCAGAATTTCCAGAAGTGCTTTTGTGACATTGATGATTAAGAAATGACAAAGTAACACCCAGCTTCTTTTTACTGGTCAGAAAAAGCAAAGCACATATTAGCAGTGACTGCCGATTTTAAATCCCCTTTTCTCTTTGTCTGTCGAGCTGTCTGTAATCATCAGAGTGGAAAATCACTTTGAAAGCTCAATCTCAGGGAAAAAAAAGAGAGAGATTTAAAGCCTAATACAGTACAAGAGCTGGCAGTCAGGAGAGCTCTTTTTATTAAAAAAAAAAAAAAAGTTCTTATACAGTTTTTACAAAGTTCTAGAGAATACACCATCTCTTGACGCAATTCCGCAACCCTCCACCCACAACTTTGGTGGCCAGACATGAAAATTTTCAGGTTCACTTTTCAAATATGTAAGAGAAGAAAGAGAGAGGAAGGAGTCAGGTAACTGTGCCCCAAATTGAGGGTAAAAATCTGTCTCTATCTACCTGTCTGCCTACTTTTCTATCTATCTAGAGAGGAAAGAGAGGTAAATAGATCTATCATCTGTTTATCTATCCTTATACACATATCTATGTACATATATACATATAAACTTATCTACTTATATCTAGAGAGATTTCCATATAGAAATGTCTATATATGTACACACCTATATCTAGAACTACATTATCTATCTCTATATGTTTTCTATATCTATTCTATAAATCCACATCTAATCTACATTTTATCTTTATCCATATCTATCTATATCTAACATGTATATCCATATCTTTAGCTAACCTACATCTCTATCATCGCTACCTTTATGTCTTTATCTATATAATATATATCTTTATCTAATAATATCAATATTCATATCTAAACTATATTTATATTTACACATCTATATATGTCTATATCTGAATCTAACATAAACTCATATTTATATCTTTTTTTATCTCATATTTCCTTTCTCTGTCCTCTCCCTTCCCCAAGAATGCAAGCAATTTGACATAGATTGCACATGTGTAGTCAAGCAAAACATAGTTCTATATTTGACATATTGTAGAAGAAAACACAGACAAAAAGCCCCTCAAGAAAAATAATGTAAAAAAAAGTATGCTTCAATTTAAATTCATACTAAATCAATTCTTTTTCTGGAGGTGGATAGCATTTTCCATCAGAATTGTCTTGAACCATTGTACTGCTGAGAAGACCTAAGTCATTCACAGTTGATCACCATACAATATTGTTGGTAATGTATATAATGTTCTCCTGGTTTTGCTCAATTCAATTTGCAACAGTTTACGCAAATACTTCCAGTTTTATCTGAAAACATCCTGCTCATCATTTCTTATAGCAAAATGACATTCTTTCACAATCATATACCACAACTTGTTTAGCCATTCCTCAATTGATAGACATTCTTTTAATTTCTAATTCTTTGAAATCACAGAAAAGAACTGGTATAAATATTTTTGTACATATAGATCCTTTCCCATTTTTATAATCTTTTTGGGATACAAACCTAGTAATGGTATTGCTGGACCAAAGGATATACATTTATAGCCTTTTGGATATAGTTCCAAATTGTTCTCCAGAGTATTTGCATCAGTTCACAATTTCACCAACAGTGCATTAGTGTCCCAATTTTTCTATATCCTCACCAAAATTTCTTATTTTTCTTTTCTGTCCTATTAGTCTATCTAAGAGCTATGAGGTGGTACCTCAGATTTATTTTAATTTGCATTTGTCTAATGAATGGTGATTTAGATATATTTTCATATGACCATAGAAAGCTTTGATTTCTTCATCTGAAAACTGCCTCTTCATATCTTTTGACCATTTATCAATTGGGGAATAACTTGTATTTTTGTAAATTTGACTCAATTATATTTATATATTTGAGAGATGAGGCCTTTATCAGAGATGCTTGCTGCAACCCTCCCCCACCCCCAGTTTCCTGCTTTCCTTCTAATTTTTGTTTCATTGGTTTTGTTTGTGCAAAAGCATTTTAATTTAATGTAATCAAAATTGTCCATTTTCTACCTTTTGATCTCCTTTGTCTGGTCACATAAACATATTAAATACAAACACACATATACATATTCATATACAAACACACATATACATATTATATACATGGTAAAATTTCTTATCTATGGATACGAAATTTAAAACAAAATGCTCCCCTCATTTGCTTATATCACTTTTTTTTTTTTTTGCTGGGCAGTGAGGGTTAAGTGACTTGCCCAGGGTCACACAGCTAGTAAGTGTCAAGTGTCTGAGGCTGGATTTGAATTCAGGTACTCCTGAATCCAAGGCCAGTGCTTTATCCACTGAGCCACCTAGCTGCCCCGCTTATATCACTTTTTATGTCTAAATCGTGTATTGATTTTTAGCGTCTCTTGGTATCCTGTGTGAGATGTTGGTCTTTGCCTAGTTTCTGCCAAAGCGCTTTTCAGTTTTCTCAGCATTTTTTGTCAAATGAGTTCTTGTTCCAAAGGCTTGAATCTTTGAATTTATCAAAACTTAGATGACTATAGTTACTTACTACTGTGTATTCTGTCCCTAATCTATTCCACTGATCCACTTCTCTATTTCATACCTAGTAAAAGATTGTTTTGATGATTATTGCTTTGTAATACTATTTGAGATCTGGGACTGCTAGGGCACCTTCCTTCACATTTTTTTCACTGATTCCCTTGATATTATTGATCTTTTGTTTATCTAGATGAATCATGTTATTATTTTTTCTAGCTCTATAAAATATTTTTGGTAGATGGATCACTATGGCACTGAACAAGTAAATTAATTAGTGTGGAATTGTAATTTTTATCATATTGGCTCAGCCTACCCATGCATATCTATATCTAATCTTTATCATCTTTATTATATCTACATACCATCCATCCATCCATCTATCTATCTATCTATCTATCTATCTATCTATCTATCTATCTATCTATCTATCTATCTATCTATCTATCTATCATCTATCTGAAGAGCAAACGCTTTTGGCTTAGCACAGAATCAAATTAAATAATGATCTCACTCTGCTTCAGCAATCTTGAGTCATGTATTTCATGTATGAAAAATGGTGTTTCATGTTTGCATTGGTTTGTTTTTCTTCACTTTCCCTTCATTCTACTTATTCTATCATCAGGGCTAGACATTGTGAAAATACCATAACATTCCTTGTGGTTTTTGAAGATACACATACACACACACACACACACACACACACACACACACACACACACACACACACACACACACATTTGGACTGAATCTCTTTCAGCTTCTTTTCCATTAAGATTGTGTGGAGGTTTGTTATTTTTCTTTCTTTTTCTTTTTTCCCACTGCTGCCACGTTTGTAGACTTGCTGTCTCGTCTATCAATCCATAAGATGTGATGTATTATGCATGTCATTTTCAGTGGGTTGTATTGGGGAGAGGAAAGGGGAGGCAGTGGACTACAAAAGGTCAGGGACTCTGTGGAATGCCCATTGATGACAATGGGGCATATATACTGAGACTAAAGGTCATAATAAATGCTGCTAGGCAGAAAAAAACATAAATAAAAATCAAAACTGAATATTTTCTTGTCATCCAGGAACCTCTTGAGGCACAATCTTTCTGTTTGTTGCACTGATGGAGTAATTTGGAATACTTCCCTTGGCATGAAGAAATTTGCTGTACTAATCAAAATCTCATTCCTTTCTACAAACCATTATGAGATACTTATGAAAACAGGCAGATTCAGATTTCCTGTTTGAAATTTTGTCAGCTTTCACTTCTCTGCTCATTTACAAAATCACATAACTATGAAAGGGCAATTAGCTCCAAGTTCCCAGAAAGTGACAGAATAAATTGCTTTCTTCTTAGCAAATCTAGACTAATATTGTGGGTGGATGTAGATGGAAAGTGTCCACCAAATGGTTTCAATTCATTTTTTAAACCAACATGAAAGAGTTCTTTACTTTCAAATTTCTATGATTCAGACCTCCCAGTGTCAACTTGCTGTTCAAACACCTTAGATGGTATCCCTCTAGTTTCTTACTGAGTATCTAACTAGCAGATGTGACCAGGGCTTTGGACAAGATCTTTGGTGCATAATAGCTACTCAATCCAACTCAAGTTCAAAGGAGTATTTCCCCCACTTCCAGTCCATTCACTACTTTCCCTTTAGTAGTCTTATAGCAGAACATGTGTTGGAGTCTGGGGATCTTGGTTCATATCCCAAATCTGGTTTGCTGTTGATACTAGCTCCCTTTCTGTTCTTGAGTCTCAGTTTCCTCATCTTTAAAATGAGGAGGTTGTACTACATGGTTTTCAAAGTGTACCAAATAGCTCTAAATCTATTATTTCATTGAGAGTGCACCACTCTATTGATTTTGTTGTAGCAAGTAAAGTAGGAATTTGAGATAGTTTTGCCCAAAAATCTTCCTTAGAATAATATTCATGTTTCATAATGTGTAGATGAAGCCAATAAAGTTGTTTTTTTATGTTTCAGTCTAAAAGTTGACTGTCACTTCTACATGTGTGTCTTCTAAAGTTTCATGTGATCTGAAAATGATTGGGCAAACCGATCATGTAGGTAAAGTTTCTTTTTCATTCTTCATTTGGAGGTACCCAGGTCCCAGCTGAATGTTTCTCTCCATACCCAAGTTACTTACATTTCAGGGACCCCATTAGTATAGGAAATTGGCAAAAGGTCTCATGTCTCTTCCATCCCTCTTTCTGTCTTTTTCATCCTCTTTACTTTCTCTCCATTCCCCTATTTTTTGCTTCAGTTTACCAGAACTCCCCCAAAGAGGATATTCCACTTCCTGATCAGTTTACTTGTCCCTTGTCTCATTTGTAAGGAACCCTACTTGTGCTAGAGAGATAGTAAATTAATCTGACAATACATGTTAATGGAAGTTAGCTTAATGTTTTACCACATATATGTATGTATGTAAATATTTTATAGAATATATAATATGTATTCTATATTACATATTGTATATTGCGTCATATGTACACATATCCATATATTCCCATATATGCAGCATATCTATCTATCCACCTATGTTTATACATGCATGGATTTTTATAGCTATATATATGCACACATATATGTATATGTGAATACCTACATATGCATATGCTTTTGACTTCAGCAGGATTTAATGCTGACAGAAATAATTTTTGGCATACACACTTTCATATTGACTCCTAGATCACAATAGCATGGTGATTTTCTTCTCTAACTGCAGGCAAAATTCCAGGCTTTCTGGACATTCCAAGTCATTTGACACAGGTCTTTGTTTAGAGGATATGGTGAACAAATGCCAGCTTTTAGGACCATAGTAACAAAATGATCATAGATTTATAACTAGAAAAGATCACAGAGCTTATCTAATCTATTCCTCCTCATCTAATTTTACCAATGAAGAATTTGAGACATGGAGATGCTAAATTACTTACCAAAGAGAAGGAATAATGATTCAAGATTCAATCCTAGGTTCTCTAATTCCATATTCTCCACTACATCAGTCTGATTCTAAATGATCCCAAATTCCCAAATGATCCCAAATTGGATACATTTGCCTCATTCCTTATGTGGCTGAGAGGTGCAAAATTTAACACAAGTCTATACTAATCATTGGGAGAATGAGAAATTATATCACCTGGAAGTTTTCCAGGTTTCATAGAAAGAGCTGGTGTTTTTTGAATCTTGTTGTTTGTTTGTTTGTTTTTTCTTATTGTAAAATGGGAAGATAGATATGGTTTGGTTCCCACAAATTCTGTAAGGAGTAATTAAAGCAAGTCCTATAAGTGTGAAACATTAATTTTAGCTTCATGTTAACAAAATAGAAATAGTTTTAATTATTTTTAAAGTTTACTAATTTTTTCTTATTAATAACCAAAGTAACTATGATTACCAGAAGGGAAAAGAAAGTCAAAGAAATTTCAGAAAATGTATGCATGGTGTATCCAATTCATTTAATTCCACATCCTTTCAGCACCTACTATACCCAATTCACTTTGCTTAGAAGAAAGGAAGGGGAATGTTAATTGCGATTAAGTGCCTGTCCTCTAGTAACTTATAGTTGAATAGGCGAGCTGGATATGTATAGATAATACAAATTAGAATATGACAATTATGGAAGAGACATAAGAGCAAAATTTGGTGACATTTCAGAGACAGCAAAGAACTTTTGGCTGGGAGTAGGGGTGGGAATCAGTGAATCAGTTGAAAGAACTATGTATGTTTAAGTCTGAAGAGAATACTGTGAAAAGTGGGTGAGAACATTGATTCAGAACTTACTATGTGCTGGCTACTACGTTAAGCACTTTCCAAATATTATCTAATTTGATCCTCATACTAGCCTTAGGATGTGGTTGCTATTATTATCCCCCTTTTATAGATGAGAAAACTGAGACAGGCAGAGGATAAGTGATTTTCTCAGACTCATGTAGCTAGGTAACTAAAACTAGGTTTGAACTTATGATCTTCCTGACTCCAGGCCCAACATTTTATTATTTAATGTGTAACTTACCTGGAAAGTAAATGATGGGTTATCTTCAAGGATTTGAAGGACTTTTATGTAAAAGAAAGATTAAATTTATTTTGTTTAGCCCCTAATGGCAAGATTACTGAAGGATCCATGAATGGAAACTACAAAGAAATAAATTTTATCTTAATTTAAAGGAAACTTTCTTTACAATTAGAGCTGTCCAAAAATGAAATGGAGAATCTTAAGAGCTCTCTACTCTCCTGTAATACATGACTTATTAAGTCCTGTCTACTTCTGAGATTTTGTGATTCAGAGATGTTGGCAATTGAGCTTGATCTTTAAAGGACAAGGAGCAATTCAATAGCAAGTGATGGTTAAGAGGGCAGTTTTTTCATTAGGACTAGCCCAAGTAAAAAGCTAGAGTAGGTCAAGGAGGAATGAATTCAAGAAAGGGAAATTAATTATATTGCACACATGGTTACCATATCCAACATAGCTTTATAATAAAATCATTAAAATATTATAAGAAAAACATATGATAAAGTTAAAAAATCCTATTGAAATATTTGACTAATCAATGATTTATAGCATTATTCCTATAAAACTAAATATTCCTTAATTGTTTCCCTAAAATAAACAATTAATTAGATTTGCTATAGATAGATATTTTTAACTGAGGGGTTTGAGAGGTAAAAACTGATTTTAATGTATTCTTTTAATGAACTAAAATTGTCTCAAACAAAAATCTATCTCCTAATACCAATATTCTTTCTTTTTAAAAAAAATAATTCATAGAACTAAACAAAGATTTCCATAGCACAGTATAATAAAAAAAGATGATTACACCCAAAACTGCATAATTACCATGTACAACTTGCTATTCTCTCAAAATATATAACAAAGTTATCATGTAAATTTCTTTTTTTCCTTTCTCCCCTCCCCCACATCCTGACCTAGAGATGGCTACCATTACACACACACACACACACACACACACACACACACACACACACACACACACAAATATTAAATTATTCTATTAATCCAGTTATTTCTCTGGATGCAGATAACATCTTTTTTCATAAGTCCTTTACTTTTAATTTGTGTAGTCAAAATGACTTAGTCAATGTCCTCCCAGTTCTGCCTGCTTTGCTCATGATTATTTCATGCAAGTCTTTCCATGTTCTTCTAAGTTCATTAACTCATCATTTCTTATAGTATTATAGTATTCGATCACAACCATACACCACAGCTTCTTCAACCATTCCCCAATTGATGGGTATCCCTGCAATTTTCAGTTCTCTGCCACCACAAATAGAGCTATTATAAATATCTCATTCACTTTCAAAGTTATAATCACTATTTATGAATTTCCCTCCATCTTACTTTTACTATTTTCTTTTTTCTTTTTACTATCCCTGTAACCTTATCTTCTCCACCTTCACCCACTGCCCCTAAAATCCCTTCATCCTCTCTTCTCACTTTTCCAAATCCCACTCCACACACCCCTCTAAAAGTCCCTCCCCTTCTCTGTCCTCCAGTTTTCTCACCTCTTTACATGTTCAGAAGACTTCTACACCCTTCCAGAAGACACATTGTTTCCTCTCCAATATAGATGAGCAAAAGGTTTTAGTATTACCAGTCTTCCCCTACCCAACTTCTTCCACTTCACATCACATTTTATAATATAATTGCTCCCTTTTACCTTTTCCTTTCCAATTTTTTTAGAATCACCCCATCATATACAATTCAGCCCCAACTTTTCTTTCAAACTTAGTAATGATGACAGTTTTAATATTCTTTCACTGATATTTTACTATGTGACATGATTCATAAAATACATATTCTAGGGGGAGCTAGGTGGCATAGTGGATAAAGCCCTGGCCCTGGATTCAGGAGTACCTGAGTTCAAATTCGGCCTCAGACACTTGATACTTACTAGCTATGTGACCCTGGGCAAGTCACTTAACCCCCCATTGCCCCGCAAAAAACAACAAACATACTCTAGAGTGCAGCTAAGCTCTTCTTCTTGCCATTCCTCACACCTTTACTTTCTTCTTTTTTTTTTTTTTTTTTTTTTTTTTTTGCAGGGCAATGAGGGTTAAGTGACTTGCCCAGGGTTACACAGCTATTAAGTGTCAAGTGTCTGAGGCCGGATTTGAACTTAGGTCCTCCTGAATCCAGGGCCAGGGCTTTATCCACTGTGCCACCTAGATGCCCCTGATACCTTTACTTCTATCTCTTGCTTCTGTATCTTTAATTGCCTGTGACCCATGCCTGAAATGTATTTCCTCCCCATATCTACTTTACCAAATCAGCTCAAGAGTGACCTTTGCAGTACTCTTTTCCTAGACCACCTAGCAGCTAGATCCTTTTCTCCCTTCCCTACCAGTTTATCTTAGATTTGCTTGGTATATGGATTATATGTGTTTCTTGTCTTTCCCAATAGAAGGTAAGCTACTTGGAGCAAGGGACGATTTTGCTTTATTCTTTATATACCCAGTCATGTCTGACTCTTCATGACCCCATTTGAGGTTTTCTTGGCAAAGATACTAGATTGGTTTTCCATTTCCTTCTCCAGCTCATTTTACAGATGAGGAAATTGAGGCAAATGGAATTAAGTGACTTGCTCAGGGTCACACAGCTAGTAAGTGTCTTAGGCCAGATTTGAATTCAGGGAGATGAGTCTCCCTGACTTCATGCCAAGCATTCTATCCACTGTATCATCCAGCAAATAGTGATTAATAATTGATTATTGGTCATTTGCTGAATTGACTGAAATATTTTGCATGGTCTCCATATGACTAAAGTTAAGCATTATCTAAAAGGTAATGAAGAAGCATACAACAGGCATGAGAAGGTTTTCACACACTGAAAATAAGAAATTACAAAGGAGAATCAAGGTAAAAGATATAATCAGTGAAATATGTGACTGGGAAAAATAACAGACAGTTTTCTCATAGCAAAAATGAATGGAAGCCACATGTTCTATCAGTACCCTCCCTATGTGTCAAGGGAGCTGGACGAAGGTCCTCACCCTATTGTATGGACTCCCATGGTAGATTTGTGGGAGGACACAGATTCAGGAGCTTCACAGGTTGAGCAGATATGAATGGGTTGTCATTTGCATTGGTGTAGACTATCTTTATTCATGTACTCCCAGACTAATTGGAGTACTATAGGGATGGTAGGCCAGTAGTGGAAGATCAGCCTGGGATCAGATTGTAGAGGATCTTGAATGATAAACTATCTGTGAAAAGGAGAGAACAAGTACTTATTGAATACCTAGAATGTGCCAGTCACTGTGCTAAGCACTTTACAAATATTATTTCATTTGATCCTCACAATAATCACACGAGGTTGGTATTTAGTATCATCATTTTACAGTCGAGGAAACAGAAGCAAACAGAAGTGATTTACCAAGGGTCACACAACTATTAAGTATCTGAAGCCGTATTTGAACCCAGGTCTTCCTGATTCCACATTCACTTCTCTATCTACTATGCCATTTGGCTGCCTCTAATACCTCTTATTTCATCAGTTTAACAATGAGGACTCACTGAAGACATATTAATACTGTATTATCATAATTATATTATAGTATAATAGAGTTTATCATGACTCTAGCACACAAAAACAAAGCATAGCTTGCACTGCATAAATACATTAGGAATCTGGGCACCGATACTCATTTTAAAGGGAAGCAGCTAGATGTCAAAGTGTGTAAAGCACTGGAATTAAAGCTAGCAAAATCTGAATTCAAACTCTAGCTCTGATACTTATTGATAGTATGACCTTGGGTAAGTCAATTAACATATCTGCTTTGGTTTCCTCATCTGTAAAATGGGGAGGGGAGGGGAGGGGAGGGGAGGGGCAATAAAGCACTGACCCTACAGGATTGATGTTATGAAGATCAAATGTGATAATATATAAAGTGCTTTGCAAACCTGAAACTATATAAATGATAACAGTTGTTTATAAGTTTTTCTAGATAGTTTTTGAAAGAAAGAAACTTTGAGCATTTTCCTCAATTTGGAAATGGGTATAGTTAAATGAATCCATGGTGTGCTGAATGAATCGGTTGTACCTAAATCCATATTTTTCCTCTAAGAAAACGTCTACTCTGGTGGAAGATGTGCCCAGGTGTGTAATTGATTCAGTGCAGTTGCTTTAAGAATAAATTATTTCATCATTGTGGGTGAACCAACCCAGAGAACCTTGAAGATAGATGCCTTGTCAAAAGGTATTGCTTAGATTAAAAAATCTATCACCATGTAGCCAACCTTGAGATGCCAATCTCCTAACTTAATCCTCTGCTATTTGACACAGTTTGTCACCAGGCTTATATGTAAAGCCTTTCCAGTTCAGTGGGATCATCCAAAGTCTATGCTTCACTAGCACAGCAGTTGAGAACTCAGGGCCTTGTCATGCTTTGGTGGGGCATATGAGTAGGACCTATGCAGAAATGAGAAAGGAAGAAATGCAATTCATTAAATGCAATTCAAATGTAATTCATTAAAACACACACAAACACACTCCATGCATACTTTTTGATCTTCAACTACATAATATATGAGTTGAGCTAGAAATTTGGCCACTATATATTTCCTTATATCATAAGGCATCCTAATATTACTTTTTTCTTTTTACAGGACAATGAGAGTTAAGTGACTTGTCCAGGGTCACACAGCTAATGTCAAGTGTTTGAGGTCAGATTTGAACTCAAGTCCTCCTGAATCCAGGGCTATGCCACCTAGCTTCCCCCTAATGTCACTTTTCCAAGAGCTTCCCTTACCCGCACTTACCAGAAAAAATATGTTCAACTACTTCTCCTAAGCTCCTAAACACCCTCTCTGATAGTAACATTCACTCATTTATGCTATGAAGAAATCATTGAATATAATGGTGCTATAGAATCAAGCACTGTAGGTCAGTGGAAACTCAGTCAAGGCTAGTTTTATCACTAAAGGATCAGCTATTCTCCTGTTGCAGAGTTTTCTATGGAAGTTCATCTGTGACATAAGCCTTTTGGCACATATAATATTCTTAATGCCATAGAAATGGGTACAAAATTAAAAATGGATCGATGAATCCCTCATGATCAGTCACTTTATTTTCTTAACCACACTGGCCTATACAGAATGAAGGTAAGATTGTCAATGCAGGTCTTGCTCACATGTGGTACTCCCATTAGCACAAATGCATCACATTCCATTTAGGCTATTAAGATGAGTGAGCAAATTAATGTGGGATGGGTAAGTGCTTACAGTGAAATTCTGATTTGTGATTTAGTCAAATGGATGCACATTTAAAATCGGATAAATTTTCTTCCTGTTTTGCTTAAATTCTAATGGGATTCCCATGGAGTTACACATGCCATCCATATTAATGCCCAAAGAGCCTGACATGATTAATGTCATTGCAATGAATGCCAAAGGGATTAATAAGGATTTGCTACTTGTTGCATGGTGGAGCTCCATATAGGCCCTGCCACTGAGAAATTCCAGGGTGGCCTCATTGTGTCAGAACTTTGGGATTAAAGATATTAAAGGAAAACATCTGTAAATGGTTACCAGATTTACATTCTTCTGTCTGGTAGAAGTGACATTGTGAATGCTAGGGCACTACTGGGGCCCATTTCATTGAGCAGTTGCTTCAGAAAGCACTTCATAAAAAACAATTATTGAATTAATTGTGATGTTTCCAGTCCGGTGTTCCTTTATGATAGCCTCGCCACCTGTAAAACCTTCTCCCAGTGGCCCTGTAGCAGCAAGATGGGATCATTTCACAGTTTAGGAAAACCTGTGTTCTTTCAGTGAATATGTATTCTAGGGTTAGGATTCTGCGAGTTAGAACGTATGATACCAGCGTCCTTGTGTGCTGCTCCAGGGAAATAAAATCTTGACAACTTATCAAGACATAAGTTCATTTGTTCACCTTGCTCAGCTCCTACCTTTCTACTGACCTTCCTCGTAAAAGATACTTCACATTCCCTCCCACCTAAATTCAAGCCCTTCCTGGTTGTTTTCTTTCTTCAGTTATTTTTAACTACTTTGGCAGGGAGGGGGCAGAGGGAGGGAAATGCCAACAACACACTATACTGCATTTTGAAGGTTCAGTTAAAAAGCACCAAAGTGATTAATCTTCCAACATCAACTTATCACATTTTTCCCCTGACCAGAATTTCTGAGATTTAAAAAAAAACAAAAACCTACAGGCATTACAAGGTTGAATGGGACACCTTGATTTGAGGGGGTAGGCATTTATTCCACTTCAAAGGATATGAAATTCCTGTTCTGGGCTCAGAAATAGCAGCACAAAAATGAGCTGATGTGGAAAGCAGCAATTCTGATCTGGGGCAACGAGGGCACTTATTCAATAAGCAATCAGTGGAATTAAAACACTGGGATGGGCTGGATGCTTTGGGTGCAGATAGCTCCTTTCCATTCTCATGATCACATCTCTAATATGGTTATTATTATCTCCTGCTCAGACTTCTAAACTCATCTCCCTTGCCTCCAAGACCTCCATTTCTCATCCGTCTTGCACACTGCTACCGGATGAATTTCCCTAAAGCCCTGATCTGAACTTGCCTCTTTCTTCCTGATAAATTCATAGTCCCCTAACCCCACTCTCATTATCTGTCCCAAAAAAATATAAACTTGACCCCTTAACAATGTGATCCCAATCTTCCTTTTGCATATTTAGTATGAGAATGGACCTTAGAGATTGAGTCCAATTGCCTCATTTTATACAATAGAAACAAACAAACAACAACAACAAACTGAGACCCAGAGAAGGGTAGTGACTTTCCCAAAGTCACACAGACAATGAAAGACATTAAGATGGGACAGTGAATGGAATAAGGTATGCAATTAGGTCAGGAAGATTCTTAGTTTGAAACCTGCCCAAGACATTTACTAGCTGTGTGACCCTGAGAAAGTCATTCAACCACTACTGGCCTCATTTTCCTCATTTATAGCATAGGGAAAAAATAGCACTTACCTTTTAGGGTTGTTGAGAGGGTCAAATGAGCTAATGTATGCAAAGTGCTTTGCAGACTCTACAAGGCAACATCAATGCTATATATAATCTATTGTCAGCAATTAGGTGCTCTGATTTATATTTGCTTAGTCATTTCCCCAGCATCATGCTTGTTCCCTAAAAATTTCTGACCTGGAATTGTACCCAGAGTAGAGAGGTAAATATGATAATATTAGCTATCATTTATATAGAGCTTACTATGTGTCAGGTACTATGCTAAGTACTTTAGTATTTTTATCTCATTTAATATAGATTCTATTATTATCCCAATTTTACAGAAGAGGAAACTATGACAATTTAGGTGGTAAGCTTCTGAGGCCAGATTTCTACCCAGGCCTTCCTCACTCCAAGCCCCATGCTCCATCATACCACCTAACTGCCTGCAGAATATGCTGAACCCCCAAAACTACGATCAACCAAGAACCCCCCCCCCTTAACCTCTACAGTTTCTCTATCCACTGGAAAAACATGCTGAGGCCTCCAAACTGGATCATTTAATGTCACAGAGGCCTTTAGACTCCCTACCTCCACTTTTCACTAAAGTCCTTTGTAGTACCGGTATGGTTTCCCTCTCCTATCTGCCTATCATTATTTTGCCCATCGTTTAAGGCCCAACTTAAATGAACTTTCCTTCAAAAGATTTTCCTTGTTGATATTACGCAGTTATGCCTTCCCCTCCTCTCACTTCACTACAGCCTCCTTATGGAACTTAGTATATATTGTCGCATATTTAAGTTGTCTCTTCCTCTCACTTGCAAGCTTCATGAGAGTTCTGCTCCTCCTGTTCAGTTCTTTCAGTCATGCCTGACTCTTTGTGACCCCCTTTGGGGTTTTCTTGGCAAAGATACTGGAGTGGTTTGCCATTTCTTTCTCCAATTCATTTTACAGATGAGTAAATTTAGGCAAACAAGGTTAAGTGACTTGCTCAGAGTCATATAGCTAATATAAGGATCTGAGGCCAGATTTGAACTAAGAAGATGAATCTTCCTGATTCCAAGCCCAGTGTTCTATGCACCACTCCACCTAGCTGCCCTTTTAGGAGAGTTGAAAATTTATTGTAAAATGTCTTTGTCCCTGAGTGTCTAGTATAATGATTCCTATGGTTAGGAGTAAACATAAATGAATAAATTAATGTATGAATAAGTCCATTGTTCAGATTGGATCAGTCAGGCATAATAATGACTCACCTGTGTAGCATATTAAGCTTTACAAAGTGTCTTCCATTTTAATCACACCCTATAAGGTTAATAGATCAAACATAATTAACTTCGTTGTACACATGAGACCTAGAGGTGAGGTGATGTGCCCAAGGTCTCATAGCTAGTAAGAGCTGGAAGCCTGATTCAAATTCATGTTTCCTGACTCCAAGCCCAATGATTTTCCCACTATTATATATTGTCTCTTTATACCAGGCTGCCTCTTTGCTCTTGCATTTTATTACCAGTAAACTGACGTTCATGGTCTTGGACAATTTACTTCCCATTCTCCCATTCAGGATTTTGAAATAAAAGGAGCTCTTTATGAACTCTCAGTGCAAGACAATTTTCCACCTTTAAATTTCATATGAGCATACACATGTTTTCCACAAAATTTGGGAAAGATACTCATTTCCTCTAGTGCTCCTTGGTGATTTCTGTATATGAAGGGGCATAGGAGCAGCTAGATTGTACAGAGAATAGAGATCTGGGCCTAGACTTAGGTTACTTACCAGCTGTTTCTGTTCCTTCTGATGGTTGAATCATATCAATCGAAAATCAATATAATTTTATCAGTGAAAATGACATTAAAGAAGAGGGGGTACCATCTGCTTTTGCTGTTATTCCCAAGAACAACAAAACTTTTCTATTGACTTGAAGTTGAAAGCTCCTTTCTTTATGTTTTGTTTCCCTGATTAGAATGCAAACTCCTTGAGAGCAAGGTTGGCATTAATTTTCTATTATATTCCCAATGCTTAGCACAGTGCTTTTTATACAGCAAGAGCTTAAAAATGATTCATTTATTTGTTAAGTCACTCCTTGAAGAGAGAGCCCATGTTATCTCCATTCTTTATATCCTCAGGGCTTAGCAGGGTATGTATCATAGCAAGCACTTAAATGCTGCATTGCTTCATTTCTCTAAGAGAGGATCCAATTCATTTTGATTTTTTTTTTGCCATTCTTTATAGGCTTGGTGTTTAACACAGTGTATGACACATTCTATTGGTCAGTCATTTCAGATATGCCTGATTCTTTGTGACCGCATTTGTTGCTTTCTTGACAAAGATAGTAGTTTGCCATTTCCTTTTCCAGCTCATTTTATGGATGAGTAATCTGAGGCAAATGGGGTTAAGTGACTTGCCTAGGGTCACATGGCTTCTAAGTTTCTGAGGCCAGATTTAAACTCAGGCCTTCCTGACTCCAATGATAGAATGATAATGACTATCAGTGCATACCTCTATGACAGGTTTGAAATATACCCCTAAATTTTTTAGCATTTCATACTTTTTGTGTAGGGGATTTAGAATATTCTCTCATGTAAAGATTGCTTCTATTTCTCCTTCTGTTAATTCATATCCAAATTTTCCACACTATAATCCTACCACTTCAATTCCTGGATCTCTTCATATGATTGCACATATTTTCTTGATATTCAGTGTTACTTTTCTAATCTATAAATCTAATGTGATCTTTTTTGAATACAGTATGGTCAAAGCAATGTGAGTCATAAATCACATACATTTATCTTAGTGCTATCTTTGATGTTATTAGGTCATTTTTTCAGTTGTATCTGATTCTTCTTGCCTCCCTTTGGGGGTTTCTTGGCAAAGATACTGGAGTGTTCTGACAGTTCCTTCCCAAGCTCATTTAACAGATGAGGAAACTGAGGCAAACAGGGTTAAGTGATTTGCACATCATCACAAAGCTAGTAAGTGTCTGAGGCCAGATTTGAATACAAGACTCATCTTCCTGACTCTAGGATTAGAACCTAGCTCCCACATCAAATTTACCTACTTGAATTAAGATGTATTTATCTTCCTTTATTATTATCATTTTATTGACCTGTGCTTTCTTCATTTTGGGGAACTTCCCGTGAACTCTTCCCTCATCTGTGAAGATTAATTGGAGCTCCACTCATTTTTTCCATCGCATGAGTAAAGAAGTCCAATTATTCTCAATCCTGTAGCTTGAAAAGGCAAAACTAGAAAACTTTTTGAAAAGAATACTGTGTAATCTTATACATCTCTGGCATGAAGTTGACTGTCTTCAAGAGAAATTATTCTGGATAAGCCAAGAAACCATTAGAATTAATGAAAAACTTTATCTCAGAGATTTGTCTGGAGCACAGGTAAAGTGACTGTTGGTAAGTCTCAGTTTTCTTCTCTGTAAAATGGCAGTAATAGCAGCTTCTTTACCTATTTGACAGGGTTTTTTTTTAAATTGAGGATAAAATAAGTCAAAGTTTGTGAAAGTACTTTTTAGATTGTAATACACTAACACAAATTTATTACTACTTTAAATGGACATTAAAAATTAACTTCCATTATTCTAATCCACCAACAGAGTTGCGTTTTATAAAAATGTACTCAGCATACCAATCTTTTCAAATTTCTGTCTTTTTAAAAAGATCACTTTTGTTAATTAAAAGACAAAGAGTGAAATTCTCATTAGAAGACAATGAATACAAGGAGTTAAACTATAAAGCTTGAAATATTTATGAGTAGCACATGGCAAAATTAGGACAGATTTGGACCACTGGAATTTGTAGCCAAGTCCAAGGATAGACTCAAACTAAGCAACTTTTAAACAGCATAAAGCACACAAATTCTGAAATGCTGCGCTAAAATTACATTGGGGAATACAAAATAAATCCTTTGGCAGATATCTAAACCCCAGAAGTGACAATTATAACATTGTAGCCTTTACTGTGCTTGAAATGTGCTATAAATTATATTACTAGTAATGTGAGGTTGTTTAATGCTATAAACTTTGTTTTTCCTAAGGGTGGGAAAAGTAGTTAACATAGTATGTATGCAAATAATGGCTAATCCTAAAGTGATTTCAAAGCCAAGTTTCTGAGGTTTTTGGAATTGACACTTTAACAAAACACACACACACACACACACACACACACACACACACACACACACACAAAAGCAACTTTAGTTCTTCAGCAGGGCAGAGTCTAGTTTCCCTGTCTAATTTACTAAACAAAGTTCACAAAAATGGTGGGAAATTCCTCATTAGAATTCATCTTCTTGTATTTCTTAATTTGGAAAAGTTTCAGGATAGTTTGAGAATTTTGTAGCATGATGGTGAGCACACTATAAAGCAAACACTTGTTTAATGTTTAAGATCATAGAATCTTAATTAGATTTGAAAAGACCTCAGTATTTCTCTGTACTTGTTATTCTTCCTTTTGTCTCTGCTCTGCTTCAATTCCACTCTTCTCTTTGCTGACCTCTCTCCTGTTTTGAGCTGTCTTACTTTTCAGAGCTATAGCTCAAATTTGAGAATCACAAAATCTCTGAGTTGCAGTGAACCCCAGAAACCATCTACTCTAGCAGTTCTCAAATGTTTTGGTCTCTGGACACTTTTAAACTCTTAAAACTTAGTGAGATGTCCCCACCTCAAAGAGCATTTGTTCATGTGGGTTATATTTATTAATATTTAACATATTAGGAATTAAAACATTTTAATATTATTATAAAAAGAGTTTTGACCTCATGGACTTCCTGAAATGGTCTCATGGATCAGCAGGGGTTCCTAGATCATACTTAGAAAATTACTGATCTAGTTCAATTTCTACCAGAACAAGAATCCCTTCTGCAGTATAACCATAAAGTGGTTACCAGCCCTTGCTTTTAAGGATCTTATTCGGGAGAATTCTACTACCCACTGCAGGGTAATTTCCTTTGGGGTTGCTCCAGTTGCTAAGAAGTTTTCCCATACATCCAGTTTCTCTGTAACTTTTGCTCCTTGTTCTCAGTGCTATCCTCAAAGGCCAATAAAAACAAGCTTAATACCTTATGGTATATTATTATTCCTTGTGAACTTTATGGTCCAGGCAAAATGGCTTCTTACTTGGATAGCCCAGCATGAAGTCATTATAAGTAATAACAATTATGTGTGTTAATCATATTAATACATAATATTTATTTTAAATACAAGGTAACCCATAGCACCAATTCCCATTTTTATGTATGAGTTGTGTCCATTCCTGGAAAACACTCACTCCTCACTTTTTCTTCCTATAGTCCTCCAAGTTCCTTCAAACTTCAGCTCAAGCATTACCTTTATGTGAGGTCTGTCTTTCTTTCTTTCTTTTTTAAATATATTTTATATTTCAAATTTTATTTTCCCAAATTACATGTAAATACAAATTTTGACATCAATTTTTTTAAGCATTGTGTTCCAAATTCTCTTCTTCCCTCTCTCCCCAAGAACTCAAGCAATGCAACACAAGCTATACATAAGCAGTCATGCAAAACATTTCCACATTAGCCAGCTTGTGAAAGAAAACAGACAAAACCAAAACTTTAAATAAAGGAACTAACAAAAAAACGATGCCTCAATCTATATTCAAATACTATCAGTTCTTTCTCTGTAGATGGATTGCATTTTTCATAAGACCTTCAGAGTTATCTTGGATCATAGCATTGCTGAAAATAACTGTCATTCACAGAAGATCATCTATGTGAGGTCTTTCTTGATACCCCTTTGCCACAGTTGCTAGTGTCTTCCCTTCAATACCTCCTATTTATTGTGTACATTTTGTATAGTTATATTTATGTATACATAGTATTACCTTGGGTAAGTCTCTTGATATTTCTGGGGTTTAAATTTACTCTGTAAAATGAGACTATTGGACTAGATGAGATTTAAGGTCCCACCTAGCTCTGGTCTTGGAGCATTGTGCCTACTATATGCTGGATGCTCTCTAGATTGCAAATATCCTTTTTCAAATGTAGCACAGAAACATGTAGGTGTTCAGAGTAGATTATAGTGGGATCATCACTTTCTTCACTCTAGAATGTATGTATAACTTGTTAATTTAAGATTATAATAGCATTTATGGTTTCCTTATTGTACAGTTAATTCAGCTTGTAATTGACTAAATTTTTTCTTTTATGTGTATCATTCCAGTACTTATTGTCTGAACCACTTATATGGTAATTAATTATATACTATTTTATGCTATCTATGGAACTGTTCAACTTTAAAAAAGTTTTTTTTCTTTAAACATATTTTACTGATGCATTACAAAAATGTCATTTCCTATTTAGTCCTACTCCTCCATATACTCTTTATTTACAAAATAGAAAAGCAGGTAGGAAAACAATCTGAAGTATATTAACTATGTTTGATGTTCTGTGTGTGTGTGTGTTTGTATGTATCCCTCTATATCTGTAGTAAGAAGAACTATAGAGATATCTATCTATCTATCTTTCTATCTATCTATCATCAATTTATCTTCACAAATATTGATTAAGAAGCTGGGTATTTCATTAAGCTCTTGGAATGGGAAGGTGAAAGAATGACCCTTGACCTGAAGGAATTTACAATCTAATGGGGGAATAGATATAAACATAATTAACTATACCAAAAGTTAGTATATGATTAAGGACCCAGGACTATAAATAGTATAAATATAAATAGTATGGGAGAGAGAGAGAGAGAGAGTGCACAGAGATAGATAAGGAGACAGAGACAGAGAGAGATGGACAGATAACAGAGGAGCTGAGAGATAAAACACCCATCATGTGGCAAGCAGTGGGGATACAGATATCCATAAGCAGTTTAGTCCTTGCACTCTAGGAATTTACATTCTAATGAGGAAAGAAAACATATAGAGGGAAGTTCCTGTTGAAATGAACTATTTCCTATTGTGAAGGCTGAGGTTCCAATAAAATAAAGCAAAAATTAACTTCAAGAGACAAATGGGCATACAGGTTATTCATTCTTTGTTTTCAAAGAGGACCCATGACATCATCAGGTAATGTCTTGACTTGCACATTAATTGTACTTAAGTGACATAGAATTGCACAGTCATCAGTCTCACTCTCTCTTACTGAGTCACTGAAGTACAGAAGCAAGACAAAAGTCAGGATGACTGGCAATGACCCAGGATGCAAGATGACTTTGGCATGTAACATGTTTGACCAAGCTCTAAACACTCCACAGCACTTGCTTCAGCCCCTTCATGCCATTAAAACAAATTGTTTTCATCTGCCCATTCCCAGGGTAAGTCTTCATATGCATGGGGTAGACATGTCCCTAACTCACCAATGGTTCTGAGGCCTAGTTTAGCTAATCTTCCAAGATGGTTTACCAGGGTGTGGTTGCTACATATGTTACAGCTTCTTGGAGCCATAGGTGAGAGCTGAGTGCCAGGTGGACACCAAAGTTAGATGAGCAGCCCTAAAAAGGGCTCAGCAAGCCATCACATCAGAGGTGCTAGTTCTCCCTGAACACCCCATACATACATATATGATCAGATTAAAGTTGGTATGGCTAGAGGAGTGTAGAATCTATTTGAGGTAGAAGGGAACACTTTTCAGGGGGTGGATAAAGGAAGGTATCATATAAATGGAAGCATTGTGGTATGGTGGCAAAAACAATGGATTATAAATCAGAAGACTTGCATTCCAATCCTAGCTCTGCTACTTAGTGATTATGTGACATTAGGCACATTCCTTAACTTCATAGATGCTCAGTGTCCTTATTCAGGGAACAAAAGGGTGGGTGACCATATGAGAAAATATAGCATAATAACGTATCACTGTACTCTGAGTCAGAAGATCCAGATTCAAGCTGTAGCTCTTGTTTGAATTCAGACAAGTTATTTAATTACAGCACACTTCAATTTCCTTATCTGTAACATGAAGAGTTTGGATTAGATGATCCCAAAGGTTCTTTCCAGCTCTTATTTTCTTTAATTCTGAATTAGAAATTGAACTATACCCATAAAGGATTCCTTGACCTGTATATTTTCTGAAGAAAATTATTTACATGCACCTAGGTTTCTCTGTCTCTTCTACTTAGGGCAATCTCCTTATAAGGGAGTGCTGCTAAGCACAAGGGGGCAACTAGGTGGCACAGTGGATAATTGAATGCTGGGCTTTGAGCCAGGAAGACTCATCTTCTTGAGTTTAGATCTGGCTTCAGACATTTCCTAGGTATGTGACCCTGGTCAAGTCACTTAACCCTGCTTGCCTCAGTCCCTCATCTGTAAAATGAGCTGGAGAAGGAAATGGCAAACCACTCCAGTATTTCTGCCAAGAAAATCCCAAATGGGGTCACAGAGTCAGACACAACTGAAAATGACTGAATGAGAAGCTAAGCACAAGGGAGGATAATCCCAAGGATTTGGATAGGCCAGCATGAAGCTATCATCATTACTAGAAATAATCTATGCTAGACTATAGATCAGAAGTCAAACTGATATGAAAAAGGCTATTTTATTTATTTTTAATACTATTTTATTTTTTCCAATTACAGGTAAAGGCAATTTTAAACATTTTTTTAAAATTGACTTTCAAATTTTTTCTCTCTGTCCCTCACCTTTCCCCTCCCTGAGATGGTAAACAATTTGATATAAGTTATACATCTTCAACCATGCAAAACAGATTACCATAAACATCATGTTACAAATGTTACACAGACCCAAAGGAAAAATAGCTATGAGAAAATACAGAAAGTGAAAAAAAAATCTGCTTTGATCTGCATTCAGACTCCATCAGTTCTTTCTTGAGAGGTGGATAGAAACTTCATTAAATCCTTTGGAATTCTCTTAGATCATTGTATTGCTGAGAATGGCTAAAACATTCATATTAATCATCATAGACTATTGCCATTTCTATTTACAATGTCTTTCTTGTTCTGCTCACTTCACTAATGCATTGGTACATATAAGTCATTCCAGGTTTTTCTGAAATCAGCCAACTCATAATTTTTTAAAGCACAGTAATATTCTATTGCAATCATATACCACTGGGGGCAGCTAGGTGGCACAGTGGATAAAGCATTGGCCCTGGATTCAGGAGGACCTGAGTTCAAAGCTGGCCTCGGACACTTGACACTTATAAGCTGTGTGACCCTGGGCAAGTCACTTAACCTGTCCCGCAAAGCAATCATATACCACAACTTGTTCAGCCATTCTCCAATTGATGGCCATTCCATTAATTTCCAGTTCTTTGCCACCACAAAAAAAAAAACACCCCTGCTATCAATATTTTTGAACAAATATGTTCTCCCCCTATTTTATCCCTTTGGGATAAAGACCAAGTTGTGGTATTGCTAGATCAAAGCTTTGGTCATAATTCCAAATTGCTCTCCAGAATGGTTGGATCAGTTCACAGCTCCACCAACTGTGAATGAGCATCCCAATTTCCTACATCCCATCGAACATTTATTATCCTTTTTTGTCATATGAGCCAACCTGGTAGGTATGAAGGAGTACCTTGGAATTGTTTTAATTTGCATTTTCTAATCAATAGTGGTTTGGAGTATTCTCCCATATGACTATAGATAACTTTGATTTCTTCATCTGAAAACTGTCCATTTGTATCCTTTGACCTTTTATTAATTGGGAAATGACTTGTATTCATATGTTTTTTAATCAGTTCTCTATATATTTGAGAACTGAGGCTTTTATCAGAAACACTTGCTGTAACAATTATTTCACAACTTTCAGCTTTCCTTCTAATCTTCCTTGTATTTGTTTTGTTTGTGCAAAACATTTTTAATTTAATATAATAAAATTGTCCATTTGGGGCAGCTAGGTGGTGCAGTGGATAGAGCACTGGCCCTGGATTCAGGAGGACCTGAGTTCAAACCTGGCCTCAGACACTTAGCACTTACTAGCTGTGTGACCCTGGGCAAGTCACTTAACCCCAACTGCCTCACCAAAAAATAAAATAAAATAGTCCATTTTATATGTAATAATGCTATCTCTTGTTTTGTAATAAATTCTTTCCTCCTCCATAAATATAACAGGCAAACCATTACTCTCCTAAATTACTTACAACATCACCCTTTATGTTTAAATCATGTGCTCATTTTAATCTTTTCTTGGTATATGGTGTAAGATGTTGGTATATACCTAGTTTCTGCCGTACTGTTTTCTAGTTTTCCCAGCAGGTTTTGTCAAATAATGAGTTCTTATCCCAAAAGCTTGGGTCTTTGGATTTATCAAACACTAGATTACTATGGTCATTTGCTACTGTGTCTTGTGTTTCTAATCTAGCCCACTGATCCACCACTCTATTTCTTAGCCAGTACCAGATAGTTTTGATCACTACTGCTTTATAAAACAGTTTGAGATATGGCATGGTGAGGCCACCTTCCTTCACAGTTATTTTCATTAATTCCTTTCATATTCTTGACATTTTGTTCTTCCAGATGAATTTTGTTATTATTTTTTCTACCTCTTTAAAATGGTTTTTGATAGTTTGATTAGTATGGCACTGAATAAATAAATTAATTTATGTAAGATCGTCATCTTTATTATGTTGGTTCAGCCTACCCATTAGCAGTTAGTATCTTTCAATTTGTTTAGATTTGATTTGATTTGTGTAAAAAGTATTTTGTAATTGTGTTAATATAGTTTTGGGGTTTATCTTGGCAGGTAGGTTCCCTGGTATTTTATATTGTTTGCAGTAATTTTTAAATGAAATTCTTTCTATCTCTTGATGCTGGACATTGTTGGTAACATGTAGAAATACTGATGACTTTTATATGTTCATTTTATATCCTGCAACTTTGTTAAAATTGTTAATAAGTTCTACTTGTTTTTCAGTTGATATTTTACGATAAACTCTTAAGTATACCATTGTATCATATTCAAAGAGAGATAACTTTGTTTACTCATTACCTATTTTAATTCCTTCAATTTCATTTTCTAGTCTTATTACTGTACTTAAATTTCTAGTTTGATACTGAATAATAGTAGTGATAATGGACATCTTTGTTTCATGCCTGATCTTATTGGGAAGGCTTCTAGCTAATTGCCACTACAGATATTTGCTGATGGTTTTAGCTAGGTACTACTTATTTTAAGGAAATCTCTATTTATTCCTATGCTCCAGTGTTTTTAAGAAGAATGGGTGTTGTATTTTGTCAAAAGTTTTTCTGTATGTTCCTTTTTGTAGGATGAATTATGCTGATAGTTTTCCTAATGTTGAACTGGCCCTGCATTCCTGGTATAAAACCCACCTGGTCAAAGTATATGATTCTTATGTTACATTTCCATAACCTTTTTGCTAGTGTCTTATTGATTATGATTTTGGGCAAGTCCTTTAATCTCTCAGTTTGTTAATTCCCTTATTCTATAAAGTTGAGAATAATTAGTAGTCATACAAGTTTCCTTAGCAAAAGCTCCCTATGAAGATAAGATTTAATGGCATATATGCATGTGAGGATAATATATATATATATTCTTATACATATATACCCATATGCATACATATGTGTATATGCATATATATGTGTGTATATATGTATATGTGTGTGTATATATATATTATATATATGTTATATATATGTGTATATATATATATATATGTAAGAAGAGAGAGAGAGGGAAAGATGATGTTCAACTGTTTCATTCATGTCTGATTTTTTGTGACTCCATTTGGACTTTCTTGGAAGGATACAGGAATGGTTTGTCATTTTGTTCTGCAGATCATTTTACAGAAGATGAATTGAGGTAAACAGGGTTTGATGACTTGCCTAGGGTCACAAAGCTAGTAAGTATCTGAGGCTCCACTCCCCCACCTCTATTAGGACATGACTACAAACATAAGATCATAGTTTAGAGTTGGATGGGCCTCAATATGGGATGACTTTGTTTTCTTATCAAATACATTTTCTTATAACAGGGATACCACATATTTTATGTCTATTCCAGGTCTAAAACTGTGATCTTATGATTGCAATTGGTTGTAGTGTGTGTGTGTGTGTGTGTGAACATTTTCCTTATAATAAGTTATTATGGTAAAATAACAAAATATTTCTTAATAGAGTGCTTTTTCTGTTCTTTAGAGACTGAACTACCTTTTTCTTGACTTATTTCCTTTATCCCATCATTCCCTTGTTTACTAATTAGTGTCTATATTAGAGGGGGTCTCATCTTCAATGAAATGAAGAAATAAAACTTGAATTTTCTGCTTATTACCAGCCCTAGAAAAAGGTTTATCATTGTAAGATAGTTGGATAGTTGTAGTGGAGATTAGGAAATGTAGAGGACATGTGGTCACTGCTTTCTAGAATTCTCTACAAAATTCAGAACCAGAGTATGGATGAAGTGATAAAGCATTATTAGGACCTGTGGGCAACAATCTAGAAAAAGGTTACTTTTTTTTGCCTTCATTTGGATCTTTCTAAGGTCTGTTAGTCAAGCAAATGTCCCTGCTCAATTGAACTATGGCTTTTGTTGTTTGTTTTCCATTTTGGAACTACATAGTTATTTCTATGGGTGAAATTGTTCTCAAACGCATTCCTGAAGTATTTTAAACCATCAACACTGATGTTATCATCCTGCTTGATGAAATTAATATGCTGCTATCCTTTTTATCTTTTAAAAAAATTAATGTTTTACTGATTTTTACTTGGGTAGATGGAATTATTTCTTTTTGGAGTTGAGTAAAATAGCCTAGTATAGGCTATAATAAACTCATCTTCAGTCAGCTCACTGAAAGAATCATTGCTATTATTCTACTGCCAGATAGGATTTTGGGGATAACAGGTCTTTCACACTGTTCTGCATGTATGTATACATTCACACTTATAAATATGTATGTATATATGTACGTACATTATTACATCTGTTTTGAACATTTTTCATTCTGTGTAAGAGAAACTATGAGAAAAAAGAGAAACTATGAGTATTAAAAATGATAATTATTATAATTACATGATCACCTTTCTTTAGCACTTACTTGAAAGCACTTTGAGATGATAATTCTTTTGTTTGAGCTTCAAACCTAGAAACTACACAAAACAGAAATTAATATCTCCAATTGACAGTTGAGGAAACTGAATTTTTCGGCATCTGAATGACTTGCTCAATCTCACAACATTGATAAATGGAGGAACCTGGGGTCATCCATATTTTCTCATTTCTCCTAGTCAAATTCATCAAGCATTTATTAAGAACTTACTATATTAAAGGCATAATGTGCTATTATGTGTGTGTAAGCATGAATGCATGTGTGTGTGTGTGCGCGTGTGCGCATGCACGCACGCGCGCACGTGTAGAAGTTGAGGGGGATGAACACTAACAGCTGGGGAATCAAGAAAGGTGGTTCATTAGTTGAGTCTATGGAAAACAAGGATTCTATTTTTAATTTTTTTTTTTTTTTTAGTGAGGCAATTGGGGTTAGGTGACTTGCCCAGGGTCACACAGCTAGTAAGTGTTAAGTGTCTGAGGCCGGATTTGAACTCAGGTACTCCTGACTCCAAGGCCGGTGCTCTATCCACTGTGCCACCTAGCTGCCCCAGGATTCTATTTTTAAAAATTATTTAAATCTTTTGTCTTCATGTTATTTTCATTTCCTAATATATTCCCCCCCCTTCCCCACTTAGAGATCTATTAAAAACAAGCACACAAAAAGAATAAAGTAGAAAGAGGAAAAAATAGTTCACCAAAACTAATCAACACCTGAAATTAACTTAGACAATATATATAATTTCCTAAACCTACAGTCTTTCCTTATGAAAAAGGTAAGAGAAGTATATTTTCATACATCGTTTTTCTCAGGGCCAAAGCTGAGCATTATAATTATATAGTGTTTGGTTTTGAGTTTTGTTGTTTTTCCTCTTCTTTTCATGTTTATGGCTATAGTTATTGTGCATATTATATTACTGGTTTTGTTTATTTAACTTTATCTGTATAAATATTTCCATGCTTTTCTGAATTCATTATATTTGCTTTTTTATGGTAGAGTAATAGTCCATTACATTCCTGTGTATAAGCTGTTTACCTATTTCTCAACTGATAGGCTGTACTGTAAGAAACAATGAACATCGGGGGCAGCTAGGTGGCGCAATAGATAAGGCACTAGCCTTGGATTTGGGAGGACCTGAGTTCAAACCCAGCCTCAGACACTTACTAGCTGTGTGACCCTGGGCAAGTCACTTAAACCCCATTGCCCTGCAAAAACCAAAACCAAAACCAAAACCAAAAAAACAAAAAAAGAAACAATGAACATCATTAATTTAGAAAAGCATAAGTAGCTTTTTATTGACTGATGTATAGTGAAATAGATAGAATCAGGAAAGAATATGTAATAACTTCACCAATAAAATGAGAAAAATTATAAGAAAGTAATCATAACTGATATTGTGAAATTATGACCAAATAATAATAACTAATATTTATATAGTACTTAATATGTTCCAGATAATATGCTAAAGGTTTTACAATTACTATCTCATTTTATCCACCCAACAGCTCCTGGAGATAGATGCTATTATTATTTCACTTTACTTATGAGGAAACTGAGGAAAGGAGAGGTTAAGTAATTCATCCAGGATCATATACCTAGTATGTGTCTGAGTAAGAATTTGAAATCTGGTCTTTCTGAGTCCAGGCCCATCACTCTATCCACTGTACCACCTAGTTGCCCCAAAGAAGAGATATAAAATAATCTCTTCCTTTGATCTGTTGTAGAAATAGAGGGCCATGTGGGGCAGCTAGGTGGTGCAGTGGATAGAGTACTGCCTCTGTATTCAGGAGGACCTGAGTTCAAATCCAGTCCCAGACACTTGACACTTTCTAGCTGTGTGACCCTGGGCAAGTCACTTAACCCCAATTGCCTCACAGAAAGAAAGAAAGAAAGAAAGAAAGAAAGAAAGAAAGAAAGAAAGAAAGAAAGAAAGAAAGAAAGAAAGAAAGAAAGAAAGAAAGAAAGAAAGAAAGAAAGAAAGAAAGAAAGAAAGAAACAGGGGGCCATGGATGAGAGTTACTGCATATACCATGACTTTTCTTTTTACTGTGTTATTTACTTTTGTGTCATTTACTTTGTTTCTCTTCCTTTTCCATACTTATTAATATTAGATGGCTCTTCAGGTATGTATGGGGGAATAGAAGAAAAGAGAGTGAGAATACATTGAAAAAATATATATCACACAGTAACAAAAGATAGCAATGACATTATTATTATTTTTTGTTTGTTTGTTTTGTGAGGCAATTGGGGTTAAGTGACTTGCCTAGGGTCACACACCTACTAAGTGTCAAGGGTCTGAGGCTGGATTTGAACTCAGGTCCTCCTGAATCCAGGGTCAATGCTCTATTTACTGTGCAACCTAGCTGTCCTGCAATGACATTATTTTTAAGATGATGATTAATTTATGAGATTTAATAGAATTAAAGCTCTGCCTTCCTATACTTGTTTAGTTTAATTTGGTGTACAGAATGGTTATCAAATAGCATGGGAAGATTTCAGAGACTTAATTTATCTCAACTGTGGAATCTTGTATATTTTGTTATGTACTCCAAGTAACAAACTTTTAAAAATATTTTATTTTTTCTTTTCAGTTCTACATTCTCTCACCCTCCTTTTACCCTTCCCCCACTCATTGAGAAGGCAAGAAATACAATATCCATTATACTTACACAGTCATATAAAATACTGTATTAGCTAAGTTCTGGGAAAAAAAAGCAAGAAAAATGTAGGAAAAAAAATAGGCTTCAATCTGTACTGTCTATCACTTCTCTATCTTGTAGTGGATAGCATTTTATATTGTGAGTCCTTTGGAGTTGTGACGGTTCATTGCAGTGATTGGATTTACTCTTTCACACCTGATTTTCCTTATAATATTGCTGTTATTGTGTAGATTATTCTACTGATTCTACTCATCTTACTCTCTATCATCTCATAGAATTCTTCCTAGATTTTTCTGAAATGATGCCCTTAATAATTTCTTATAGCATAATATTCCATCACATTCATATACCATAACTTGTTCAGCCTTTCTCCAATTGATGATCCCCTCAGTTTCCAATTCTTCACTACTATACAAACAGCTGCTACAAATATTTTTGTACACATAAGTCCTTTTTCTTTTATTTCTTTGTGATATGGACATAATAGTTGTATTGCTGGGTCAAAGGGTATACACAATTCTGTAGCTCTTTGGTTATAGTTCCAAATTGTTCTCTACAATGGTTGTACTAGTTCATAGGTCCACGAACAGTACATTAATGTACCGATTTTTCCACATCCCATCCAACATCTGTCATTTTTCTTTTATGTCATACTAGCCAGTTTGATGAGTATGAGTTGATACCTCAGTCATTTTAATTTTCCTTTCTCCAATTATTAGTGATTAAGAGCATTTTTGTGTATGTCTATTGATAGCTTTGATTTCTTCTTCTGAAAACTGCCTGTTCATATCCTTTGATTATTTCTCAGTTGGGGAATGGCTACATTTATAAATTTGGTTTTTTGTTTATAAGTAAATTAATTTAGGTAGTATTATATATAATTACACTAAACTTGAATTTGGCTAATCTGTATTTTCTCCAAATAAATTCTGACAATTGTGCAATAACATAATTTCCATTTGAGCAGCATAAGGTGCTTTCATATCATTGACACCCAAAATTGATAATGTTAGGTAGAGTAAAATTAGCTTCCCTTTCATATAGCACCTAATTATCTGGTACTGGCATACAATTTACAATAATCTTCTATTTTCTTGCCTATTCTGGGTAGAAAAGGTGGTCTAAGTACTGAGGAGCAGCTGGTGATGCAGTGGATCCAGGAGGACCTGAGTTCAAATCTGGCCTCCGACACTTGCCATTTACTAGCTGTGTGATCCTGAGCAAGTCACTTAACCCTGATTGCCTAAAACAACCAGAGCTATCTCCAGTCATCCTGATGTATATTTCATCACTGGACCCAGTTGGTTCTGGAGGAGAGAGTTAGGCTAGTGACTTTGCACATTCCCCTCTCAAATCAAATTGATTGGAAGTCATGACATCACCTACTTGATATCATGGTCCTCTTAGAGAATGAAGGACAAACAAAAATAACAACAACAGTATCTGTGTCTGTCCATCTGTCTGTCCATCTGCCTGCTCAGCCGTCCATCCATCCATCCATCCATCCATCCATCCATCCATCCATCCATCCATCCATCCATCCATCCATCCCTCTACCTACCAACCTATTTACCTATCTATCTATCTATCTATCTATCTATCTATCTATCTATCTATCTATCTATCTATCTATCTATCTATCTATCTATCTATCTATGTCTAGATTTGTCAGTATATGACCTGACTTTATATCTTATCTTTGCTATTTATTACCTGTGTGACAGGTGATTCACTTCGGTTCTGTGAAACTCAGCTTCCACATTTCAACTTAGCAAAATGTAAGTTTCTTGAGGCCAAATTTTGTTTTTATCTTTTTATCCTAAGCACACAGTACAATTTCTTACAAATATAGTTGCTTTATAAATGTTTTTTTAACTTGGAAGGAATTAAATTTGTAAAATGAGAGAATTATACTTCCTAATACATTTTTCATTCTAAATCTAAAATTCTAGCATTTCATGATCCTATAAAATGCCACAAATTCATAAAAGTCACTCTTAAAATTCAAGGTAGAATTATTGTTCACATAATTCTGGGGTTATGACATCATCACATAGATCTTATTGGCTAAATAGAAATCACACTAATTTAACTAGAGCTCAGCCCCAAATTGCTCTGTGAAATAACATGTTGAGTGAGGTTCACTGTCTTCTTACTTGGCACTATGATATGAGATCTTTTGAATTTCAAGGTATCCTATTGTTATTACTATGTTAGATATTTTATTATGTGATTATTTTTCCCTTATTGATTTGTTCTAAAAGTATTCCTTATTTAAAATGTCATGTGTTGTATTTCTGGACATTTATTGAGAGTGGAGTCCATAGAGTCATGATATCTAGCCATTTTTAAGTTGTGCTATTGGGAAAATCATGGAGCCTTTCTGATATTCAGTTTTCTCATCTGTCCCTGTCATAATTTGTACTTATAGAAAGAATGGGAGTGTTGATAAAGATGTAGTGTTGGAGTGAGGAAAACCTGGCTTTATGTCCTGCTTCAGACATATACTGAGATTTTTCATGAGTTGCTTATCCCTATAGTGTTCTAAGCAGCTTCTTAAGTTGCAGAATGATTGCTGTTCATAGTGTTATTGACTTAGAGCTAGAAGCATCATCAGTCTGAACTCCTGAATTTTAGTTGAAGAAACCGAGCCTCACAGGGGCTAAAAGACTTGCCTACTAAGAGGTCTTCCTGACTCCAAGTCAAGCATAGTTCATTAACTGCATGCTGCATTAGTATAGTGAGTTAATCCCCACACCATGAAATCACAGATTTGGACCAATAATTTGTACTAATTACTGAATAGACTTTTTGAGAAGGGGGAAAAACATTTCCTCAATAGGAAAGCATTCAATTACAGCAAATTCCCCCCAGTTCATCCTTCAAGAACCAAGTGGTTACACTTGTCCCTCCAGGTTCTATGGTACCTTCAGCAGTTTGAGGATATCTCTTCTCTGGGGCTACTGATGAAGGCCCACAAACTGTTTGTCTCCCCCGTTAGCTGCCAGCGACCAGTGTGACAGTTCCATTTTAACAGTTAAACTAATTTAAATTTTCAAAGAAGTGTTTGCTTTGAGTATGTAGTCATAATAAAAGTACCAAGAGAACTCCCTAACACCTTGGGAACACATTTCCACCTATACCTTCTTGGTCTCTGGGAAGAGTGGCCTCAAATTTATCTCAGTTCCTACATAGCAGAGGTCTGACCATGTTCCTGTCCAGATATGGCTTGATTGTTGCATGAGTCTTTATCTCACCTACTGCTAGATTTGGTCCTAAAGACAGGTCCTTATTCTTCTGTGCACCAGTTATGAACTGGCTAAAAAATTCAGATGTTAGGAAGCTCCAACCCTTCCTCTATTCCAAAAATCACAACATCAAAAGCTCAAATCATTTCAGCTAGAACAAAAAAAACAAATGTAGAGACCAATGGCTAAGGCCTGCTCTCAGGATCACATTGACTCAATGGAAAGAAGGCCCCAAGAGCCCTCTCATTAGGGTAATGTTTCTCATTGGACACTTTATAAGAAGTAATCATAACCCAAGAGTGCAATGGAAGGGAAGAAGTGAAGAGACAAAGTCTGAGCTGACTTGGGCCTTTCTAATGAAGCCCTCAGTTCTGGCAATATCAGCAATTCAAAAAAGGCTTCTCTTAACCACATGGTTAGAAGACCAAAAACAATTATAGAATGTCTACAAGTGCCCCATGGTCTCTCCAAGGCCCTTCTATTTCATGTCATCATTACTTTTCTGGAAGGAGTCTTCCTAGCCCCTCTATATAAGGATGTGGGAAGTTACCTTAGTAGAGGAAGCTGATGAATGTTGAATATGTGCTAGTCCCCTATGTTATATTAGTATGATCTACTATAAGCATTATCCTCCTTTGGTACGAAGGTGTTATCTGTAGACTTTGGAATGAAACTATTTATTTCAAAGTCATGTTCTTTGATCATTTATTTGGGGAAATAGACATAGTTGTATTTGAAAAGGTAATGAAGTAGCCACAGGACTGAATGGCTACCTTAAAGTTCATAGCTCTAACCATTCCAGTTAGTGTGAGGAGCATAGAACTATCTATCTTCATAAGTCATGCTGTCCATAAATGTGACTAGCTTACAAGACTTTTCCACATGAACAGAAGCCTCTTGGATTGCTAACTGTTCTCTACTAGACTATGCAGAACAGAGGCTCTCAAAGCATTCATTCCTTTAAAAAAAACCTTATAATATTTATTAGTTTTCCCACCAGGATGAACAGAACAAGAGGTAGCAGCTGAGCTAATAGCAGGAACAGCTGGTTTACCTTATTAGTTCAGTTACTGCACATCCCTGTAACTACTCACTTGCAAAGACCCTCAGACAGAAATTAAAAAAAACACACAACACCACAAAAAACCTCAAGTTCAATTGGAGAGGAAAAAAAATAGGAAAAATACAGTCATTGCCTTTAAAAGTGAGTGTGATCAAGGGGTTTGGGGAAGAGGTTTCCATTTGGGACATGAAATAAGGAAATGAAAGTGGGCTTTACTAAACCGGGCTCCAGATATAGACCTGAACATAAAGGAAAGATGCCCAGTGAATTACAGGGGAACAGGTATATTTTTAGACACTTCCCATTGTCTTTTTGTTCTGAGCAGATTAACACACTAGCATAGCTTAGCCTCTGGCAGCTTCAGTCCCTTTACATTTGTTACCTGTCACTGTACAATTTGTTTCATACTTGGCTTTGGGAATCCAACTGAAAATGGATTCTGGTTATTCTAGTCAGGGCAAAGTTGGGGGGAGGTGGACAAAGGAGGGAAGCAGCTGAGATGAAAGCCCCTCAAAATCAATCACTGCAGTTAACAGTACCGTCCATGTTCTCCTGACTATTTACCAAGTTGGGTGCTAAGAATAATCTGAACTGTGATACACGGTTTCTTTATATTGGCCATAAAATGCTCGTTGAGCTATTAGTGCTCACTACAACTAGGATTTCATTAAGGGGGATGAATACAGTACCTGGGGATTTTAGTCATAAAATTCCATTTAGAGCATAAACAGTGCTTAAAGAAGGCAGGACAGGAGAAAAAAAAGAAGAAATAGAGAGTGAGGGGATGGTGGTATATGGCCAAAAGGCTGAGATTGGGGGAGAGAAGAAGAGAGGAACTGAAGCAGAAAATTAAATGGTCTGATACTGACTTTGAATAATGGCTCTGGGTGACCCTGAATCTTACTACTGGAAGTGTGCACATATTAAAATTCTCCAGTTGTGATCAATTTTCTGTGTGCAGTTTCCTCCTTCCCCCTTGACTCTATGTATGCTTTAGGTGAGTGTGAAGAAGAAGCCTTCTGTATAAAAGGTTCTTTCAGGCTCTGCATCCATTTTGCAACCATTGTGAATATGGTTATTTCCTCTCCTTTCATTAACTGCTCCAGAAACATTGGCCCTCATGTGGGCCCTTCACTCATCAAAATCTAATTATTGTCATCCATTTTGGTTTGGCGTCCCGGGCCTTGCTATCTGAGATTGCCACATGGGAAATCAGAGTGTTGGAGGTATTTGTTAGCACTGCCAAATGCATCTCTACTGGGAGGTTATTTTTTCCCATTTTCATTAACTCTTGTTTTCCTACTGGCTACCTTTTCCCATCCTCACTTATTTCCACCATCAAGACAATACATAACACACACAAGCACACAGAAATACATTCATTCATTCTCTCTCTCTCTCTCCCTCCCTCCCTCCCTCCCTGCCACCCCACACACTTTGAGTCATCATGTTTTGGGTATCTTATTTATTCATTTCAACTTAGAGTTGGAAGGAATCTTGAGAATCATCTAGTCCATTCCTGCGACTTGTCACATCCCTAAGAAGCAGTCATAGAGTCAGCTTCCTTTGGCTCACCTCCAATTATAGGAGATTCACTATCTCACAAGATGATTCATTTAATTTTCAGAAATGTATAATTAACATGAAGTTCTCCCTTTCATTGAACTTAGATAACCTTCTAAAGAATTTCATTCATTAATTCTAGACCTCTCCACTGAGGTCAGGAAGAATAACTCCTAAATGTGTTAGTGCTTCACATATTTGGAGATGGTAATCAAAAGGGACTGAGTGTCATAGTGTTAAGACTATTGAATTTGGAGAAAGAAAAACAAGTATTCATCCTAGTTTACTAGGTTAAGAAAAGAAACTATCAACTGGAGGGAAAAAATAACCTCCCCAAACCTTTAGTGACCCTGTGTGAAAAATTTACTTCTCTGAGCCTTAATTTCTTTACATATGAAAGAGGGATAATCATATCTATATCATATACCTCACAGGTTCATTGTGAGGAAAGGGCTTTATAAAGTTTAATATGCTATGGCATTGAGTCTTCACATTTCCACATTTAACAGCTTTATCATTCCAGTGACTTGTGCAGTAGAAAAATGAGAACAGACATGGCTAACACGATGTTTACATTCAAGAAAAGTGAGAAGATAGAGTACACTTCCCTATTTTTAATGACTCTGACTTATCAGGATCTGTTGGATGACATCATGAATAATCTTCATTTCTCATATGTATTTCTTCTTTCACTCACTGAACCATCTCTTTTAACAAAGAATTTAATAGAGAAAGAGAAAAAAAAAAGGCCAGTAAAATTCAACATCCTGTTGAGATGGTCTGCCAGAATATGTAGTTTTCCACAAGCATAGTCTTCCATTTTGGCAAAGAAAGACACATATTTTTGCCTCTTTTTGGGGGCCAACATTGATTATTAAATTCTAGAGCATCGTTTTGTTTCCTTTATTGTTGTTCTTTCATGTATTATTGGACTAGTGGATATTGTTTTCCTGGTTCTGCTCACTTCATGCTACATCAACTCCTCTTCACTTTCATGTCTAAATTCTTCACGTTAATTTTTCTTATAGTACTGTATTATTTAAGTACATTCACATACATGAATTTATTTAGCCATGTTCCAATCAAGGTGCATCTCTTTTTACTTTCAGCTCTTTATTACCACAAAAAATGTTGCTATGAGTATTTTTATATTTAGAGGATTTTTTTTATTCTGTTTTTGACCTCTCTGGTATATTCTATACTTAAAGGTGAGATATCTGGGTCAAAGGACATGGACATTTTAGTCACTTTTTAAAAAAGCATAATTTTAAATTGTTTTCAAGAACAACTCATGGCTAAACAAATAATAGAGAATGTCTTTCCTGAGCCTGACCAACATTAATTATTTCTGTCTTTTGTCAGTTTTGTCAATTTTCCAGTTGTCTGGGTAAAACTTGAGTAGTTTTAATTTACATTTCTTTTATCATTAGTGATTAATCACAGTCTTTTATATGGTTGTTAAATGCTTGTAATTTTCTTTTGAGAATTGTTTTTCATGACATTTACCATAATTTATATATCCATAGGCCTATAACAAGCCCACAAGGGAAACAAGAGTCTGAGAAGGGTAAACACCTCATGAAGGAAACACTCTGAGTCACTCACTTCTCAGAGCCAGTCTCTTCTCATTTGATGCTGGATAATCTTATAAGTAAAATGGGGGCTTTCCTCCTTCTATATGACTCTACATGACAAGTCTATGATATGCACATGTATATCAAGTGACAAAAGTGCAGTTTTTGAAAATCTCCTTTTACTTGAAAACAATATTAATGTAGATTAAATAAGATATCATATTTAAGGGCCTTTGCCAAATTTAAATTACAATATAAATGTTGTCATTATCTTCTCTGGGTTTTCATCCTTTCAGTTTTGAATGTAAGCTGGAGTTTGTTATCTCCCTTGATTTAACAATTTCTGTCATTCATTCTATTGTGTACATGACTCTTTTGTTTCAAATTTGATTTAATTTGCATTTTCATTGTGTCAGGGTTTTTTTGACCATATCAGTGACCAGATATTACCCATATCCTCCTTCAGTGAGTCTCTCTTTTAATTAATTTTTTTTATGCTTTACATATCTTTTACTCCTTGCATTGCTGTAACTTTCTGGGTATCACTTTCAATTGTAGATTATTAAGAATATTTTGGGGCAGCTAGGTGGCACAGTGGATAAAGCACTGGCCCTGGATCCAGGAGGACCTGAATTCAAATCCGGCCTCAGACAATTGACACTTATTAGCTGTGTGACCCTGGGCAAGTCACTTAACCCTCATTGCCCCCCCCCATATATATATATATATATATATATATATATATATATATATATATAATTTATTTATTTATTTATTTTTGTATTCTGTAATGCATGTTGGGTTTTTGTTGCTTTTTATTAAATTTTCTGCTGTACCTGTCAGATAGAGATCAATATAATGTTCCAATGTCTCTTTGATCCCATAAGTTTTTTTTTAACCTGCTCAAGCATTTATTTATTTTTTGTAATAAACATTTTTATTCATGGTTTTGGGTTCTAATTTTTTTTCTCTCTTTCCCTCCCTTCCCTCCCCTCTCTCTGAGGCAGCAAACAATCAGATAGAGATTATACATGTGATTATGTAAAACTACCATAGTTGTCATTTTGTACAAGAAAGCTTGATTAAAAGAAAAAAACAAAAGAAAGTGAAAAACAGCATGCTTCAGTCTGTTCCATCAATATCAATTCTTTCTTTAGAGGTGGTTAGTATGTTTCATCAGTAGTCCTTTGGGATTGTCTTGGATCATTGTCTTGTTGAAATAGTCAAGTCATTCACAGTTCTTCATCAAACAGTATTGCTGTCTCTGTTCACAATGTTCTCCTCATTCTGCTCACTTCACTATACATCAGTTCATACAAGTCTTTCCAGGCCTTTTTGAAGTCGTCCTGCTTGTCATTTCTTATAGCACAATAATATTCCATCACCATCACATACCACAGCTTATTTAGCCATTCCCCAATTGATGGACATTCCTTTGATTTCCAATTCTTAGCCACCACAAAAAGAATTGCTATAAATATGTGTGTGTGTGTGTGTGTGTGTGTGTGTGTATATATATATATATATATATTTTTTTTTTTTTTGCGCGGGGCAATGGGGGTTAAGTGACTAGCCCAAGGTCACATAACTAGTAAGTGTCAAATGTATGAGGCTGGATTTGAACTCAGGTACTACTGAATCCAGGGCTGGTGCTTTATTCACTGTGCTACCTAGCCACCCCTGCTATAAATATTTTTGTACAAACAGGCCTTTTTCTTTTTGGGGGGTATTTTGGGGATATGAACCTAGACAATAGTTTTCTCAAACCATTTCTTCCATGTTCTCTTGTGACACCTGTCCTTAACAATATTCCTAGGTAGTTTTCCTTTTCTTCCTCTGTTGCTTCCTTATTGTGGCAACTGCCATAGTAGGTCCTGAAAAGTTTTTTTTTTTTCCACTATGTCAAATGTTATGAAATGTGTTCAGTCATTCTTCTTCTTCTTCTTCGTCTTTGTCTTCGTCTTCTTCACAGGGCAACGAGGGTTAAGTGACTTGCCCAGGGTCACACAGTTAGTAAGTGTTATGTATCTCAGGCTGGATTTGAACTCAGGTCCTCCTGAATCCAGGGCCAGTGCATTATCCACTGCGCCACCTAGCTGCCCCTAGTCATTCTTCTTTTAAAAAATTAATGTGGGGGCAGCTAGGTGGCACAGTGGATAAAGCACTGGCCCTGGATTCAGGAGGACCTGAATTCAAATCTGGCCTCAGACGCCTGACACTTACTAGCTGTGTGACCCTAGGCAAGTCACTTAACGTTCATTAGCCTGCCCCCCCCCAAAAAAATTAATGTCTTTTGGTAGTCTTGACCTACTATTTGTATTGTTATCACAAAACATAACACAAAATTTTCAAAATTCCAATCTAAGGATGACCATTACATTTTCAAAATAATTTGAGATGTTGGTATTGTTTTTACTATGCAGACCATTTCTAAGAGTAATTTCTGAAGTATTAAGTGTAAATTTTCAATGCTTTCATATTGTTTGTCATTTCATTCTTCAGATTTTAAGCAAATTCTAAGTTTATTCCCATATTCATCTGATCTAATATATTTATAATTGATGTTTATGATTGCACTGTGTGGATTGGCAATAGCTTACTGTGTAATTTTGAACTGACTATATATCTATATATAGATATGGACATATTGTGTATGTGTGTGTGTGGGGGGGGGCAATAATGGTTAAGTGACTTGCCCAGGGTCACACAACTAGTAAGTGCCAAATGTCTGAAGCCAGATTTGAACTCAGGTCCTCCTGAATCCAGGGCCAGTGCTTTATCCACTGTGCCACCTAGCTGCCCCCCTTACTGAGGCTATATTTTACAAAAAGTATAAAAGGATTTACTTGGATCTAACTTGTAATATCTATTACCACTTTATAGATAATTATATAGGATACAGCAATGGTTCATAATAAAAGTATTCATATTTTAGTGGTCATTGTCACCATAATCTTTGCTATCATCACCATAGTCATTGTCATCATCATGAGTAGCAGTAGCAACAGCATCCTCAGAAGAGAATGTATGACCACAGAAAGAGAATAGATGGATGAGTTATGTAACAAGAGCAGAGGATAGAGGGGTGGTATGCATGTATCAATGGTATGTGGATAGTATAAATCAGAGGTATCAAATATACTGGCTGAATGTGGCCACAACACTCCTGAGTGAAGTGCCAACCAGATTAAAATATAACTTAATATATTTAACAAAGTAAATAAAAATATAACAGAATATAGATTATGTTAATATATGGTTTTAAATTTGACATGTGCCCTATAGATATCCTTATGTGGCCTCAATTCCATTTGAGTTTGATACTGCTAGTGTAAAGATATCTAGATCTAGAGGATGTCCCTTTTCATTTATAGCTGATGGTCTTCCTGTGGGAGATTCATGGTATGACATAGAGTAGAGAGACAAACGTTTATGTGGCATGGAAGCATTACAATTGTCAGTGTTGGAGGGAGTGCCCAGAATGATGAGCTTACCTAGTGATCAACATATTTAATTAATTTGTGATTTTTTTATTTTTGTGGGGCAATGAGGGTTAAGTGACTTGCCCAGGGTCATACAGCTAGTGAGTACCAAGTGTCTGAGGCTGGATTTGAACTCAGGGCCAGTACTTTACTCACTGTTCCACCTAGCTGCCCCATGAATATTTTTTATTAGGTACATAATATATACACCATGTTCCAGAAATCATGTTCTGTGATGGGGATTAAAATACAAAAAAGGAAGCAATGTCTACTCTCAAGGAGTTAATGTAAACACCAATTTTAATTTTCTAGAATGTATTTGCCCTTAAGAACTAAATACATTCGGGGCAGCTAGGTGGCGCAGTGGATAGAGCACCGGCCCTGGAGTCAGGAGTACCTGAATTCAAACCAGGCCTCAGACACTTAACACTTAGTAGCTGTGTGACCCTGGGCAAGTCACTTAACCCCAATTGCCTCACTAAAAACAAAACAAAACAAAACAAAAAAACAACAAAAAGACAAAAGAACTAAATACATGTGCTTTATAAGATCTTCAAAAAGTACTGATACTTGAATTTTAAATGACAAGCATTGTAGAAATTATTCATAGATTACTTTTGAAGTGAAATGTATTAGAATTTAGCACATTACATTCCTATATTATGCCCAGTGTTTGGTTTGTCCTTCATTTTTAAAGAGGATCAATGACATCACAAGTGATGCATTAAATTGTGTGTGAATTGGATTTAAGTGAGGCAGAATAGCATGAAGTCATCAGACTCTCTCTTCCAGAGTCATCAAAGTCCAGTGGCAAGACAAAAGACAGGTTGACTGGTGATGTCCTGAGATACAATGGATGACCTTGGAATGTTCCACATCATGCCTCCTTCATCTGCCTTCATGGACATAGGAACAAATTGTTCTCAATTGCCTATTCCTAGGGAAAGTTTTCATATGCTTGGGGTGGACACCCCTAATTCACCAGTGGATCTGAGACGTGTTGGTTCCCCTCAAACTGATTTAGCCCATCTGCTTAGATGGTTTACTGGTGTGAAGCGTCTGCATGCTATTGCTTCTTGGAGCCACATGTCAGAGTTGAGTGAAAGTAGACACCAAACATGGATGAACAGCCCTGGAAAGGCCTAGGCAAGCCCTCCCAGCAGAGATGATAGGTCTCCCTGAGCGCTCCATTCAGCCCTTTGTCCAATGTTTTCTAATGTTAGAATTTGTGACAATTGAACATTTTGTAGAGTCCAAGGTGCGGCAAAACTGAAATCTGTATCATATATAAAAATAAAATGGTGTGTGCCTTAAAAAGCATTTATAGATCATCTCTGTCATAATTGTAGTAAATCTTATCAACCTTTCAAAACCATACATGGAATTCGTAAGATACCTGGTCTGTGTGTCCTTGCCAGAAATGTGGGTGGTGATTTTTGTTAATTTTGTTTTCTGAAGAATTCACGAAACAATTTACTAATTAGCATTAAGCACCTCTGAGTGCTAGCCACTGTGCTAGGTACTAAGCATACAAGGACAAACACAAAAACAATCTCTGGCCTCAGAGGCTATCAAAGGGAGCTGACAGGTACATAGTTACAAGGCTAAGACCTAGAACTATGAATTTTTTGTGGTAGAAGGAATTTCCAGATGAGGAAACTCCCTCTATTAATATATTAGCAGTTTTTCTGCAACCTAGAACAATGAGAGTTTACATGACTTGCCCAGAGTCACATAACCAGGATATGTTAAAGATTTGAATCCAGATCTTTCTGGATCAAAGAAGAGCTAAGCTAGCCATTATGTTACAGCTTCTCATCACATCTATCTATCTATCTGAACCAATGACCTCACTAGTTATTTTGACAAGTGTACTATGTAGATGGTACAATGAATAATTTTGGAAAGTTAGTTCAAACATTCCAAGGTCATCCATTGTATCTCAGGACATCACCAGTCAACCTGACTTTTGTCTTTCCACTGGACTTTGATGACTCTGGAAGAGAGAGTGAGTCTGATGACTTCGTGCTATTCTGCCTCACTTAAAGCAAGGTTAAGGAGCAAGACAATGGTGGAAAGCAACAGGACACATATGTCTGAGATCTCATGCCAAAGGGCTTCCTACTTTACCAAAAGGACAAGATATTTTTCTTGATGTGCTTCTTACTTTGAAACACTTCTATAATCTTCAGGAATGCTGCTACTCATCTTTTATTTTTCTACCCCAAAGACAAACAAGTAGTAGGAAGGAACATAAGTAAGAAATATTTCAAAGACCATTTTCTGCTTGCTGTGGCCTAAAGTCTTCTCTAAGCTCACAAGAGAGACTTGCAGAAGGACTAAGGTTTTACTTTAAGACTTTAGAATGTTATTTGAGTGCACTTTGTAGCAATGCCCCTGAAGAAAGGCATACTTGCTTGGCTAGCTGCTGTGAAACAAGGAAATGTAGACAGAGAGGCATCGTTCATCTTCTTTTGACTCCAGGGGCCTTTCCTACCAGTCTGTTTGACATATAAAATTTCTACCTCACTTGATGGTAAAGCTGCCTGCTGTGAATGCTGTCCAGGGAAAAGGAGATGGAGTTTTGTTAGGGTGAAGAAGTTGTTACTTCTGTAAAGAAAAGTACAGGGAATTGAGTGGGAGGAGAGGAAAAAAAAAAGAAGAGGAATGAGGCAACTCAAACTTGTAAGAAATGAAAAATTAGGGAAGAAAGGAAATCATGTCATATGTACATATATTTGCATAAAATCACTAGAATTTGTATAATATTTTAAAGTTTACAAAGTATTTCACATATATTAGCTCATCATCCTCAGAAAAATCTTACGAAGAAGGTAGTATTTGGATGCTCATTTAAAAGCAAGGAAACAGACTGACAGAGATTCAATGACTTGGTCAGGATCATATAGATAAGTAAGTGTCTGGCAATATATTCATTTACATGCATGCACACACATGAACATTTAAATGTATATGTACATACAGATGTATACACACATATATGGATGTATATTTGTCATTTGAATAGACCTGAGTTGAATTCTAAATTAATGTTCTTGCATAACCTTGGAATATTCCCAGAGGGCAATCTCTTACTCAGGGGCTCCTGGTATAACCCATCTTTTCTGTACTTTTCCAGAGTAAAGGGAGGAAGCACAGAGACTTAATACCCTTGGATGCTTTGCCTAGAAACTCAGGAATATACAAATGAGTTTTTTCTTGTCCCCAAACACAGTGTCTTCTTATCTCACATCACTATGTTCACTGAATGCCAAGACACTTAATTGGGTAATGAAAGGGCATTTATGACTTACTGCTTCAAAATAATGTTTGGCTGTGTGATTATGATCATTATCTATTTGTAAAGTACTTTTCATTTTTCAAAGTCCTTTCATGTCTGTGATTTCATTTTATTCTTACAATAGACTTGTGAGATATGCAAGGCAGATATTATAATCCCTATTTGACAAGGAAACTGAGGAACAAAAGTTAAGTAATAAAACCAAGGTCATAATTAAATTAGTGACAGAGCTGATCCCCAAACCAGTTCTGAGGACCCCTTTTTCTATAGATTAGGCCATGCAGCCTCTCACTTTTTAGTTCTAAGTAGATAAAACCAGACACAATTCCACTTATTTGAATTCGTGCTTACATTAATTGTCCTTCAAAAACCCAACAAAATAAAATGAAGAAAAAGGTCTATTCTCATAGCAAAGGGTAATGCAACCTTGAGTAAGTTCCTTTTGTCTTTTTGGGCACCAATTTCCACAGATATAAAATAAAGGTTATATGACCTCTGTGGTCCTTCCCTGTTCTGAAATTCTGTGCTAGTCCTGCAATTGTCTTCTGAATTATTCCTATATGTCTAAGAATAAATAATCTCGTGCAAATATAGACACAGAACCAAAACTTGTTCTATAACACCCAGAGAATCAAAATAATAGATTGAAAGCCTCCATGTTTCACCTGCCTTGTTATGTAGCCTAACATGCAGATAGTGAAAAATAAACATGATCTGTGGTATGGTGTTCTGGAAAGAGCACAGAACTGAAAGCCAAAAGACTTGCATTCAAGTCTGAGTTCTGCTACTTATTACTGGTTTCACTTGAAGGAGGTAACAATCTCCCTAGTCTTTATTCCTTATTCTACGGGGGCCCTTGTTAAGTTAAAAGGAGATAATATGTGCATAGTCTTCAAAAAGTCCTATTCTGATAATTCATCAGTGTATGGAGGTGACTGCTCTTGAGCTGGGCCAAGTCATAATATTTATTAGGAAAGACCTCTAGTTTTAATCTGAGGATCAGTCCATGTAAGTGCAGAGATGCCTTTTACCAGCAAGTTGTCCTGAATTACTTGGGCATAGCAACTCCCCCTCCACCAAAAAAAAATATGACTCAGCCTTATTATCTGTGCCACCTTAGGCCAAAGTCACTGACCCTACCTGGCTCTCATTTTCTTTATCTGTAAAATAAAGGGATTAGACTCCATGGTCTCCAAGGTCCTTTCAAACACTAGCTCTATGACTTTTTGTTTGTTTGTTTGATTTTGTTTTTTGTCAGGGCAATGAGGGTTAAATGACTTGCCCAGGGTCACACAGCTAGTAAGTATCAAGTGTCTGAGGATGGATTTGGTCTCAGGTAACTCCCAAATCCAGGGCCAGTGCTTTATTCACTATACCATCTAGTTGCCCCCTCTATGACTTTTAAAACACAAAACCATTATATAAAAGAAAGCTTTTACATTTTCAACATTTTAAACAAATTTTAGAATGACAAGTTTATCATGTAGATAAACCCCTCTCTTACTCTGACTAGTGGATACAATAGCTAATGTTATAATAATTGGCAACATTCATATTGTGCTTTAAAATTTAGAAAATGCTTTCCAAATATTATTTCATTTTAACTTTACAATTACCCTGGGAGATTCATGTTATTATTATTTCCATTTTACAGATAAGGAACCCAAGGGAACCAGTGGTTAAATGACTTGCTCAGGATCACATGCCTAGTAAATATCTGAGGCAGGATTTGAACTCAGATATTTCTGAGTTCAAGTGTGGTGCTCTATCTATTTTACTACCTAGCTGCCACATAATATATTGAGCTTACTAATTATATTCTCTATCAATTTAACTATATTTCAATACTGGTTTACCTCTTTTCCATTTATGTCCTTCCCCAGCTTTCTGACTCCTTCAACTTCTTTTCCTTTATCCTTCCTTTTTTGATTTTTTTCCTATCGTCTTTGAAAATTCTATTTATTTCTTACCCTGCTTCCTTTGCCTCCTGTCTCTTAGTGTCTGATATGTTGTTGGATTTCTATTGATCCTTAAAAAATCCCAAGAGTAAGTCAATTGGCTCACAATATGAAGCCTTGAAGAGCTTTTACAGTTATGAATGTCTCATATGAGACAAGTTCTTATGATGGACATGATCATAGTGGCTCTAGGGTCTGCCCAGAGAATTCTGTTAATGCCTATAGATATCTTATTAATCTCTGCTTGATGGACATGCTTTATGTGTTATATGACATTAATGGAACAGGCAAGCAACAAAAAAAAGCCATAAGGGCATAGCCCTAGGGGCTTTCAGAGAAGTTCTAAACCATGCCATGTTCAGTATCACAGAGTTTCCAAATAATTCCTTTTCATGGCAGGACCTTGATCTAGGACGCTACCTTTAGATAGGTTGAATGATAGTAGGCCAATTGCCTATGTCCAATGAAAATTCATAACAACCCTACTTCCCCCAGTGGTTTATACTGATTTGCTTGCCATAATCATATATGGAGCATTATGTGTATATACATTATATATGTATGCATGTCTGTGTGTACACACACACACACACACACACACACACACACATATGTTATGGGACCAGGGCACCCCAGAAGTTCTCTGGGGCACATCAAAGAACCTTCTCCTTGAGAAACTAATCCAAAGGACAGACACACCTAAAGAGATAAGTGGAACCAGATCAGACTGAGCTAGCTTTGGGACCTCCACCCTTCATTCTAATCTCCCTCAACCCTGGGGAGACAAGTTTGGGTGTTCCTACTGCCTTTGTGTCCTGAGGAGAGAGATGGCTTGAGAGATCTGCAGCCACCACTCACCCAACTCCTCCAGCCACCACCAGTGGGGGATGGTCCTCTCTAACTAAAGGAACTTTCCACAGTCAGATGGTCACCCCCATCAGTCCTCTATAAAAGTACCTGCCTGTCCTCTGCTCGAGGAGATTGGTATCTCAGAGCCACTTTCTCTGTGCCATGCCTTTCTCCCCATGAGAAGTCCAAGGACTTCTTTCATGGTTTCCCTTCCCTTCCCTTCCCTTTCCCTTCCTCAGCCCTGAAATAAACTATTCTAACTGCTTTTGTGTGCAAGAGGGTGTAATTCTTTAAAGAGGAATTCCTAAGGACCCCAAACCCAAACCCCTACTCCTACCTTCTTCCCTTATCCCAAACCCCCTACCCCATTTTCCCCATGACATGTATATATCAGGAAACTGAAAGAAAACATGATTAGCAGCTGTATATGAAGATACCTTTATCTACCTTCTCCATTCACATCTGTTTTGAATGATTAATGTTATGGGATTGGGACATAGCAACAGATTTGGGTTTCGACTGGCCAGCTAAACTAAAGGACAGACACACCCTGAGAAGCAAGGGATATAAGCCCATTAAGTGTGACTGTGGCCTGATCAGCACCAGGGAACAGAGATAACTCCTGAAGTCTGGACCACCAACTTTCACTAAAGCTTTCCCCACCCCCAAAGGGAACTTTCCATTGTCAGGTGGTCACCCCATCTACCATCTTTAAAAGCTTTTGCCTTTCTTCTGTTTGAGGAGAAATGCATTTCAGAGAATCATGTCTCTAAATCATTTTCTCCCCTCAAGAGTCTCTCTTGGTTCCTTTCTCTAGCACCTAAATAAAAAGATTATTTTATTCTAATTGGATTTGTGTGCAAGAGGCTGTAATTCTTTAAAGAGGACCCCCAAACCACCAATTTCCCCCGTGACAATTAAGTTAAATCATTTCAATGATATTATTACTGTTGTATGCTACAGTGTGACCTAGGATTCAACAGTATGCTAGAAAGTACCACATAAATACAATTTTACTAAAACATCAGAAATGATTATAATAGTGAGGGAAAAGTAGGCCATGGAAGAGATATGGTTCACAATATATTATGCAGTCACAGTAGTTAAAAATGGTTGAAAGAGCCCTTCCATTTAGTAATGTTCCATTTTTTGTCCTCTCCTCTTTTTTCTTTTTTAAAGAAATAAAATACTTTGGGAATAAAACTCTACATGTTTACTCATTGCATTAATGTGAAAATTAAGTTCTGGGTGTTTATGAAGACTATTCCTCCAACCCACCACAGACACTCAGTTTGTTTTTTTGGGGTTTTTTTGGTGGGGCAATGGGGGTTAAGTGACTTGCCCAGGGTCACACAGCTAGTAAGTGCCAAGTGTCTGAGGCCGGATTTGAACTCAGGTAGTCCTGAATCCAGGGCCAGTGCTTTATCCACTGTGCTACCTAGCTGCCCCTGACACTCAGTTTTTAACTGGAACAATAACAACAACAAAAATCCAAACAAATTGCAGAGACAAAGGATTCATTAGGACTGGATTTGGGTCACTTTTTAATGAAGAGTTAGTTTAGGTGTATTAGGCAAACTTATTTTTAATCTTCAGTTCTAAGACATGTCAATAGAAACTTAAAGTATGTTTTCAATATTTCCCTGAGCATACCTCAGGCATATAGATGAGTTATATATTTTAAAGTACCACCTTATTTTGCATAACTAAACTTGATACTCTTTCCTGGCTCCAAGTTGAACAAAATGTTAATAATTTGGTGCACTGCTGTGATTTTACTATCCATCCCCTTCCCCCTTCTTCCCCAAGCCCAGGACCATAGACTGTTTAGTAAGACTTGAACCCAAAGAGATTCAGGCAGTTCAGTTTGAATATGCACTTAAAAGTACATATGCTTATTCAAAATAACAACTCCAGAATTCTGCAAAACTGAGAAGAAGAAAAAAAACACACAAGAATAGGCTTCTCTTGTGAAATGAGGCTGCAAACTGGCTTTCATTTATATCCCTGAATATTTTCCCCCAGAAAATTACAATCTCTTGAGAAATTCTCTTTTTACCTAAACTTTCACTGTTTTTTTTTTGAAGGATGGAAAACGATTTCTAGGAAGTCTTAAGTGCTATTCTGCCTTGATTCAGCAGGATGAGGTCTTTAGAATCTATTCAGTCATGTGATTTTATATTTCTATGTAATCCCCCACCCCACCTTTTATGTGCATTGTCTGAAAACCATGTATGCATACAGTCATTGTTTTCATGGGGAAACCTATAAATTACATTTTCCTGCTCCCTAAATGAAAAACCTTAGTCAAAAACCCCATTTTCTATGCATACAATTGTCATGGGGGAAAATGGGTATGGGGTTTGGGTTAGGGGTGGGGGTTCTTAGGAATTCCTCTTTAAAGAATTACACCCTCTTGCATGCAAAAGCAGTTAGAATAAGATGGTAATTTATTTAGGTGCAAGGGAAGGGAGGGGAAGGGAAACTATGAAAGAAATCCTTGGACTTTCCAAGGGGAGAAAGGCCTAGAGCTTGGCTCTGAGATGCTAATCTCCTCCTGCGAGGAGACTGGCAGGTACTTTTATAGAGGACTGATGGGAGTGACTGTGGAAAGTTCCTTTAGGGAGGGAGGACCATCCCCCACTGGTGGTAGCTGGAGGAGTTGGGTGAGGGGTAGCTGCAGATCTCCCAAGCCATCTCTTCAGGGCGAAAAAGAAGCAGCCACACCTAATCTTATCTTATCTCCCCATGGTTGAGTAAGACTAGAATGAAGGGTGGGGGTCATAGAGCTAGCTCAGTCTGAACTGGTTCCCCTTATCTCTCTAGGCATATCTGTCCTCTGGTTTAGTTTCTCAAGGAGAAGTTTCCTTGATGTGCCCCCAGAGAACTTCTGGGTTGCTCTGCACCCATAACACAATAATTCATCTATTTCTTCTTGGTGCCTCCTCTCCTTACTGCCCCCCCCCCCCTTATTGCTTTAAGTGAAAGAAGGAATACAAAGGGAATGAGAACTCAACATAAAATTTCATGATTGTGTTAAATTTCAGCCAGGTAGGAGCCCTATTGATTAAGTGAGCATATTAATAAAGTCACAGAATTTCAGAGTTGCAAGGAACCACATAATCCAACCCTTGCCCAGAAAAAAATCCCTGCTAGGATGAAAGATCATTCTGGTTCTGCTTAAAGAATGATTAGAAGGGGAACCCTACTACTGCCTTAGCCAGTCCTTTCCACTTTGGGATAACTCTAATTGCTATAAAGTTGCCCCCCCTTTCCCCTCTATATCAAACCTAATTTTATCTCTTTGTACTTCCTGACTTTACTCCTGGTTCTACCCTCTGAGTTGAAGCAGAACAAGTCTAATTCCCCTCCTTCACACACATTAAGACAGCTGTCATTTCTCCCCTGTGATTTCTATTCTTTAGGCTAAATATCTATAATTCCTCCAATCTATCCTTACATGAGCTCAATGCCTTTCTACATCCTAAGTATTCTCTTCTGGATACTCTCCAGCTAGCAACAAATGTCTAAAATGTGCTAACCAGAAAACAATAATATGAATGTAGCATGACCTTATGGAGATAAAGGGAGAGCATGTTACTGACCTTATCTGAAAAAATGTATAAAATGACATTGTTACCATCACCATATTCTCTCCAGGAAGAAATATTTTTAAAAATGACCCTGAGGATGCTAGTGCACCATGAGGGTCATATGAGTCTTGAAAAAAACACTTGATTTCTTTGCCAAAAAGATACATGTCAAAGAAAACATCAGTTTAGAATATGAATTAATTTTAAAGCATGTCTGTACACATTTTAAGTTTGTTACTTCAAGACTATTTTAATCTCTAGTATAATTATTTTGTTTTGAATACTTAGAAAGATAATGCATTTTTGTCCAAATCATCATTAAAAGGTTATAATCAGTATAATATCCTAAATAGATGTGCAAAATGAACTGGGCCCAGAAATGAATAGGAAAGGAGCAAAAATGTGGGGCCATGTGGCATCTGGGAAATTCTGCAGTTTTTTTTTCTTTTCTTTTTAACAAATCTGAGACTCTCTCTGGAACAAAGCACCATCTTTTGAATATCAATATTCTGCTAGTGATGACTATGAGTCATGTGATATTACAGTCTCTGAAAATTAAAGTTGCAGATCACCTGAATGGCAATTAAGTGCATGATGAGAAAAATAAGCTACTGTATATTACTGTATATTATAAGCTACTGTATATTACTTATGCAGAATCATTTTGGATAAGTAGCTAGAATTACATAGTAAAATAGATGTGGAAAAGGAAGTGAGCAGGTCATATTGGAAGAGTAAGGGATAACTTATGAACAACTCATGGGTTCTATGTGTACTTTCTGATGTGTGGAGATTTAGGGGAAATCCCTCAGCAGGTTTGGCACACTGATTGAATTATAGGGCTTATTGGCTCCTGTCAACGTGAAAATTAATGAAACAATCAATATAGGAGAAATAAGGTCTTTAATTAGGGCAGAGGAGCTATACCTCAGAGTATCACAAATAAGATTGCTAGGAATACCCAAAGATGGGGATTGAAGACAGGGGTAACAAAGATGTAGTAACAGAACAGAGGGAGCTATGAGACTACCTTCTGGAAAAACAAGTTTCTCACAGATAGAAACTACTTAACTCCAAATGAACCTTTTTGCATATCTAAAGTTCAGGAAGTAAGTCTGGGAATCTTTGGGAGAGGTTTAGTTTGTTTGGGAGATCCATAAAACAAATCAAGCCTCTGGAATTGATAAAGATTGGTCAGCCCCAGGCAATTCATTGGCCTTGGAGTGGGGAATAGGTGAGGATCTGTCAGTTCTCTGTAAACTGTGATTATCACTCCCCATGGAAGATTTACAATGGGACATGGATTAGAATTGAACTGGACAAGAAGTTGTGGATTGGTTGTACAATACAGCACTGATGAGATCACAAACCTACAAAGTAAATAATCTTCAGGTAGTACTATACAGTATTGTGCCAAATGTCTTTTTTCTTTACTTCCTATAGCAGTCAATGGAACATGGAGGGAATAGGAAAAAAAAAAGGGAGTTTACCTTTGTAGTCTTCCCATCAGTTTAGTTAAAACCCTGGTTAGAACAATGAGGAGCTTATTCAGTCAAAACATTACTTTTCCATAGGGTGCTCCCCCAGATGTAAGTGTCTGTGTATCTCTAAAGATGTTAAATGCTCTGGTCATCACACAATGGCATCTTTTGTTTAAGTAGAGTTTTCTCCCTTTCCTCCCAGTCAAATCGGTGAGGTTTCAAATAGCTGGGAGGCACTACCTTTTATCAGGGATTGATGTGATAAAAAGTGCATATTATAAACACTGGGTCTCTCTTCTGATGGTGGTATCAAACACTGCTTTTCAAGTAGATATGAGTAATGGACAACTATTAGTGGCACAATTTTGCCTGAACACATGCTAGTGATTCTATAATCAAACTACAGAAATTATACCTGCTTGTGTTTTATGAACTTTGTAAGTTTCCTCCAAAGAAGAACCTTTTTTAAGTTCTTCATTTAGGCTGAAATTTAATACATTGGGGAAATGATCTATAAGAGTCTTAGAAAGGAAAAGACAGAGTTGCATAAGTGATATTCCATAGCGTACCACATTATTACCATCACATAACTGATTGAAAAATGTATAGACTAAAAATTCTTGGGGCAGCTAGGTGGTGCAGTGGATAGAGCACCGACCCTGGAGTCAGGAGTACCTGAGTTCAAATCTAGCCTCAGACACTTAACACTTATTAGCTGTGTGACCCTGGGCAAAGTCACTTAACCCCAATTGCCTCACTAAAAAAAAAAAGAAAAAAATTCTTATGCTTCTTTGTTAATAATTCTTTTAAAAACACTTTATTCTTCAGAACGAACAAAGTGCTGCCTTAAAGACCTCCTTCCAATAAGTTGTTTCTTTTCTTACATAAAAATTATTCAAGATTCCTTGAAAGAGACAACTGAGGTAACCTTGTTTGATGAGCTGTCAGATCATTAATACTGTCATGGGAGGATTATGGGCCCCGGTCACCCCAACAATTCTCTGGGGGGTTCAAGGAACCTTTTCCTTGAAACCTCAGGGGTTTTCCCTTGAAATCAAGTAGGCCTCTCCTTGAACACAATCAAGGACACACACACCCACCTAACGGAGATAAGCGGCACAGATTGAACTGAGCATGCTCCAGGACCATCACCCCACATTCCAGTCCTCCTAAGTATCTGGATGAGGTAATCCAGGAGAAGACCACCTGGAACCGCCCATCAGCAGACTGCTTAGACCCATCAGGACAAAGTTGACACCCACCACCAGATCTCTCACGAGGGATTCTTCCTACCACAGTGCAACGCGGGAAGACCACCAGCCCCTCACCCAATAAGAGACTCTTACCCACCCCCAATCTAAACCCTATAAAATGGCACCCCACAAGTCAGTTGGGGAAAAGCGTTTTGTTCTGGCAAAACCTTCCTCCCGGCCGGTTTCTCTTGTACCCCAATAAACCTGTTCTCTTATTCCTGATTAGGTCTTGTGCGAGAGTGTAATTCTTTACAGAGGAATCCTAAGGACCCACGTGCTTTCTCCTATCGGTTTCCCCATATCAATACTAAGCCGAGCACAAATCAGGTTCCACTCTTAGAAGATACAACCACTCAAAAGCATTACATCTAACCAACCATGTGGGGAGAACAACAAAATCAACAGAATGAAGAATGTCTATTGTCCGGATTAATGTGGGCAGTAGGACAGTCAAATTATAGGGCTTATACATCATGTTGGATAGATAAAAGAATGTTATAAAGGAAGAGAAAGAGCCAGATTTTCCTTTGGGGAAGTTTAAAAACCCATTTTATGATATCAACATTCTCCCAGAAACAGAACCATATTTTTTTTAGTGAGGCCAGATTTGAACTTAGGTACTCCTGACTCCATGACTGGTACTCTATCCACTGCGCCACCTAGCTGCCCCAGAACCATATTTTTTTAAAAAATAAAATTTTATTGGTATATTTTGTTTTTAACACCATCTAATTTTTCAATGCATCCTTCCACTTCCCATTGCCAGAGGGCAGTCTTTTATAACATTGAATTCAATACAGGAATGGGAAGAAAGTCCAGCAAATTAACCAATGTGTTCTAAAATGCTGATATTATATGCAATGTTTGACAGCCATATTCCCCTATATCTTCAAATAAATGCTGGTGAGATGGCATCTTATAGCTCTTCTTTGGAGTCAAACTTTGTTATTAATATTTCATAGTAGATTCAACTGTTTTGTTCATTTTCTTTCTACTTACAGTGTTGCAGTCATTTTGTTCATTTTTTTCCTTCATTCTGCTTACTTCTCTTGACATTAATTCATATCTCCTTAAGCTTATCGAGATTCATCAAAGTCACCATTTCTTATAACACAGCAATATTCTATTACATTCATGCATCAGAACTTTAGTCATCCTTCAGTTGATGGACATCAACTTAATTTAGTCTTTTACTACTATTAAAAATGATGCTATAAATATTTTGGTGGATATGGGGTCATTCTTTTTGCATTGATTTCCTGTTAGTACATCATAGTGATATCTGCCCATACAAAGGCTAGGTTACTTTTCTTTAAAAGGTATTGAAACCATTTTAAAGATTTAATTGGTTCAAGGAACTAAGACTCAAGCCATTGTCATAGCTTCCTGGTCTCTTAAGTAAAAAAGCCAGCACACACAGAGTCAGGGGTTCTTCTCTCAGGCTTGATAAACTCTTCTTTCTTTCTTTCTTTCCTTCCTTCCTTCCTTCCTTCCTTCCTTCCTTCCTTCCTTCCTTCCTTCCTTCCTTCCTTCCTTCCTTCCTTCCTTCCTTCCTTCCTTCCTTCCTTCCTTCCTTCCTTCCTTCCTTCCTTCCTTCTTTCCTTCCTTCTTTCCTTCCTTCTTTCCTTCCTTCTTTCCTTCTTTCCTTCTTTCCTTCTTTCCTTCTTTCCTTCTTTCCTTCTTTCCTTCTTTCCTTCCTTCCTTCCTCCCTTCCTTCCCTTCCTTCCCTTCCTTCCCTTCCTTCCCTTCTTTCCCTTTCCTCTTTAAATTTTCATTTTATTTAGAATTTTCCCCAAGTTACATGTAAAAAAAAATTTAAAAACTTTTTTTTCACATTGATTTTTTAAAGTTTAGTGTGGAGTTCCTTCTTATCCACCTCACTACATGGTTTATACTAGCTTCCTTCCCTTCCTTCCTTCTTTCCTTCCTTCCTTCCTTTCTTCTTTCCTTCCTTCTGTAATGGCAAAAATGGGGGTACGGGTTGGGTTAGGGGTTGGAGTTCTTAGGAATTCCCCTTTAAAGAATTACACCCTCTTGCACACAAAAGTAGTTAGAATAAGGTGGTAGTTTATTTAGGGGCAAGGGAAGGGAAGGGGGGAGGGAAGGGAAACCATGAAAGAAATCTTTGGACTTCTCATGGGGAGATAGGCACAAAGCATGTGGCTCAGAGGTACCAATCTCCTTGAGGGGGAGACTGGCAAGTACTTTTATGGAGGACTGATGGGGGTGAACCATCTGCTTGTGGAAAGTTCCTTTACTGAGGGAGGACCATCCCCCACTGGCAGTGACTGGAGGAATTGGGTGAGGGGTGGCTATGGATCTCTCTTCAGGACACAAAGGCGACAGCCACACCCAAATTTATCTCCCCAGGGGTAAGGGAGACTAGAATGAAGGGAGGGAATCCGAAGCTAGCTCAGTCTGATTTGGTTCCGCATATTTCTCTAGGTATATCTGTCCTCTGGTTTAGTTTCTCAAAGAGAAGATTCCTTGATGTGCCCCAGAGAACTTCTGGGGTGCTCTGCACCCCATGACATTTCCCCACTTCTCTATATATAAGGAAAGGGGACGAAGATTCTTCTGAAACTGCTTCATGCTGACAGGGGGTCGAAGAAATCACGGCACAAGGGAGGGGGAGGGGAGAGAAGTGAAGAAGGCCTGGAATGTGCAGAGCTGTGAGGGGCCCAGAAAGTCCAGAGGCAACACGTAGGCACAGTGTCATGAATCCTTGAGCCTAGATGGAACAGACTTAAACAAAAAAAATTAAAACTGACCAGAGCAAAAACAAAAAGGGACTTTATCAGATCAGGAGTAAAGTGTGACCACTTTTTTTCCAGTGGAATCTGGAAAGGCTGAATGCAGGACAGGGTGTGGCCTGCTTTACTGGACTTAAGTAATCAGATCAAAGCCTAGCTCTGTGAGGGGCAGTGTCTGTCTACATTTAGGGTCCTTTTATCCCATCCCTACTTTGTGCCTTGATTGCATGCTAGGACCTGAACCAGACAGTAAGACAGAGGTCGCCCCAAAACCATTCCTAGGCTTGCCTCCTATGTTCAGCTTGGCCATGGGCCTGACAAGGTGCTGGCCAGGAGAGCAAGCTGCAAAGTGCTGGATTTTTGCTAAGCCGATCTCTCGGGTGCTGCCCTGTGGACAAAGAGGTAGGAGAGCTGGCCTCACCTTCGTGCAGCGTCCCCCACTTCTGTGTCCCAGTTTACTGCAGCTGCCAGAATCTCGGCCAGCCAGAGTTCTGCTGGTAGCAGATGTGGTGATGGCTGCTGCTATTATAGAAGCTTGGTCTATGGAGCATGCACGAGCCATATTTTCTCTCTCTTTGGCTACTGCCAGGTCCCTGTTATTAAAAATCTTAAAAGCAATATCAAGGAGTTGTGAGGATGGGATCTGGGGACCCTAGTCTAACTTCTGGAGTTCTCTCCTAATGTCGGGAGCAGACTGGCTGATAAAAATGAATATTGAGAACAGTTATTCCTATATCTCTTTGGGGGTCTAGGTTGGTATAAGCGGCTCATGAAGACAGCAGGATTTTCATCAGACCCCTGTGTTGTCTCCCTCACCTTTCCATAATTGACTTGTTTCTTGACCCCCCCCCCTTCTCATTCCCTCAACTAGGCAGGTGACCATGTGATTTCTAGGAGCCCTGTCTTCCCTGTTATCATAGTTCCATCTTGGTTCTACAACTGTAAATCCAGGGACCCCAACCCAATTTCCAAACTGCGAGTGTTCATCCCCAACTTGTACTGCCAGGTCCCAAATCTGTTTTTTCTCATGGGGGGGGGGGTACAACCGCTGGCAAGAATAATTTGCAAATCAGTCCAGGAAAGGTCAAACTCCAGTGTCACAGACTTAGAGCCATCTATGAACTTTGTGGGGTTCTCTGAGTAACTCCCCAATTTCTCTTTAATCTGATACATATTGCCCTTCAAAAAAGGAATATGGACCCTAGTTGTGGAATCCCCCATGGGGACTTCCCATAAGGGGAGCAGGGGGGCTGGTGGGAATACAGGAGTGGGTGGAATTGGTATGCAGATTTCCTGAGGCCTGGCCAGGCTAGAGGGCTGAGTAGGACTGGGTGTGGTCCCTGAAGGAATGGAGATAGCCACCTGTGGAGAATTGCGTAGAGGGATAGGAGTGGAGGGGGTGGTGGATGGGGGAGGGGTGGCCATCATGGGTGGAGGTGGAGCAAAGGGCATAGGCGACTGCAGACCAGGTAACACAGATGGGAGCAGCTGTGTGGGAGACAGAGAAGAGTAGGGAACAAACTGGATGGGGGGAGAAAATATGGAGAAGGGTACTGAAGCCACTGCTAAGAATTGGCTGAGAAGTTCCGAAGGGAGGGGTAAAGAGGAGGGGGTGGGGAGCAGGGAGTAAAGGGAAAACCCGGAGGAGAAGAGGGTGGTGTGGCCTGCTGGGATGGAGTAATAGGGGAGGAAGGCATATCAGACGAGTCAACCTGTTCCTTAGACTTGTAATGATTCCCCATTAATAGGGCATCGTCTAAGAAATCATCTGTTACCTGAATCCCCTGTGAGGAAGAAGGCCTTTTAGGGTCATTCTGAGCCTTCTGAGATTCAATTGGCTTTGCTGGGCATATCCTACTCTGTTCTTTTGACTTCTGTCTTAAAGTCATAAAAGCTGATATGTATGGAATCTCTGTCCATCTCCCTTCACTCTTGCAAAACTTGTCCAATTGCAAAATGGTATTATAATTAAGGGTGCCGTGTATGGGCCAATTTTCTTCAGTTCCTAGCAGATAATGTGGCCATAAATTGTTACAAAAATGTATCATGCATCTCTTTCTCAGATTTTTAAGTTTTAGTTTAGTCCAATCTCTTAGGATGCACCCCAGAGGTGAATTTTTCGGTACGCTCACTCTCTGCCCCATGGGCCCAAGGCCATTTAAACTTTTGCCCAGAGAATTTTACTGTTCTCCTTGAGCAGGAGACTGGCAGGTACTTTTATAGAGGCCTGAGGTACTTTTATGAGGCCTGATGGGGGTGGACCATCTGCCTGTGGAAAGTTCCTTTACTGAGGGAGGACCATCCCCCACTGACAGTTACTGGAGGAATTGGGTGAGGGGTGGCTATGGATCTCTCTTCGGGACACAAAGGCCAAAGCCACACCCAAATTTATCTCCCCAGGAGTAAGGGAGACCAGAATGAAGGGTGGGAATCCAAAGCTAGCTCAGTCGGATTTGGTTCCACTTATCTCTCTAGGCATTAGCTGTCCTCTGGTTTAGTTTCTCAAGGAGAAGATTCCTTGATGTGCCCCAGAGAACTTCTGGGGGGCTCTGCACCCCATGACACTTCCTTCCTTCCTTTCTGTCATGGCGCGCCTTGTGAGCGTGTGTGTGTGTGTGTGTGTGTGTGTGTGTGTGTGTGTGTGTGTGTGTGTGTGTGCATAGTGCTCCACCCACTGGTTGTAGTGGTTGCCATGGCGCTGGCATCTCACATCATCACTACTCGCCAATGCCTACATGGGCCTGGCAAAATTATAATGATTGGAAGCCTAGTGAGGGCAGTCATGTGACTGTCAGAGTGGCCATCCCATTGGCTGGGGACTGTGTGGTTTGCGGAGCCCCAGGCCAGTGCATGCCTAGGTTTTTCTTTCAAATTCTAGCCAAAAGATAGGGTCATATATAAAGTTAATACAAAGACATTTATAAACTCTTATGCTTGTATAGTATTTCAGAAACCCAAGTTTAACATTGGCTGTATGTACACAAATACTATCCATTAGATAATGCCCCTGTGACTGTAATTGTATCTATTTTTGTCAGATATTGAAGGATTTGATATATGTTTAGTCATACCTTCTAAATTCCCATATAATGACTTTTGGCAATTGGAGAAACCAGAGACATTCTAAACATGATTGGAAAGTTGTTTTCTTTTATAAAGGTATCCTAGAGAATCTAAACTGAACCAAACAGAATGTTTGCAAATCACTTGCCCATCTTCCATTCTTAAAAACATTGGCTAAGGATATATTAAAACATAACATTAAAATAAAAACAATTCAATGTAGCTATAATTAAAAAGATAAATATGCCTGGAGTGTGACACCTATTACAAAAATATAATTTTGACTACTACATTAAACATAAATATGTGTACATATAGGTAATTTTTATATATATATATAGTGTGTGTGCATACATAGCTACAGCTACATACACTTTATATATGTATATATATGTGTGTGTGTATGTATATATATATATATATATATGGAAAAAACTTTCTAAAATCCCCAAATGCTTCATTTATTAGTTTTTACCTTAAATCCAATGCTTGGGACTAAAATTAAATTGTTGGATTCCCAAGGAAATTTTTGTGGATCTAGAATTAAGTTAGTATGTGTAGCATAAAGCTTTTCCCATAAGTTTGCATTATTTAATTGCATTTTTCTCTTAAATTTTATCTGAAATCATTTGTGATTTGCCCCAACTCATTCCCAGTAATAGATTACAACCATAGCATCTGACATAACCCAATGCCCATTCTTTTGTGAACAATGTTTGCAGGTGTGTTTATATATATATATATATATATATATATATATATATATATATGTGTGTGTGTGTGTGTGTGTGTGTGTGTATATATATGTATATATGTATGTATGTATGTGTGTGTGTGTGTATATATATATATATATATATATATATAAGAATTGCCCAATAAAGCTATGTACTAGTCATTTCATTTAGATGATAAATTCATATTAAGTACCTAACTTTTTTCATGCATTCTGCTTGGACTTGGAAGAGATACAAAGAAATAGGACTTAGTTCTTTCATTTAGGAGATTATAATCTTTTTAAGAGTAAAAAAAAAGAGTGTGATGTATTTAGAAATTACTGTGCTATATAAATTATGAGCTCAGTGATTTTTAGAAAAACATGGAAAGATTTGCATGAAATAATGAAGAGTGAAATTTGGATGTTTTTTTTTTTGAAGAGTGAAATTAGTGGAACCAAGAGAACATTGTATATAGTAACAGCAATATATTTTAGGAACAAACTCAAGTGAATAAATTACTTTGACTATTAATTCTAAAGGACATATGAAGATAGATGCTATCTGCATCTGGAGAAAGAACAGATAAATAGAAATATTTATAGAATAATTTTACACATACATGTACACACATGTACACATGTGCATGTATACACATTGTATGCATATGTGGTTTATATACATATATGCACATATATACCTATATGTATGTATATACCTATTTGTGTTTAATGGTAGCCATTTCTAGGGTGGGAGGGTTGGGGGGGAGGGAATAAAAAGGGAAATTTACATGATAATTTTGTTGTATATTTGAAAGGAATAGAAAATTGTGTATAGAAAATTTGCAGTTTCATGTACAATAATCATTTTATTGTACTATGTTATGGAAATACTTGTTTTATTCCATAAATTAAAAAAATAAAATATTGGATTTTAATTCAGGAAGACTTGTTTTCAAGTCCTCAGATACTTATTTGTATACTCCTGGGCAAGTCACTTAACATCCCTTGGTGTCAATTCCTCATTTGAATTATTCTATGTAGGTATGCCTCTTACACTACCTATATGACCTTAAACTCAAGTCACTTCCTCTGTTGTTCAGTTTTTTCAATATTAAAATGAAAGGGTGACACTCAGTGGTTTGATCCTATGACTGCTTAGGTTTTCCAGTCTTTTCTCTCTGTAACAACTATTCCCTTCAGACACCATATCCTTTTCTTTCATAATATTCCAATTTACTTTTCTTATACAATAATAATAATCATGATAAGTAATATTATCAAATCATTTATATAGTATTTTAAGTCTTACAAAAGTTTATTTTTGCTAAAAAATTAGTGACAGAAAAAAAACCTGTGGAATATGGATGCTGATTGAACCATACTATTTCTTTTGTTTTGGGTGCTATTGTTTTTCTATTTTGAGGTTTTTCCTTATTGTTCTGATGTTTCTCTTATAGCATGACTGATGCAGAAATATGTTTAATGTTGTTATGTATATGTATGTGTATATATATGTGTGTGTGTGTATACGTGTGTGTGTGTGTGTGTGTGTGTGTAAAACCTATATCGGATTACCTGCTGTCTAGGGGAGGGGGGGAAGGAAGGGAGGGAGGGAGAAAAATTTGAAATTGGAAATCTTATATAAACAAATGCTGAAAACTATCTCTACATGTAACTGGAAAATAATAAAATACTGTTATTTAAAAAAAATTAGTGAGATAGGCAATATATGTATAATCTCCATTTTATAGATAAGGAACCTGAGTCTCAGAGAGGTGAAATGAATTTTCTGTGGTTACCCAGATGAATTGTCAGTGTACTTTTTGCCATTAGATTGTAAAGTCCATGGTCTATTGTAATATCACATTATTTAGTCTTCAATGGGGCTAAACCAATTTCTTTACTTTATAGGTGATGGAACTGAGTCATAGAGATGTTAGCATATATTCTGCCAAGTCATACAGATAGTAAGGAGCACAGCTAGAATTTCAATATATTTCCTGGCTCCAGATTCACTTATCTTTCCACCATACCCTACTGGTGGGAATTTTGCATCATATAAATTTTTTTTTTTTTGTGAGGCAATTGGGGTTAAGTGACTTGCCCAGGGTCACACAGCTAGTAATTGTTAAGTGTCTGAGGCCGGATTTGAACTCAGGTCCTCCTGAATCCAGGGCTGGTGCTCTATCCACTGTGCCGCCTAGCTGCCCCCTCATATAAACTTTTTAAAATTTTTTATAAAATGCCAAACATAGAGTGATAGAATTAGTTTCATGAAGACCAAGTTTTATCTTTAGTTTGTCTCTGATATATAATGACTGCATGGCTCCTGTCAAATAATTTACCCTTTCAGTGTCCTAATGAGTCCCAGTGTCTCAACTATCCAAACTCGTTACATGAAGTGAAGTCCTATAGCCAGTATGGACCAGCTGCTGAGCACTCTTTATTTATGTAAATCAAGAATTGATTTATCATTCTATTGATTTTCTAAACTTAAGTCAGTAGAAAAATTAATAATGCAGATGACATCATTTAACAGCATACTCTTGGTTATATGGGGTAGAATAATCACTGATCTGTATTAATGGAATGAATTTTAGAAGTTCCTTTAGTCTATGACATGACAAGACTAAAACAAACGTAAAAGATGTGATAGTACAGTCAATTTCTGGCATCTACTCAGTCACTTATCCAAGAATATGCTGTTGTTTGTTCATCTAAATATCATTTAATAGAAAAAGAAGGAATGTCCATCAATTGGGGAATTGCTGAACAAGTTGTGGTATATGAATGTAATAGAATACTATTGTGCTGTAAAAAACGATGAGCAGGCAGATTTCAAAAAAACCTGGAAAGACTTAAGTGGACTGATGCTGAGTGAGTTGAGCAGAACCAAGAGAACATTATAAACAGTAACAGAAATATTGCTTGATGATCAACTGTGATAGACTTAACTTTTCTCAGCAATACTGTTATCTAAGACAACTCCAAAGGACTCATGATGGAAAATGTTCTCCACATTCAGAAAAAAAGAACTGAGGATTCTTTTTTTTTTTTTTTACAACCCACAAGTGTTCTTTTTATCAGTTCTTTCTATAGGGGTGCATAGTAAGCTTCCTCATTAGTTCCTTGGGATTGTCTTGGATCATTGCACTGCTGAGAGTAGTTAAGTCATTCACAATTGCTCATTGAACAATACTGCTGTCACTATGCACAATGTCCTCCCAGCTCTGCTCACTTCACTATACATAGATGTTCATTAGTCTTTCCAGGTTTTTCAGAAATCATCTTGTTTGTCATTTCCTGTATCATAAGACCATTCCACTACAATCATATAACACAGCTTTTTCCATCATTCCTCAATTGATGGACATTCCCTTGATTCTTAATTCTTAGCCTCTACCAAGAGTTGCTATAAATATGTTTTGTACAATTTTACCCCTTTTCTCTTTTTTCATGATTACTGTTGTTACCTGTTTCCCTTCTATCCTATTCCCTTCCCCATGATATTTATTCTATTATCCATCTTTTTTCATCCTATCACTCTTCAAAAGCGATTTGCTTCTGTCTGTCCCCTCCCCCACTCTGCCCTTCCTTCTTTTGCCCCTCTCTCTTTATCCCCTTCCCCTCCTATTTTCCTGCAGGGTTAGAGAGATTACTCCACCCAATTGAGTGTGTACATTATTCCCTCCTTGAGCCAATTCTAATGAGATTGAGGTCTTTGAGCCAATTCTGATGAGTGTTAGGCTCATTTACTGCCCAGATTAAACACATTACTACACCCAGTTGGGTGTGTCTGTTAGTCCTTCCTTGAGGCAGCTCTGATGAGTTTAAGGTCTTTCAACCTTTTCTGATGAGTGTAAAATTCATTTACTGCCCTGCTCCTCTCCCATCTCTTCTCCCACTCCATAAGCCTTTTCCTGTTTCTTTCATGTAGGATTTCACCTCTGCCCTCCCGCCTCCCTCAGTGAATTCCCTTCAGCCCTCAATTTAATCCTAAAGATGTCATCACCTAGCTAGGTGACACAGTGGACAAAGCATCATCCCTGGACCCAAGGGGATCCCAGCCTAAACCTGGCCTCAGGCACAAGACAGTCACCACTGTAGGATGGCAGGTATGTCCCCCACCTCCAATTTTTTATGGTTTTCTAGGGTCTTGTATTTCAAAGTCAAATTTGCCATTCAGTTCAGGTCTTTTCATCACAAATATCTGGAAGTCTTCTTTTTCATTAAAGTTCCATTTTTTCTGCTGAAAGATTATGCTGAGTTTTGCTGGATATGTGATTCTTGGTTGTAATCCCATTTCCTTTGCCCTCTGGAATAACATATTCCATGCCCTCTGGTCCTTTAATGTAGAAGCTGCTAGATCTTGTGCTATCCTGACTGGGGTTCCACAGTACTTGAATTCTTTCTTTTTGGCAGCTTGAAATATTTTCTCCTTGACCTGAGAGCTCTGGAATTTGGCTATGATATTCCTAGGAGTTTTCTTTTTGGGATCTCTTTCTGGAGGTGATTGGTGGATTCTTTCAATTTCTATTTTAGCTTCTTCTTCTAGAATTTCAGGGCAATTTTCCCTGAAAATATCTTGGTAGATGGTGTCTAAACTCTTTCCTTGATCATGGTTTTCAGGTAGACCAATAATTTTCAAATGATCTCTCCTGGACCTATTTTCCAGGTCAGCAGTTTTTCCCAGAAGATATTTCACATTGCCCTCTTTTTTTAAAATTCATTTATATTTGCTTTATTGTGTCTTGGTTTCTCATAAAGTCACTGGCTTCCATTTATTCAATCCTCATTCTTAGGCAATTATTTTCTTTAGAGAGCTTTTGTACCTCCTTTTCCATTTGGCCAATTTGACTTTTCAAGCTGTTGACTTTTTCTCATGTCTTTCCTGCATCACCCTCATTTCTCTTTCCACTTTTTCCTCTACTTGTCTAACTTTATCTTTAAAGTCCTTTTTGAGCACCTCTATGGCTTGAAACCAATTCATATTTTTCTTGGAAGCTTTAGATATAGGGGCCTTGGTGTTGACATCTTCCTCTGAGGGTGCCCCTTGGTCTTCCTTGTTACAGAAGAAACTTTCTATGGTCCTCACCTTTCTCTGTCAGCTCATCTTGCCCTTCTTTCACTTGACTTTTAGCTCCTTAAAGTGGGGTACTGTTTCCAGGCTGCAGTATCCCAAGCTTAAGAAGTCCCAGGTCGGGGGCAGCTAGGTGGCGCGGGGGCAGCTAGGTGGCGCAGTGGATAGAGCACCGGCCCTGGAGTCAGGAGTACCTGGGTTCAAATCCGGCCTCAGACACTTAACACTTACTAGCTGTGTGACCCTGGGCAAGTCACTTAACCCCAATTGCCTCACTAAAAAAAAAAACAAAAAACAAAACAAAAAACAAACAAAAAAAAGAAGTCCCAGGTGGTCTGATTTAAGGAGGATCAGGTTCTTCACTCGTCTGGCCTGTTCCCTGGTCCTTAGATGACCCCAGACCAACTTGCTAATCAACCAGCTTTGTGTGTTGTGGTTGTCAGCTCTGACGAGCCTGTGCCCCTCCCCAACCTGGGCCACTGCTACTAAAGCCTACCTCCTGGTTCTCAGCAGGGGTGTAAAATCCAAGTTCTGCCTTAGCACCATCATAGACCCCTGTAGTCTCCCCCCTGCCCAGGGCTCAGCCCACTCATCAGACTGTGAGCTTAGTTCCAGACAACACTGGTGCTTCAGCTGATTCAGAGGCTCTGGGGGTCTGCTTCTCTGGTGAGGCCTTCTTGGGACTGGATCTGTGTCAGGGTGACTCTGGGGTTTGGCTCAACTCCTGTATTAGCTGAGCAGCTCCCTCCTTCTGACCTTCCAAGCCATTCTTGGTTAGAAGATGATTTCAGCACATTCTTCTGTGAGTTTTGCTGCTCTGGGCATTTTCCTATGGTGTTATTTGGATGTTTTTTGGAGCAATTGTGTCATGAGTTCGAACTGTGGATTCTTAATGCAGATTGAACCATACTGTTTCTACTTTGGACTTTTTTTTTGAGTTTTTTTTTCTTTTTGTTTTGATTCTTCTTTCATGACATGACTAATGCAGAAATATGTTTAATATGATTGTACATATATAACCTATATCAGATTGCTTTCTCTCTTGGTAAGGAGAGAGGGAAAGGAGGGAGAAAAATTTGGAACTAAAAATATTATGAAAACAAATGTTTAAAACAATTTTTAGATGTAATTGGAGATAATAAAATATTTTTATGAGTTAAATGTCATTTAGTACCTAATATTGACCCCGGGGGATAATATACTTTTAAGTCATATTCGTTGAGAGATAATATTTTTTAGATATTTATGAAGTTTTTATATTGAACAAGACAACTACATAGATACAAAATATCAATACTAAATTTTTCAAGAGAGACTGGCACAGAAAAAAAAATTTAATTAAGACTTACTGTAATCAATCAATTGTGGCAGCAAATGCCTATATTACTATCTACTGTGAAGGCTAGAGATGGTGTATTTCTTGAGGCTGGGAGTTTTGAGCAGAAGATAGCTAAACTAAATGTGATATTAACCTAGTGAGGTCTTGCGAGTGGGATGACCACTCAGTTGCAGGGGTGATCCATAGAGGTCAGAAACAGAGACAATTGAAGTTTTCTCATTAGTTGGACCATTAGTAGAATTTGCCCTTGAGTATCTTCTACACTTTTGGACCAAACAAGATAAGGATACTTGGTCTAAATAAACAGACAAAAAGCAAAAATGTAAACAAAGTAGAAAAAATGTGTTTAATATGATTGAAGATTCCTTTGATTTCAGAATAAATTATAAAACCTTATCTTGGCATTTAAGATATAATGAATTCTGGCCCCAGTGTACCTGTCCAAATTTATTTCCCATCTCTTCTCTATATAAACTTTTTTTCCCCTGAAGATAGAATTTATTGCTACTGATTTGGTGATTTGGCTTAACCCCTTTTTCAGGTCGGACAGAAACTGAACCACTTTGGTGAGGATATACAACACCATGTAAAATTGTCTTCCTGGGACAAAGGCAGACCCATAATATTACTACCACATAGTAAAAGAGAGGAGTTTTCAGGGCTTATAACCTGCTTCATGACCAGGATTTTGGGTCCTTGCCCTGAGCATATAATGGATATTACTACGTTTCAGTCACCAAGGGTCTAATAAGCATTTTTAAGGTCTCATACAGGTCCTTATCATCCAGTGATAGATGGCGAGGGAGTACATCCCATTACATATCATCAGAATTGTGTATAGACCTGAACATATTGGTTGAACATGATAATTTAAAGGTCAGAAAACTAGTCTTATATATGTTTCCAAACTATTGCTGCTAAAAGATAAACTAGAGTACATTTGTTTGTTTGTCTTGTTTTTTGGCTTCAATGTTTATCCATTGTTAGTCTAGATTCTGACTTTTGTATAGGGGAAAGAAAGAAGTAATAAAAGAAGGAGGGAGGGAAGAAGGAAGGCAGGAAGACAGATAGGCAAGCAGGCAGGAAGGAAAAAGGAAGGAAGGAAGGAAAGAAGAAAGAAAGGAACGTTTTATTATTTATTTTAAGCATTTTTTTTTTGGTGAGGCAATTGGGGTCAAGTGACTTGCCCAAGGTCACACAGCTAGTAAGTGTCAAGTGTCTGAGGCCGGATTTGAACTCAGGTCCTCCTCACTCCAGGGCTGGTGCTCTACTCACCGCACCTCCTAGCTGCCCCCTATTTTAAGCATTTCTTAGGAGTTTAGAATTTATCCTAGGGACAAGCTGATATTCCTATAAAATAGGTCTTATTCCTCTGCATACCTTTTAAAACTATCTACTGACTTGGCCTCAACCCATTGGACATCTCCACATTTCACAATCATGATATAATCGGACTGGCCTATCTGGTCCACACATACAGTATTCCATCTTCTGTCTCCATGTCTTTGCAATGACAATTTTCTATTCCTAGAATGCATTCCCTTCTCACTTCTATCTTTACAAGTCTCCACCTTTCTTCAAGGTGCAACTCAAGCATCCATCCCCTTCTACAGGAAGCCTTTTCTGATCTCCTCAAATGCTAATGCCTTCACTTTTAAACTAACTTTGATTTATTTATATTTCTTCTCTATATTTAAAATGTATGCTTTTATATGAACTTGTTTAATTATTAGAATTTATACAGATAGTTGATTATTTCATTCTATTTGTCAAGTATCTTCTGTTTGTTTTCATCACCAATTTTGCCTTGCAGTTTCTCATCCTCTAGGGTAGCCTTCATGTTGAAAGCATAAGATTCAAGAGAATTCTCATGACACCTCGTCTCTCTGCTTCTCATCCTTAGCCTTGTATTTCTCAGCCTCCTCAACCATACACTTAATCTCTTCTTTACTCAGGCAAACTTAGTCATTGGTGATGGTGATCTTCTTGCCTTTGAAAAGCACAGCAGAAGCAATTAGGATGCCATTTGCAATCAATGAATGACTTATATCCTTATAAATTTGACCAAATTATTTATATATTTGAGAAATGAGAACTTTATCTGAGAGATTTTCTATGAAAGTTTCCACCCCCCCTTCCCCAGTTTTCCGTTTTCCTTCTAATCTTGCCTACATTGGTTTTATTTGTATAAGAATGTCTTAATTTAATATTTAATATTTAATTTTAACATTTTAGACCCCTTAATGCTCTCTGTCTCTTATTTCTTCATATTTTATTCTCCTATCCTTGAGTCTGATAGGTAATATATTCTATGCTTTTCTTCTTCTTCTTCTTCTTCTTCTTCTTCTTCTTCTTCTTCTTCTTCTTCTTCTTCTTTTTGTGTGTGTGTGATGTCTCCCTTTATATCTAGGTTCAGTATTCATTTTGATCTTATCTTGGTGCATGTGCCTAATTTCTGCCAGACTGCTTTCTAGCTTTTTCAAAATCTTCATAAAAAAATGAATTCTTATCATCAAGATATAGATCTTTACATTTTTCAAACACAAGGTTATTATAATCCTTTACTACAGTGAATTATATGTCTACTCTGTTCTACCAATCTATCTTTATATATTTATTTTATATGTATTGATATTTATTTCCTTAAAATATAGTTTAAGATCTGGTACTGCTGAAGTTCCTTCCTTTACATTTTTTTTCATTAGTTTAATTGAATTTCTTGACCTTTTGTTCTTTGAAATGAACATTGTTACTATTTTTCTAACTCAGTAAAATAACTTTTTTAGTAATTTAAATAGATTACTTAGGTATTAAATAGATTAGTTAGGTAAAATTGGCATTGGTTTTGTATTGGTTTTGCCTACCCATGAGCAGTCCCTGGGTCTGTTTTGGCAGGTATAATATCAGGTATTTTATACTGTCTACAAATATTAAATGGTCAAATAATATTGAATACTTTTGTTGTCACATAGTGTAGTTTCCCTGTTTGTCTCTTTTAATTAAATCTATTTTAGCTTTAATTTTGTCTGATGCCATGATTGCTACCCCTGCTTTTTATTTTATATCAGCTGAAGCCTAATTAAATCTATTCCAGCCCTTTATTTTAAGTCTGTGTTTATCTCTCATTTTTATTGTGTTCTTGTAATTGACATGTTGTCAAATTCAGATTTTTAAACTCATTCTGCTGTTTGTTTTATGGGTAAATTTATTCCATTCCCATTCCCATTCCCATTTATATTTATTAGTTGTGTATTTCTCTCCATCCTATTTTTCCTTACTCTCCTTCTTGCTCTATTTTATACTATCCCTCCTCAGTGTATAGTTTCCTTTTACCCACTACCTTGCCCTTCTATTTCTCATTCTACCTACCCCTCTAAGAGTACCTCTCTTATCCTCTCCAGCACCCTCCTAATTCTTAATCCATAACCCTTCTAGAAAGTTCCTCCCTTTTTCTTTCCCCCACCCTCTTATTTCTTTCTAAAGTTAGAAGACTTTCATACCCTTCTAGAAGTATACTTGTGCCCTTTTTAACCCATTTTCTATGAGAGTAAGGTTTTAGCACTATCAGTCTTCTAAACACACTTGCTTCTTCTTACTTTTTTTCACACCTCATTTGTATGAGACAATTGATCCTTTTTTTTTTCTTTTTTTTCGGGGCAATGGGGGTTAAGTGACTTGCCCAGGGTCACACAGCTAGTAAGTGTCAAGTGCCTGATGCTGGATTTGAACTCAGGTACTCCTGAATCCAGGGCCGGTGCTTTATCCACTGCGCCACCTAGCTGTCCCACAATTGCTCCTTTTTTAACCTTTCCTTATCGTTTTATTTTTTAGAATCACCCCTATTATACTCAGCTGAAACTAAACCTTTCTTTCAAACTACCCAAGTAATGATGACAGTCATAAGAGTACCGATAACATTTTTCATATATAAGAAGCAAATAGTTTGACCTTATTGAGTACCTTCCAATGGGTCTTTAATTTTTAATTTATTTCTCTTGGATATTTTATGTTGAATTTTCCATTAAGTTCTGATCTTTTTGTCACAAATGCCTGAAATTTTCCATTCATTAAATATCATTTTTCCCCATTCATAATAATTCTTAACTTTCCTAGGTAAATTAGCCTTATTTGAAACTCCAGCTCTTTTGTTCTTTGAAATTGTGATGCTACATGCAAACAAAAGGGGGGACTGTAATGATTGGAATGACACCACCTGCTGGAGACTTACTATAGGAAAGCTCCACCATGAGGAGAATGCCTCTGAGGGCAAGGCCATGGGGCTTTTCCTTGGCGTCAGGAAGTGACATTTGCTCATATGTACTGTCTATCAAGGCTACCAGCCAATCAACTTGAGGAGCCTCCCATTCCTGGGAGGAGGACATGAAGTAGGAAGGAGACCTTGGGAGAGGAGTTCTCTCTCTTTGGGTTCCTGATTTCACTGTGGTGGAGGAGAGAGACTCCAGAGGACTTCACAGGAAAATTGAGGAAAGATAAGATTGCCAGGCTGTAGGAATTCTGTTCTCAATCTTTCTCTTTCTATCTGTCATGGGGTGCAGAGCACCCCAGAAGTTCTCTGGGGCACATAAAGGAATCTTCTCCTTGAGAAACTAAACCAGAGACACAGATAACGCCTAGAGAGATAAACTGAACCAAATCAGACTGAGCTAGCTTTGGATTCCCACCCTTCATTCTGGTCTCCCTTACCCCTGGGGAGATAAATTTGGGTGTGGCTGCGGCCTTTGTGTCCTGCAGAGAGATCCGTAGCCTCCCCTCACCCAATTCCTCTAGTCACTACCAGTGGGGGATGGTCCTCCACTCCTCACCCAATTCCCCCAGCTACCACCAGTGGGGGATGTTCCTCCCTCACTAAAGGAACTTTCCACAGTCAAATGCTCACCCTTCCCCCCATCAGTCTTCTATAAAAGTACCTTCCAGTCTCCTGTTTGAGGAGATTTGTTACCTCTGAGCCATGTTCTTTGTGCCTATCTCCCCATGAGAAGTCCAAGGATTTCTGTTATGGTTTCCCTCACCCCACCCTTCCCTTCCCTTGCTCCTAAATAAACTACCACCTTATTCTAACTACTTTTGTGTGCAAGAGGGTGTAATTCTTTAAAGAGAATTCCTAAGAACCCCAACCCCTACCCCAAACTGTATCCCACATTTCCTCCATTACATATCTTTCAATAAACCCTTAAAAACCTAAACTCGTTTTATCAGTGATTTTAGTCAGTTTCCTCCAAAACTGGGGGAACAGATTGGAACCCACATTTAGAATTTTAAATTACACAAAATACAGTATTCCATGATCTATGGTCCTTCCATATAGAAGCTGTTAGGTATCATGTAATCCTGATTATATCTCTGCCATATTAATAGTCTTCTTTTTTTGTTGCTTGTAATATTTTATCCTTAACTTGGAAACTTTGAAATGTGGCTATGATATTCCTCTAAGTTTTCCTCCTGATATCTCTTTCAGGTAGTGATTGATAAATTTTTTTTTTCTATTTCTGCATTACCTTATTATTCTAGAACATCAGGGCAATTTTCCTTAACGATTTCTTGTAATATTGTATCAAGATTCTTTTTTTTTTTTTTGGTCATAACCTTCAGGTAGTCCAAGTTTCTTGTATTGTCTCTACTTGATCTATTCTCCACATGAGTTGTTTTTCTAATAAGATGTTTCACATTCTCTTCTATTTTTATTCCCTCTTTTGATTTTATTATTTCTTGGTGTCTTATAATATTGTTAGGTTTCCTTGCCCAATTCTAGCTTTCAAGCAATTATTTTCTTCTCTGAGTTTTTGTATTCTCTTTTTCCAATTGGCTGACTCTTTTTATAATTTTCTTGATTTTCTTAGATTGCTCTTACTTTTACCCCCAATGTTTCCTTGATCTCTTGTTTGACTTTTAAGGTCCTTTTTAAGTTCTTCCAAGAACTCTTCTTGGGTATGTGACCATTTGATGTTTCTCTTTGAAAAAGGAGGGGCTTTTAAAATCTCCACTCTGAACCCAAATCTTCTCTACGCCAGAGTGGTCATCTCTGGTTGGGTTCCCTCTCCTTTGATTACTTGTTTTTAATTCTTATTTTTATTTTATTTTTAACAGCTTATTATTAGAATTAGATTCTAGTCCTGAAGTATGGGGAATGGTGTCCCAGGACTCAGGTCCTTCTAACTGATATTTCCTGAGCTCTGTGGGAGAGGGGAGGAACTTAGACACTCCTCTCCACTCCTTAGCCATGGCTATAGCGCCAGCAGAATTGAACTACAAACTCCCTTGCTTCCTGCAGTCTCTACAGTGGTTGCAAACTTCAACTCTCCTCTCTGCCCTGGAACTGAACTAGGAACTCTGCTCTCCTGCAAGTGCCCACAGCCAGTAGGATCCCCATCCCTCTACTATCATACTCACTGGGCTTGTGCTCACTCCTTTTCACCTGGAGCCACATCCCAGGACAGAGTCTGATCAGCACAGCTGGGCTGGCCATCCTAAGACAATGGAAGGTTCTTTGCTTTTTCCCTACTCAGTTGTCAGATGCCCACACAGTCTTTAAGGTGAAAGATCCTGAGGCTGCCTCTCCACCCAGCTGCCCCCAGGACTTGTTGTTTATTGATTCAGTCAAGTGGCCTGGAGGTGTTTGCACTTCTCTCAGGACAAACCTCTTAATACCTGGAGTTCAAATCTTTCCTTAGGTTCTCTCAATTTGTTTTAGAGCCAACTGCTTTACCCAACTTTTGTTTATTTCTATTGCTCTACTTTCACTTAGAGGTGATCTTTCTTTCTTTTTGATGAAATTTGGAGAGCCTTGAGTTTTCTGACCCATTCAGCCATCTTCCCAGATTTTTCTTCTATTTTTTCATGTCTACTAGGCATAGATACTGGAATTCACTGGAATAAGTGACATAAAATATAGGTTCAATTCCCTTTCCCACAAAATTGCCAAATTATATCCACAAATATATTTGATAAACAAGGGGGGCAGCTAGGTGGCACAGGGACAGCTAGGTGGTGCAGTGGATAGAGTAGAGCACTGGCCCTGGAGTCAGGAGTACCTGAGTTCAAATCCAGCCTCAGACACTTGACCCTTACTAGCTGTGTGACCTTGGGCAAGTCACTCAATCCCAATTGCCTCAAAAAAAAAAAGATAAACAAGGAATTATTTTCCAACTTTTATTATCTTCAGGTTTATCAAACACTCCTTTGACAATGTTTTCTGTACATAGTTGTTTGGAAAGTTTTCTGTATATATTTGGTTGAATATCTGGAATTTCTATTTCATTGATCTAATTCTCTATTTGTTTTTTGCCCAATACCTGATAGATTTGACAATAACTAATTCACAATACGGTTTAAAGTAGCAGTGTAAGACCAAGTTGGTTACTTTATCTATTATGTTTCCCATGATAATATGGTCTGTTTGTTTTTATGCCCATCTTTTGTTTTGTTTTGTTTTGTTTTTGTTGTTGTTTTTCTTTTTAGTGAGGCAATTGGGGTTAAGTGACTTGCCCAGGGTCACACAGCTAGTAAGTGTTAAGTGTCTGAGGCCAGAATTGAACTCAGGTACTCCTGACTCCAGGGCCAGTGCTCTACTCTATCCACTGCACCACCTAGCTGTCCCTGCGCCA